>NC_083476.1:8400041-8742541 GCF_030014155.1 Tachysurus vachellii | reverse complement strand
TTCTCCATTAGTAATGACTGAATTAGCTATAACAAAGTTAGCATCAGTGTTGCATACTTCCCTGATTTTGTATGAACCAAAAACTGTGTGAAATTTATTCTTATTTTCTTATGACCTAATTTTTGTATTCTTAATGATATAAACAGACACATTCATAAGTAAACTGTGATTTTCTTTGCAACTGTACTTGCATAAGCATACTGTAATGTACACATATTTTGAAATATCATAATTATCTTCTAAGCATAAACCGTTACAACTTGACAACTAGTGTATGATTTAGTCATAATAAAATAATAATAATAGTAAAATGTATGATAAAGCAGTTCTGACAATACTAGTAGAGGAGCTGGTTAGGGTTAGGACAACTGATTTAATGTGAATCTCATGCAAAAGATTTACAATTATTTGCCAATTATAGAAACAAAAATATTTTTCTGAACTTTAATTAATTTATTTAAATAAACATTATTTTCTTTCACACTCTACATTACTGGCCTAGATTCAATTCTACATAGTCACCTATATTAATCTATGAATAACAAGTCACAGTAATTGTGTGGTCATATTTTATAGGTAAAATTTAAAAAGAAAAAAAATTTTTTTTTACTGGGTTACTTTTGATATCTCTTCAGAACTGTAACTCTGTACAAGCCATTAGTGGTTGTTTTAATGTTGTCTTATGACCTGTTCAATATGATCGTACACTCACCTTCAGCTGCTGTTCTTTAAATAATGTTTCTGATTTTCCATCCATGTCCAGTGAAAACAATACTTATACCGTTGACTCTACAAGTCTATGTTACAGTGTACAGATTTTACAGATGTAACACAGTCACACAAGACACACACTGACAGCTGAGAACTCTCCAGCTCAATCCAACCCTCCACTTACTTGGCAATGTTTGTACTGTAAGTGTGTGTGTGTGTGTGTGTGTGTGTGTGTGTGTGGTGTGTGTGCGTGCTTTTCCCATTCCCACTTTCAGATCCAATTCTCATTTATGGAGTATTTCTCTCACACACAAATGCAATACAGTGGGAAAAGGTTATCTTCAGTTTCATGTAACTCAGTTTAATTGTCTTATTTCCTTATTTTGAAAACCACAATCCACTTTCATACCTCAGCTACACAGAGTCTCATACTTTCCTGAATCTTTGTAGTTATTACAAGGTTAAAAACACTTTTATATAGGTATGTTGCTAAAAAAAAAAGACGTGTTACATTATACTAAAATGCTCAGTATCAAAGACCTCCAAGTCCTCCACTTTTATAAGAAGGTTTTCCATTAGATTTTGCAGTGGGGCTTATTTATGCTCTTTCACCCACAAGAGCATGAGTGACTTAAAATTTAAAAAACAAAAAATTTGCTTAAATAATTAAACCCAATCCATCCAATCTCTACATATACTTATACTACTAGGCTGCAGGGAACCTGGAGAGACTCAGGGCACTAGGCAGGGTACACCCTGGACAGGTGGCCAGTCTATCGCAAGGCATAATTGCACACACACACACACACACACACACACCAGAAAATTTAAAGATGCCAATCAGCCTACAATGTTTTGGACTCTGGAGTACCTGGAGAAACCCTGGCACAGGAAGGATGTGAACCACCAAACAATACAGAACATGCTGACCTAAGCCAACTTCATCGACACGAGATTTGAATACAGATGTCCCCAATTAAATGAATACGTCTTGAATTAATTATGCATTGTTATTGAATTAAATATGATTTTTGTTATTTAACTCTGCTAATAAGTTAATAATGCTATACAGTGCCTCGCAAAAGTATTCATACCCACTGAACGTTTTTACATTTTGACACGTTACAACCACAAACAAAAATGTATTTTATTAGGATTTTATGTGATAGACCAACACAAAGTGGCACATAATTGTGAAGTGGAAGGAAAATGATAAATGATGTCCAAATTTAAATAAATATAAATATAAATATCTGGAAAGTGTGGCATGCATTTGTATTCAGCCCCACTGAGTTAATACTTTGTAGAACCACCTTTCGCTGCAATTGCAGCTGCAAGTCTTTTGAGGTATGTCTCTACCAGCTTTGCACATCTAGAGAGTACAATTTTTGCCCATTCTTCTTTGCAAAATAGCTCAGTCAGATTGGATGGCGAGCGTCTGTGCACAGCGATTTTCAAGTCTCGCTACAGATTCTCAATTGGATTTAGGTCTGGACTTTGACTGGGCCATTCTAACACATAAATATGCTTTGAACTAAACCACTCCATTGTTTAAGATCATTGTCTTGCTGGAAGGTGAACCTCTGCATCAGTCTTAAGTCGTTTGCAGACTCTTAACAGGTTTTCATCTACAATTGCCCTGTATTTGGCTCCATCCATCTTCCCATCAACTCTGACTAGCTTCCCTGTCCCTGCTGAAGAAAAGCATCCCCACAACATAATGCTGCCACCACCATGTTTCACGGTGGGGATGGTGTGTTCAGGGTGATGTGCAGTGTTAGGTTTCCGCCACACATAACGTTTTGAATTTTGGCCAGAAAGTTCAATTTTGGTCTCATTTGACCAGAGCACCTTCTTCCACATGCTTGATGTGTCCCCCACATGGCTTGTCACAAACTACAAATGGGATTTCTTATGGCTTTCTTTCAACAATGGCTTTCTTCTTGCCACTCTTCCATAAAGACCAGATTTGTGGAGTTCACGACTAATAGTTGTCCTGTGGACAGATTCTCCCACCTGAGCTGTGGATCTCTGCAGCTCCTCCAGAGTTACCATGGGCCTCTTGACTGCTTCTCTGATTAATACTCTCCTTGCACGGCCTGTCAATTTAGGTGGACGGCCATGTCTTGGCTTGCAGTTGTGCCATGATGTCTTCATGATGCTGTTTGTTCACTAATTTTCTCTAACACACTTCTGAGGGCTTCACAGAACAGCTGTATTTATACTGAAATAAAATTACACACAGGCGCACTCTATTTACTAATTAGGTGACTTCTGAAGGCAGTTAGTTTCACTGGATTTTAGTTAGGGGTATCAGAGTAAAGGGGGCTGAATACAAATGCACACCACACTTTTCAGATATTCATTCATTCATTCATTCATTCATCTTCTACCGCTTATCCAAACTACCTCGGGTCATGGGGAGCCTGTGCGTCATTGGGCATCAAGGCAGGATACACCCTGGACGGAGTGCCAACCCATCACAGGGCACACACACACTCATTCACTCACGCAATCACACATTAGGGACAATTTTCCAGAGATGCCAATCAACCTACCATGCATGTCTTTGGACCGGGGGAGGAAACCGGAGTACCCGAAGGAAACCCTGAGGCACATGGAGAGCATGCAAAATCCACACACACAAGGTGGAGGCGGGAATCGAACCCCGACCCTGGAGGTGTGAGGCGAACGTGCTAACCACTAAGCCACTGTGCCCCCCTTTTCAGATATTTATTTGTAAAAAAAATTTGGACACTATTTATAATTTCCACTTCACAATTATGTGCCACTTTCTTTCGGTCTATTTCATAAAATCCCAATAAAATGTACTGTATGCATTGCATCCAGCACTGTAGGCTAGGGTTATTCATATTTGCACAGACTATCATTTGGTTCAACCATCATGAAATATAAAAACATAAATGATAATTCTTTATATTAATTTCAGAAAAATAAGGAACTCAAAGAAGATATTTGTTTTTTATGCTGCCATCTGAATGGATGCTTTAATCTAGGTAGCATAAAAATGCTGCAAATGTGGGCAACTTCCTCCACAATAAAACACAGCATTGATGAAAATTTTGATTTGAAATAATGAAATTATGAGGTGCATTAAAACTATTTTTGTTCTAAATTGGCCAAATTGAACTAAAAATCTTTAATCTTTACTAATCTTTGTTTTTAGCTGTACCCATGCATTCATACATAATAAGACAGTTGGTGGGAGGGCAGTAGGGTGTCTCCTGACAGTCTTTGAAAGCCAGTGAATAAACAAATGAAAAACAACAGTCAATAACTTCATGTCATAAACCTTGTAGAATGCTTAAGCTCGCAGTACTTGATCCCATTCAGAGCTTATATACTCTGATACTTTGACTTATAAAATAAGTGCACCTGACCATATTCTGTTCAGTTTGGGTATTAAAGATGCCAAAATTTAAATTGAATGAGTTTACACAATTTGAATTCAGTTTAATACACAAATTTAGACTAATTTAATCTACAATTCGTCAAGGAAAAGGATATCAATTCACTGTAATAATCATAAGGAGTAATACTGTATAATTAAACCTCTCCTGTATTCTATATATATTTGCATCATAGTAATGGTATATATTATGTCATTGTTATCATTTTACCTATACGTAAGTGGATTGTTCAGGTTATATCGGTTTATGCACGTTCATTTTGACATGGTCTAGACATGGAATAGAATAATTTGAAGCTCTTCTTCTGTTTGATTCCTCTATAGAACAGCTTTTACTTTGTTATGACTGCCTGACTAAATACCTGAAATTATCCTTTTCAGTAGTATAAAACTTTATTATTTATTTAAGCATTATAAAGTCACATTATGTCATTCCATTTGATTTATTGTTGTAAACCATTCTGACTCTGACTTTATGAGAAAGCAGAGAAGTGTGCATTTTTTTGGGAATGATGTCATAACAGTGGACGTGGATGATGTCATAAGGAAGTAAAGTTGAAGAGCATATAATTAGTTTTGACAGTTGTTGTGACCGAACAGGAAGAACACCACAGTTATTTAGTTCCATTATCACATTTATAACTATTATCAATCAACTTAAGCAACCTGTAATACTGTGTCTCAAAATAAACTGACTAGACACAAACACATGCACACGCACACACACTCTAACTTAAACACCAAGGCGGTGTGAATGAACCGTACTGTTCTAATGCTATTCAAAATTCCAAACTGAAAGGGTCACAATACTAGAATATTTACATTGCTATTGATACTGATATAAGTAGTATTGTGTTTTTTTTATGTCAACATTACTGTTTGATTGACACAACTAAATATGCTCATTTATTCAATTGCATAGATGACTTGATGCAATGCACACCTACAAATAAACAGGATCAATTCAACTGCATAATTGTGTTTCCAACTTTGTGACAACAGTTTAGGGTAAATTCATATATGGGTTTAGCTTGACATGGGGTTAAAAAAAATATTTATACATATTTAAAAAAGTTTCATCTGAAATATAAAGCTAAATGAAATGCGTCCTAAAAAGTAAGATTATGTGTAATTTCCAATAGGTAAGATCAAAGTCACTCTGTTTCTGTAGCTGAATCTGAACAGACTACTGTTGGTACTTTAGTGCACTATGTATGGCTTCCAGGACCAACAGATTTCACTGTTTCTAGTGAACACACTGTGTTTAGCTAATCATATAACCAAGCTATCATATCATTAACTGACCAGATGAATAAGTCTGTCAGGAGTGGAACCTGGTGTGATCTTCTGCTGTTTTAGCTCCTCTGCTTCAATGCTGTTCTTTCTGAACTGCCTTTCTCCTAACCACAAATGTAAAGAGTGTTATTTGAGTTACCGAAGAGTTCCTGTCAGCATATGTCAGTCTGGCCATTCTCCTTCAACCTTCTTTCAACTGCTATTAACTCAAAACTTTTTGTTATTTTATTTTTTGCACTAATCTGTGTATACACTAAAGACCACTGCATGGAGATCAGCAGGTTTTGAAATATTTTAACCAGTTAGATGGACATCAACAACCATGCCACTGTCAAAATTTTTGCCCACTTTGATATATGATGTGAATTTAAACTCTTAATCTGTATCTGTATGGTTTTATGCCCCTTCTGATGCCACCTGATTGGCTGATAGCATAAATAAGCAAGTGTACAGATGTCCCTAATAAAGTGCCAGAAGACTGTATTATAAAAAGGAAGCATCAAGAGAGTTGCTAAACCCTTAAATAAAAGTGTGTAATGACAAGCTGAAGACCATACTACATACTTGTTGCATTGTTAGTTCTGTTACAGACCTCAAGTAAAGGTAGTGCCTTTATCATGCAAAGAAAAGAATAATAAATAAATAGACAATGAAATGTTACTTAAAACCTTAGTTATTTAAAAAAGGAGAAATAACTACACAATGTGAAAAGAACAAGAAATGCAACAGATAGACACCATAGGTGGCTTGACCCGGATATGATGACATATCCTGTCACAGTACCTCCTTCCTGTAAGTCACTATTACTCAGAGAAAGAGAGAGAGAGAGAGAGAGAGAGAGAGAGAGAGAGAGATAGACAGCATATAATGGCACACTCTTTTCAGTGTCCCAATCTCCTAATGTGAGAGAAACCAAGTTCAGAAAAGCACATGAGGACTCAATAGTAATCTCCCTACAGAAGGACTAAATTTTCCTGACTGAATCATGAGAGGGCTGGAGTTCACCTTCCAACCTGAACACACACACACACACACACACACACACACACACACACACACACACACACACACATATATATATATATATATATGAACAGTTCTAAATGTATCTAATAGGAGTTTTTTCATTGATTTGTGTATCATCAATGCTAAAAATAAATAAATAAATAATAATAATAATAATAATAATAATAATAATAATAATAATAATAATAATAAGCTTATAACAGAAATCAGATTGTTGGCTTCTACAAAGCCAACGTAATAATAATAAAATATTAAGATACTCTCCCCTAACCAGTTTCTTCAATGGATCAAGTGATCGCTAGGTAAAAAGCATCAAGGTATAACTTAGACCACTGTCCACTGAATTATTTGGCATTAAACATGTTTTTACGGTCTTTTTTTCTGAACCATGAGATGTTTGCCAATTATTCTAAAATTAAATTGAATATAAATATATATAAATATTTAATATTGGCTATTTCCATTTATTTACTTTCCATTTGTACTGTGTGAGAAGCATTGTGTTCAGTCAAGCCTGGCCTGACTTCATATCCACTCAACCTTTAGGACAAATTCCTTTCAATGATGAATGGCAAGTGCATTTGTATAGTAACAGATGGTAATGACAGAGTGTTGGCAGAGTTGGAACAATATCATGTAAATATATCATGAATATTTAACAATATCCTAACACGATATAATAAGAAGTAAAACTGGCTCTTGGGCCTGTAGTTAAAATAAACAATTTGCTAATATTCACACGCTACTTTTCAGTAACAGCTTTGTCTTGGTCAGGGCTGTAGTGGATCTGGAACCAATCCTTGGGACACCTGGTGTGAGGTAGGAACACTCCCCTAGATGCCATGCCAGTCCATTGAAGGGCACTAATTAACTAATATTTTACAACCAAATGCCAAAATACTGCATCCCAGAGAGATATTTATACAGATGGATCATATCTAAGGATGACTGTTTTCTAAACTAGCTAGCTTTTTGGATATAGACTGCTAACAATGTTATACTATTGTGAGCTGTGGGTGATCTAATTTCAAAGACAAATGCTTCATGTGGGACTTCAGTCCCACTGACTCACTACTGAGAATATCAATGAACCTGAATAACAAATCAGTGACTCAAGACTATTGACTGGATTTTTTGTTTCAGAGAAAATAGGGAAATTATCCCATGCTGGTTCAGACCAAAGAAAAGTTGTTCTAAATTTAAGGAAATGTGTAAATTTGTGATTTCAATAAATTTCCCAGTTAACAAGTACGAATTTCACCTTGTTGGTGTAATAATCAGGCAGTGGAATCTGCTAGAAACCAGTAGAAAACAATTTTTTTAAATGATTCAGCAGGAAGCGAGTCATGTAACATAGGGCGTGCATCATTTAACTCTTTGAATTACTGGTCTTGATAGTAAGTCCTCCCTCTTTCTCTCTCTCTCTCTCTCTCTCTCTCTCTCTCTCTCTCTCACACACACACACATGCACACAATCATGCAGACAAAACACTCTTCTCTGTATACAACCTGACAGAACATGACAAGCCATTTAATATCTGGCAAACACACATCTATTTCCCTGCATCTATCTCTCTCCTTGTTAAACAACTGAAACAACAGACAACTGTTGCCTGAATATTTTTGGTTCATTTACATAACTCAGCATGATACAGTTGAGACACTTGCATTAGCACCACACGTAGACTTCCACGTAAGTGTCTTAGCTGAGCTGCAAGTGATCCGCCAGACTAATCCTTAGCCATAAACCATCATATTATCATGGGAGAATGCATTGTATAGTAGATGAGATGCATTTAGTAAAAAGTGATTAATAGAGGGTATCAGCTTGGCTTTACTTTGAACTTGGCTTTACTATGAGTCAAAATCAGTCAAGTATTTCCTAGAGATGTATAAATTAGTCAAGTCTGCATAATTCACATTGAGTGACTCCTTGACTAACATATATACAAATATACAGCAGAGATATAAAGCGAATACAAATGTAAAAAAGTCACACGGCTTATTTTTTGATATTTTTTTCATACAAGTTGATTTCAGGTGACAAAGGAGGAGGAGAAAGGAGTGAAAGTGGAAATGGGTTTGTATGTGTCTGGAAGTACACAGAATTCTTGCATGAGAAATGGAAATACACTTGGACAATCAAAGAGACACTTCTAAATATGCTGTTTTGTAGAAGACTGGTGTTGCATGTATTCCAGGCTAGCACGTCTAACAATAAAGTATTCTCTGAATCTGAAATCTTTCAGAAATTGACTGGACTTTAGGCTGACTAAATCCAAGCAGCAATGCTGTACAACAAACAGCAGGAACGTGTACTTTTTATGTGTGAGTTGTGATTTACTATACCCTGAGGCAGCTGTAGTGAGTGGGCCAGGCAGTGTGATAGGTCTGAGCTGAGTTGAACTTTATGCAGAGGAAACACAATGCAATAGTGAGATTGCATTGTAAGGTAGAGAAGGTCAATAGAGCTCAGAACATTTTTTTGAAATACTCATCTGATATTCAATCCTTATCAAGATTTTAAAAAGCTGCTTTCATTAGAACATCTGTGAGAATGTAAGATAGGGTGTGATTAGTGGTTAGTGATTAGTTTAGTAATACGGTGGGACACAAGTTGTGTCTGAAGTTATCCATCCAATAAGAGGACTGATCTGATTCTGCACAAATATTTGCTTGTTTGACAAAATAGAAAATATGACTAATACCGATAATGTACAATATTTTCATTGTACTGTTTAGGTGTGACGGTAAGCACAGCAGCCAGAAGTAAACTTGGGTCAGGAAGGCTAACTAGTAACAAACATACACAGTTTGAACAATGAGTGTTAGACACAGGGTAAGACTCTAGGTTAGATCTAGAATTTAAGACTTAGGGTATCCACTAATTAAGAGTGAAGTGTGTGTGTGTGTGTGTGTGTGTGTGTTTGTGTGTGTGTGTGTGTGTGTGTGTGTGTTTGTTGGATTGGTGCCAGTGGGCATCCACAGCTTGGCACACTGTGTCCATGACGCATGATCCTGGCTTTCTCTCTCTCTCTCTCTCTCTCTCTCTCTCTCTGTGTGTGTGTGTGTGTTTAGGGCTCATTCAACAGAGCCAAAGAATTTCTTACATGTGGTTATAAGTTCAAGGGCAAATGGTTCTAAAAATACTCTAAACCCATTTCTAATAATACACAGAATAATGATTCACATACTGCATTTCTCCCTGTGATGCTAGCCATACACTGATAATAAGTTATATAGTATAACATATTCCAATATTTAACACTTTGTGCTCTCTGAGTTCATTTTGGGTAGAGACCACTAAAATGCTCCTACATGTTCATGCTCCTACAGCAAAGACAGACAATTCCTAAAGTTCCTTATTTTAGCCAAAGCCAGAAGCAGCACTGCTGGTGTGCTTATGAAATGAATCTTGTAATTGTGTTTACTGGTTTGATTTTCTATGGAACTTTTGGAAACTTATTAGACTCCAACATTTCCCATTTGTTAGTGTTTTTGGTCAAACTTCAGAGAAAATTAATGAATGGGATATACAATGATGTTGCTCTCTCCTAGCAGCACACCTACTTTAGCAAGAGTCTAGTGGTTAAATATGATTAAATGTTGGACTGAGTTGCAGCTCTGGTTTACTATAAGAGGCTCCCATGCTCTAGTAGCTGACTCTGATTTGATAATAGGTAATCTGTATGTCTCTGTAGACCTGCTAAAGGGTCTCGGAGTATATTTCGATCAGCAGGCAATTAGCCACTGGCAGCCGATAACAGGCCTGGACATAATGCATGGATGTTAGTGTGGCACACTATGGTTGTGTGATAAATGATAAATATGGACAAACTAATTTTTTTTACATATTATCAGGAGTTCTATATCACTATTTTTTTTTATTTTTATTTAACATAGCCAGCAAACAATTTGTGTTATAAAGTAGAAATTAAAGTGCATGTAAGCATTTTGGATATTAAGCATGTTGAGGTTTAATTCAGGATTGGATGTTATGGCCTGTTGTGGACTGGCTGCAGGTCCACTGCAACACTGATTAGAATATAACAGTTACATAAAAACAAATTAATAATGACTTTATGCACCCATTAAAAGAAATTTGGATAAATTCTTCTGATCCTAGCTAACAAGAAAACGAAACTAAATCTAGCTTCACATGTCTTATTGATATATCCACAAATATGACTATTAGACCAAACAATGAAGAAAATATTAAATACAAGAAAGAAGTTGGTATTAAACCACTTTCTCAGTTAGAGGTATTTGGGCCTGATAAATTTTAACATTTCATCTGGTGAAGACAATTATGAAATAATCTTCCTTTACAAAGGCAGATACATGTGACATTTGCTTCATAGGTTGGAAGACAGTTGAACTGCTTTGCTCATCAAATGGTTCTGCCTTAATATCAGATCCATACAACTGCTACTGAAAAAAATGGTACCTATTTAGAAATTCACCTAATGGATGTGTTACATCAGTCAAATTTGTTGGGCAAAAAAAAAACCAGATCAAATACTGACAGAACAGCACAGCACACTTAATACCCAGCTGTTTTTGGGACGTGTCGCAAGCGATGACCTAGTTAATGAATGAAATTAGCATGCTTGTGGTTACCAACTATATTAGCACTCACGCACAAGCACACACAAATTGCTTTGTATTTTATAAAAAAGCTTCAAATAGCAGTAACTTTGTTTCGGCAAGTAAAATACCGACTAGCTACTAACTGTGGAGAATATCTAGACATTGGAGTGACAGGTGCACAACAACATTTCTAGTTTTTTGATGGCCTTGACAGCTTTAAACTGCCATATGGGAACCAGATTGTAGATGTTTCTAACTTCTTCATGGCATTTCTCTGAGTGCATAAATGTAATAGCCGACACCAGGTGGATGTGCAAAGATGCAGAAATCCTCATCGTTTGCTTTAATCAGCCTGAAAGGATTGTAAAAAAAAATATTTCTGTGCTTTCAGCCATATTAAATATAAAAATATTAAAAGTCTTGGTATGATATGGTTGAAGGCTTAAGTGCATTAAATATTTTAGTAACTGTGGACTTATTTGCTTCTATATCTATTGAGCAATAGTTAGGAGCAAGAACTGTAGCACATTTTAACTGTTTCTTTTATCAACAAAAGAAATCAGAATCATAACTGTATGAATGTTAGTATCTAATCCAGAACAGAGTGAAGAGCTGATGTGTACATGTTACAACTATCCTTGTGCCAGGAAGTGATGACACCTTCATTGTTGAAATATAAATACATATAAGTTTAATGTTCTTTTGAAATTGATCATGAGATAAGAAAGGCTTTAAATGAAGCATAACAGACCACAGTTTGTGTTGCTCATGATTTCAACTTGAGAAAAATACTAGTATATTTACTAACCACTTCCTAGACGTTAATGTTGAATTGACAGAATAAACAAACGTCCTGAAACCTGACTTCTGCTGAATCTAGGTGCTGATGATTGTAACAGGCTTAATGCACTGCGGTCTACACATATTTACTGTGTTCCAGCTGCCTATAAAATAAACACCCCTCATGAACATGTTTACAGTTATCACTTTGATCATGTATATTATCTGGATACTGAAGTACTCAAGAGGAGAAGAATCATCCTCCTTCTCCTCCTCCTCCTCATCATCATCATCCTCCTCCTCTGACAAGGCTGCAGTCGGTACCAGATCACGCGCGAGCGCCTTACACAAATCAGGCCTTTCACAAAGCGGACCCCGAGCGATCGCTTTCTAAAACAGACGACAGCAGTTAGGCCCACGGAGACTGAACGAAACAGCACAAACAAACCACTACAACGACCGTAATCGCGTGTGTTGTAGATTCTCCCGGGCAGCAGCACCGCCACAGCGCGAGGGAGCAACGATGCTCGTGAACCGACAGCTATATCGCCATCCAGCAGTCATGCGATGCTTTATCAAATAGGGCGACTTACCCATAATTCAGTGCCCCAACTCATGGTTTCAGTAATCCGGGTTCTGACACGGAGTGCCCTCGGCTTCTGTATCACGCGAGCAAAGAATCTGGTTCTGTGCGTGTTCTAAAGCGCGCTACTGTGTGGGTGGGTGCTCTCTCTCTCTCTCTCTCTCTCTCTCTCTCACACACACACACTCTCTCTGAGCGCCCCCTCCCCCCGACTCTCCTTCTCCTCTGCTCTCTCTCTCTCTCTCTCTCTCTCTTTCTCTATCTGTGTGTGTGTGTAAAAGCACTAACTTCCATCTACCTTCCTCAGAAAGGACTGGACGAATCCCATATGGGCTCCTATATACTTAATGGGGCACACTATATGGGGCACAGTAATGTAGGAAACAAAAATTTGCTTTCATCACCTTGCCTTCATTTAACTTCTTTTGCTACAAACGTTATCGAAGAAAAAAAAAGGTTCCTGTAGAAAACCAGCAACATAGCCTGAATATTGCATTAGATAAGTTGAAATATGCCACTTATAAATCAACAGGCTTCAAAACAAGAGGTATAATATTCCACTATAAATGATATTAACATAATTTATTTGACTATATATTATGTACATATATAGGTAAAAGTAAATGGACACCTGACTATCCATCACACCGATATGTGCTATACTGCTACCACAAATCAGGATGAACACAATTGTATAGGATGCCAATGTATACTGCTAAATTACAATTTCAGGCAAAGACATGGTTTGCCAAGGTCTCTGTGAAAAAACTCAAGGTTTTTACACAGAGCCCTGAACTCAACCCCACTGAACACCTTTGGGATGAACTGGAATACTGACTGTGCTCCAGGTCTCCTCACTCAACAAACTGGTGAAAAAATTGTGTGTGGTTTAAATCATATTCAATCATCAAAAAAGAAATAACATACACCTTTCTTATTGTGTTATTATAGTTATTAGCCTCTTAGATTGGTCAGTTGATTTGCTTTAAAGAAAACCTTAAAAAGTCAACCTTAAAATGTTCATTCAGTGTAAATTTCAGGCATAAAAAAACTCTACGGCTATAATATGTAGGCAGAATATTATAGCACACATCTAACTGATGAGTTAAACATTTGAATAGTGTGATTCTAAAATAAACGCTGGGGTTAATCTTTGATTTTACATTTTACAGATTGTGGAGAAATTACCCATGGGAAAAAAAGCCATGGGTACAAAACAAAAAGGCATGGAACCGATACAATAGATGTTGAACTGGAAGCATTTTGGTACCACAGGCAGAATTTTAGCAACACAAGCTTGACTCAGAGGTGACAGCTGCATGGAGCAGTGGTGTTTAAAATAATTAAAATAAACACATTCACACACTGGAGTCCTGATTACACCAATTTAGAACTCTAAACAATAATACAGGATCCTTTCATTCTGTAATTACAGTCACCATTTTATTTATACGTATCAGAAAAACAGGTATTAGATGGAAAATGGTAGCTGTTTAGGCATTTAGACGCTTTAAACACCATTTTGTCCTAAAAAGTGGAGTAAATATTTTCATTCGACATTCAAAAGATGTGCTACTACACCACTTAGTGGCTACATGTGAATATCACAACACCCAGAGTAAAAAGTTAGAGGTTTATTGGTATTTCAAATGAAGTACACCAAAAACCAAAAGACATTATTATTTTTGTTAAAAGCAATAATGTTTAAACACAAACATATTAGAGGTTGCAAACCATATGATAAATAGCTACATAAAATCTGAACATAATATTGGGCTGAAATAATGCAAAGTAAGTTTCACAATTCAGAATAAAAGAAAACAAGGTAAAAAATTAAACAGGAAGGTGCAAAAAACAGTCTCAAATATGTTTGAGACTGGGTAATTATAACAACTGTTTATTGTATTTTCATATGCATCTTTTCTAGCTTAACGTGCAACTCAATCACAAATGAACTGCTGGTCCACTTCAGCTTACACAGTCAATGAGCAGTTTCATACCATGGCAATCCAATTGTAGGAATAAACAAACATGTGGCTAAACTAGGGTGCACCAGAGAGTTGATTTCTGACCCCAAGGCCATAGAGTGCATCTGGATCAAAGAGATCTTACAAACCAAACTCTAGTTTAGAACTGAAACAGCTGCAGCTGATCGCTGTTTAGTTGACCCCATTAGTAAAACCCCCCAAAAAGTTAAACTCACTTTGTTCATCTCAGTTAATCTCATAACTCTTATTCCATTTTCTAAATTATGCATAAAAAAAGTGTTTGACATCAGAAACATCAGAGAAATCAGAAAACACGGTCGAACTCTGACTGGCTGGCTGTAGCTGGGTTGCGATTCTGGTTGGCCGGTTGTTGGGGCATGTGACCGCGGCGCCGTGGGGGAGCCAGGTATTCAAACATGGAAGTGTTGTGTGTAGAAAGCATATGTTTTAGGTCAGAAGGCATGGGGTCAGACCAAAAGAAGTCGTGGTTGAGAGCGTCGTCACTGTCCACACGTTGTGCTGGGTCCAGCACCAGCAGCTTATCGATTAGATCAAGGGCATATGCGTCTTTAACATATGCCTTTAGACGCTCCTTTACCTTTCGCTTCTGTCCTTTAGGTAACTCCATCTTCTGGTAAAGTTCATATTTTTTATCCACACCAGGCCACACCTGAGAAAGCAGAAGAAGGTGAGAAACAGATTCTAAATGATAAAAAAAAATATCTATTTTAAATCAGTTTCCTCTGCATTGTTGACACATTAGAGCTTTAATAAAAACATAGCTGCGTACAACCTTAAAAGCCAGTGAAGTAGCAATTAACTATAATCTGGTGTTTGGGAATGTTGAAAGGAAATTAAAAATTAAAAAAAAAAGTAAAAAAAAAACATGCATAGCTTCATTACTTCAGCAGTAATGGATCCACACAGCTGGCTGATCAGAGTGAGTTGGTGCTGTTCTGTGTTTCCCTGCATGATGGGGCTCCTGGTCCACATTTCCGCCATGATACACCCTGCACCCCATAGATCGATGGGTGGCCCATAATCACGCTCTCCTAAATAGGCACACAAACAAAAGTCATAAGCAAAAACAGACAAATCTTTCCAGATGTAGAAATAGGCTTTCCATTTCTAAATTAATTGAAAAACTTAGACACCAGCCGCCAATTATGTTTTCAGCATGTAAATGACAGGCATTATTTAATGTTGCCCAGGGTTAACAAAAAAATAATGGTGTGTCCAGACAACCTTACAGCAAGAGGCATTATTGTGTTATCAACAAATACATGTCTCTTTACACTCCCTGGTCCATGTTTTTTTTTTTTTCATTCTTACATTACATATATAAAAATACAAAACCCACTTCACCAAACTGGTTATTTTTATGCTGACAATTGGTTTTGAGTTTGATGTCCATAATGATCCAGAATATCCAGACAACTCCAAACCATTTTTCTACCATAGGGGAAATTGTTGCTTCAGAGTGGACTTCTAACTAGCAAACTAATGGTTCGCTATGGAGCTCAAAAGGTATTGTCATCCTATCCCAACGTCATTAGTTCTAATGATAAAAATACATCATTGGAGAATTAACCTTTTAAATCTTTCCAGTGCTATCTGAACACATCCAAGAGGTGTGGTTAGGCATGCTGCCTTGGTATCTCATTCACTCTAAAAACCAGTGGTGTTTCATTCATGAATAAATCTGTGTTTTTAAACAAATCTTTGAAGTGAATGAATCATTCTCATGCAGGCTGTGAAGGAGCATGTCACTGGTTGGACCTATTTAATGAAAACACCCCTTACTTAACAAGACTCCGTGATGGCTCTAAAGAAGTGCAGTACTGATTCTGTATAAACTGGGACACATGGTTCAGAACAGGCAGAAGGAACTATTTTGTGAATGCACAAGCCACATCATTCAGTTTGGATGTTGAGGAGTCTTACTGGCTGGAGGAAGAGAAGGGGGGCTATGAGCCATGCTATTAATAGCACTATGAAGAAGTTTTATATCTGTGTAGGAAGCATACAATATCTGCATATATGCAGACTCTCTGATGATGTTTTTGTAGTTCACCACAAGAAGAAAAGGGTGCAGAAAAGTGCATTTTAAAAGTGTGTAGTGCTAAGAAAGGCCTTGTGTTGCTGCATTTTTCATAGCGTAATCCACTATAGACAAAAGTGTAAAATGGCTACATTTAAAATCATTGCAGCATTGAACACTTCTTCATACCCAAGTTCACCAGACCTTCTTTTTGTGGACTGGAAATACCAACTTTAATAAAATCATAATACTACAACTTGTATCTAGTTTTTATGATTTTATTTGAACAAAACAACTCATTATATCTATAAATTCATTCACTTGTGCCAACTCTTGGGGTAATAATGTAACTTACAGAAAGGGTAACAATCAGTGAACGAATCTGAACAAATCATTTTGATGAAAAGCATTTTAAAAAGTCTGTGGGACTTTAGGACACCCCTAATGCCCCTTTTCCACCAAGGCAGTTTTAGTGCTAGTTCGGAGCCAGAGCCTTAGAACCAGTTCTTTCTTTTTCGACAGCCAAAGCACCGGCTCTGAACCAGGAAAAGTGGTTCTTAAGTAGCACCAAAACGTTGCTGGTCTAGACTAAAGAACCGCTTGTGTCAGGGTCTGTGGGCGGGGCTACCGTTAGCGCATTTGATAATATACCTTAAGTATACTAATGTTTAATATACTTTTACTTTACCGCGATATGATACATTATCAGCACACATGATAATAGGTAGCTACATGCTAAGGCTAACTTTTTTCTGTGTTAATGATAAAATAACGTTATGTACTTTCTCGATTACAACCTCCATCTATACAGATTACATGGAGCTGCACGTGAGGTGTCATGTTAAACTTCCAGTGATCAGTATAAGAGAGTGAGAGCAATAACACCAAATTTAACACACCTGCTCCCCATTCACACCTGAGACCTTGTAACACTAACAAGTCACATGACACAGAGGAGCGATAATGGCTAATAATAATATAATATAATATATTATGCATATAAGCAATTTGGTTTAGACATTAATGGCTGTGTTGAGTTATTTTGAGGGGACAGTAAATTTATACTGTTATAAAAACTGTACACTCACTACTGTACATTGCGGCAAAGTGTGATTTCTTCAGTGCTGTCACATGAAAAGATATAATAAACTATTTACAAAAATGTGAGGGGCGTACTCACTTCTGAGAGATACTGTATACTTTATACACACTCTTTTTGGATACGGATATCTGCCAAACACTATAAATATATCCAATTATAAGCCTGCACAGTCACCAGATCTGTATATTACTGAAGCTGTTTGGGGCGTTTTAGAGAAGCGAGTCAGGATTTCTTTTCCTTTACGAGCATCACATACTGATACATACTAATGTTTATAAACAGTACCAATAAAAAGTAGGGACACACTTTCTCTTTCAGTGTTTTTTCTTTACTTTTATGTGTGTGTTAGTGCTACTACAACTACTGTACAAATCCATATTATGGCAAAAAACACTCAGTTATGTAAAGAGAAAATGAAGTCCATCATTAAGAAATGAAGGTCAGTCAATCCAAAAAATCTCAAGAAATTTAAATGCATCCCCAAGTGCACTCACTAAGACCATCAAACGTGATAATGAAACTGGCTCTCATGAGGACCAAGAGAAACCTCCAATGCAGAGGATGTGTTTATTAGAATTGCCAGCCTCAGAAACCGTCAATTTAAAACACCTCAGATTATTGCCCACATAAATGCTTCTTGGAGTTCAAGTGGCAGACATATTTCAACATCCACTGTTCAAAGGAGTCAGTGATTCATGGTCAAATTGTAGGAAAGAAACCATTTGGAAGAGCAACACACAGAGCAGACTTGTTTGAGCCAAGAAACACAAGGTAATGACGTTAGATCAGAACTATCCTTTAGTCTGAGGAGTCCAAATTTGAAATTTTTGGTTCTACATGCCATGTGTTAATGTAGATAAGATGAACAGACGGTCCCTGAATGTGTGGTTCCCACTGTGAAGCATGGAGGAGGAGGAGGAGGTGTGCTAGAGTGGGAATGCTCTGCTGGTGAAGTGGTTAGTGACTTAGTGACTGTTATGGAACACAAACAGCATGGTTGATTTGACACGCCATCATATCTGGTTTGCACTTAGTGGGGCCATCATTTGTTTACCAAAAAAGGACAATGACCAAAAACACACCTCTAGGTACTGTTAGAGCTATTTGTATTAGAAGGTGAGTGATGGAGTGCTGAATCAGATGAACTGACCTCCACAATCACAAAGCTAAATCCAATTTTAAATTTGAAGATAAGTTGAATCAGAGAGTGAAGGAAAAGTAGCCAACAAGTACTCAAACATCTATAGCAACTCCATCAAGATTGTTGGAAAACCATTCCAGGCGACTAGCTCATGCTACCTCAGGCTGTCTGAGAGAATGCTAAGATGTGGCTACTTCGAAGAATCAAAAATATGAAACATATTCTGGATTACTTAACTTAATAATCTTAACTTAAACTTTAATTTTTCTTGACTACAAAATTCCATATTTATTATGTATATTCATACTGAAGACATTGAAATGTTGAAAAGATAGTAGCAATAATAATCAAACATTGAATAAGAAGGTATGTCCACTTTTGACTGGTAGTGTATATAAACAGACAGAATGTGGTATTTCAGAAATAGAAATAACTGACAAATTACTTCTTGTGATCTTTAGTTAGCATTCACTAAGGCAGTGGTGTCCAATCTTATCCGGAAAGGACCAGTGTGGGTGCAGGTTTTCATTCCAACCAAGCAGAAGCCAAACTGGCCGTTTCCAGTTAAGATTGGACACCGCTGCACTAAGAAGACTTGGCCTAAGGATACAAACCTGTCCTGAAAACAACAGGAAATGTGAATTTTTGTAATTAATTAGTTTTATTAGACATTCTATTGATTGTATTAAATGGTCCAATCTAAGTGTTCTCAGTCTCACCTAGCAGGAGCTCTGGAGGTCGGTACCACAGTGTCACTACTCGGTTGGTATAGCGATTGCCCTGGCTGTTCTTTGCAAGGCTGAAGGCTCTTGCCAGGCCAAAATCAGCAAGTTTCAATACTCCATCTCTTGTGATCAGTACATTTGCTGCCTTCATGTCTCTGTGCAGGATCTACAAACAGGTAGGGGAGAAATAAAATACATAAATATGATTGACAAATTACCACAAGCCACCAGAACCATTTCAATGCACACTGAACGTTTCTAGAACTGTAGGCATGACAATCACACAATATTTTCACAGTTGGTGTTTTGGTGATAGTGGTGGAGGGAAGTATAACACAGGGAAGTCTGCCTAAGGTGAAGAACTGGGTTGTGGACTTTATTTACAGTGACCCTTCACTCTGAAGTGGCCCTGAAAAAGGCACTTGTGCTACCACCAGAGAAAACAGTGCTTTACAGATGTCAGGCCAATTCCATTTGACATTTGGGTTTGAGATTACGTATTGCCAGGTACCTCATCAAAGTGAAGAAAATAAAAGATCCTAATCATACAAGCTCATCATTGTAGCATGCTGGAAGTAGTTTACAGAAATGTTTTGTCTGCCAATGCTGTTCAACACGTCAAGATGTAAATACAAGAAAATAAAAGCTGAAATCGGAAACTCTCATCTTATATCCATCATTTGTTCTTAAACACAAATGTCTTTGGGGGTACAGCACAAAAAAAAAAAAAAAAAAAAATTTAACTGGCTTTTACGTTCCAATAGTTTCGGAGGAGACGGCAAGTCCCCCTCTCATACACTTCATTTCTACCTGATTTTTGAGGTTCAATGTTTATATCACCCCACGTCAACATAAAAATGGCTTATTCTCATCTAAATACAACAGACTTTATTTTATCCCTTACAAATAAGTACACCTCAGTTGTAGCAACTAATGGGCAACATACTGCAAAAGTAAACCAACCACATTAGCAAAAATAGTGCATTCATTTAAACATACTAATCCCCCAAGGTAAAAATCATGGGGGATTCTAAATTATTCTAAAATCTCCACAGACATTTTTAGGAAGATGGGTGTAATGAGAGATGCCAACCTTGTTTCTGTGGATGTAGTAGAGTCCGTTCAGCAGCATTTGCATGACCTTCTTGATCTCAGACAGTGTGAACTTAACGTTGGCGTTGCTCAGAAGACCAGCTAGATCATGCTCACAAAAATCAAACACCAGGTATATACTGCCCTTGTAACGGTTGAACTGGGTGGCTGCACACACACACATTTCTTTAGAAAAAGACGTACGAATTGTTCAACATTTAATACAGAATTTGTTTGCACTGTTCATTTTTGTTTGTATATTTTTAGGTCTTAATGAATTGTAATATAAGAAACCCAGTGAAGAGCCTTGACCTTTAGTTCGACAAATCTCAATCAAATTTACGACGTTCTCATGCTTCAACAGCTGCAGGATCTTGATCTCCCTCAGTGCTGTGATGGGAAACTAGAAAGAAACATGTTATCACAACATTATAAATTACAGAAATAAACAAACAAACAACAAAATACTAATTTTGCATGAAAACACTTTATATTATCACTGTTACAATTAAACGACTGCATAAGTTGGGGGGAAAAATCCTAAAATGGGAGTTATAAACAGTTTGTTGTCTTCATCACCTGAAAAAATTCCACCTCATGTACAAAATCTCATTTCCACAAGCTTCAGAAGCCTGAATGTTATAATGTGACTGTTCACCAACATTCACCCATTTAGAATGGATTCCACTGGCTTTTCTGAGCAACACATATTCAAATCCTATTAGTCTTTTTACCAGTTCAAACACTAGATGTGAACACTAAGCATACTCTAAAGCACCATCTTTTTACACAGGCAGATATTATAAAGTCTAAAGGTGTCTAGCAAAAGCTACGAGTCTGTTTTGTAAGAGAAGCCTCTGTCCAAAGTGATGCATTTTGTAAATGGAAACCAACAAGGCAGTGTTAAAGATAGCATTGGGAGAAAGTCTGAGAGAACAAGCATTTCAGGATGGAGCTAATGATCCACATCTAAGACTTACCCCTTCTTTCTCATTTTCCATTAGCACCTTCTTCAAGGCTACTTTCTTGCCAGTCTGCCTATGTTTGGCCTTGAACACCTCCCTGCAGAAAAGAGATGAACAAGGAAATGAACAATTACAAATGCCTTGTGATATAGAAGTCTTTAGTGAGCGTAAAAACATATATAAACATTCATATTCAATTAGAATTAGCACGGATCATGTCTATGTATTTAATAATGAAATTCTGGCTTAACATTTTTTAAATTTTATTTCATGGACATGGTTTACTGTATGTTCACTTTCCAATGCAATTCAGTTTTCTGAAGCATTTTTCAAACAACGTGCACCCCACCTTTAAGCAGTCATGTGGTTGTCCTTTGAACAAATAAATCCTTTGCTTGTCCAACTAAAAACAGTGTTTTTTTTCAGTGTGAGCAAGTAGTTAAATTTCACTACTTGCTCACACTGATGCCAAAGGGTATTAGGCCTGGTTTTCATCTCCGTCTCTAAAGCAAGTGATTTATTTCTTTAGTCTGTCCAGCTCTCTAACCTTCACATCTATACACACTGCTCAAAAGGATCAGAGTTCAACGCTTCTACTTTCATTGTAAGAACACTGAAACTGCAAATGGCTTTATTTAGGGGGTTCATTCTCAGTGTCAGTCCAAAGCACAGATAAAAAGCGAGGGTTGCGTATCAAGAAGGGCTGCTTCAAATTAAATATGCTGATATCCATCTGATGATCTGCTGTGCCAACCCTGAGCAGCCAAATGACAAACAACTGGCTTTATTTGTGCAAAGACAGTTACAACTATGTTCATATTCGCTGACTCCTGAAAGTAACTAGAGCAAATAAGGTTGCTGCATAAAAAAATGGATATAAAGAGAAAGCCGGAGTTTTGCACTGTCTGTCGATTTCGTCCCAATTTAACTACCATGTTTACCATTTGTCTTTGTATGTTTATTTTTTGACACAGAGAATTAAGTTTATTGGACATATAGTACTGTACATTTGGAGTACATGTATATGTACTCCCTGACCACAACAGTGTTGTTGCAGTGTCGTTACAGTTTCTTTTGTTGTTGATTAAAGTTGAATGACTCAAATAAGACTCATAAACATGAGCGAAAGAAGACTTGACAGTATGTTGCTTCTAAATAAATCTACATAAATTATTTCTCAGAATCAGATAACATGAGGTAATGTTTTTAGTTGGACAAGCAAAGGATTTATTTATTTGTTCAAAGGACAACCACATGACTGTGCTTAAAGGTGGGGCGCACGTTGTTTGAAAAATGCTTCAGAAAACTGAGTCGGGACGACAAACAAAATAAATGTGTAGCCAGTGAGCATAAAGGGGCGTGTCTTGTCAATATGCGGTGGAGAAAGTGTGCGCATGTGTGACATTAGCCGAAAGCGGCTGAAACAGTGACATGGCGGATAAAAACGAAAAGCGAAAAAAAGGCTTACAATAAGGCAAGAAGCAGGAACCCTGTTAATATAGGACCAGCTTTCCAGCGCTGGAGAGAACTGAACGTCTTCCACGTGAAACGGAGATAAACCTTTCATGGTTTATACACGGTGTATTACCATATACATTTGTAGTACCATAGTATTACTCATTGAGTTCATTTATTGATAAAAAATATCCCCTCGGTCAGCTGCCCCAACAGGTTCCGCCATAATAGTTGCCTGGGTTACGTATGTATGTGTGGGCGGAGCGAAAACAGGGGTGACGCCCATTTGGGATATGGGCATGTTTGTTTAGGTGATTTCAAATGTAAACATTTAATTACACCATAATCTAAAGCCCTGTATTTTAATTGTAAACAACCTCTTTCCCCTTTACAGCTGTAGAGTAACTGAGCTTCACAACAAGCATTTCAACAAACAACTATCACTGAAAATTTGTCAACATGACACATAAACGTGAAGCTTTAATGTTTCCTCTGGGATTAAAACCAAAATGTTTGTGTCAGAAGGTTTCTTATACCCAGATACTGTTTAGGAAACAGTGACTGAACTGTTCCGTGTCTGTTTTGATATTCAATTTATTATTTCTTTATTTTTATGGCACAGCAAAGTCCACAATTTCCAGACGACGTGTTTCTTCTATAAATTTCCAAAGTAAAGACACCAAACTCGAATATGACGGAAGAGAAAACAAAAGAACTAAAGAAGCTTGCGGTGTCTCACAGCCCACTGTGCTAACGAGCTAATGTAATCAAATCAGTTCACCGAATTACACACAGCTCCGATTCAAATGGATTTAAAATTACGTGTTAAAAAAACCCGAAGGTGTTTTACCCGAAGGTGCCTTGGCCGATCTTGGCGAGCTTTTCGTACTTAGAAAACTCATCGCAAAAAGGAAACTCGACGCCATCGTAGTATTTGGACATGATGGCGGTCTCCCGGTCCGGTCTGGAACACAAACAATAAACAAGGGAAGTACACGGTTATTAACACATTTAAGCATCAAACCGAGCTGAAGAGTCACACTAATAACGAAGCATTTATTAATATAATTAATTTATTCGTACTTATCGGCGGCCACCGCAGAGGTTCCAGTCTTGTCTCGCTGCATCTTCGTTCTTCTTCTGTGGTACAAAAGTCGAAATGACGTCAACTGCTAGCTTCTTCTACGTCTTCTATGTGGAATTTAGGTGCATTGGATTAGCGCCCCCTTCAGTGTAGTTATCAAAAAACGCCAACGTCAACTTCAAATGCAAAATTTTCGTTATAAACAGCTGGACTCTCAAAAATACAAACGTAAATAACACTATACTATACATTTAGCCTGACTTTACAAGACAAGATAGACAAGACAAGACAATACAGACTATACAAGACAATACAGACAAGATAAGATAAGACAAGACAATACAGACGAAGTGAGACAATATAGACAGTAAGAGTATTAAATATGAATAAAGAATATATGACAAATCAGTTATGTACATAAAGTGTGAGAGTGCATGGTAGTGCAAATAACAGTATTGTGCAATATTGTGCTTTTGGACAATATACAGCAGCAGTAGTACAGCAGCAGCAGTGTGTGTAACATATACCGATGATGTGATTATGACTGACAGTTCTGTATTAAATCAGTATTAATTAAATAATTATTATATAAAGGCATATATAAAATTTCATTAAGTCAAATCATAAAACAATCTACAAATTAGTGTATATTGATAACTTGTGAAAAAGATAAAGAAATTAATTTCTCAATTTCTTAGTGGGGGCACGGTGGCTTAGTGGTTAGCACGTTCGCCTCACACCTCCGCCTTGTGTGTGTGGAGTTTGCATGTTCTCCCCGTGCCTCGGGGGCTCCCTCCGGGTACTCCGGTTTCCTCCCCGGTCCAAAGACATGCATGGTAGGTTGATTGGCATCTCTGGAAAATTGTCCGTAGTGTGTGATTGCGTTAGTGAATGAGTGTGTGTGTGTGTGCCCTGTGATGGGTTGGCACTCCTTCCAGGGTGTATCCTGCCTTGATGCCCGATGAAGCCTGAGATAGGCACAGGCTCCCCGTGACCCGAGGTAGTTCAGATAAGCGGTAGAAGATGAATGAATGAATGAATTTCTCAGTGAACATATTAGCACGCTGCTAGTTCCACAAGATGGCGATGGTTTACTTCACATGTATGAGGCGGCCGAGTGTCACTTTCTGAGTGAAGTGCATTTCTCACAGGTGTGGCATATAAATATGCTGATTAGACAGGTTAATCACTATTGCACAGGTGTGCTGCCATAGGCTGGCCACTCTAAAATGTGCAGTTTTACTGTATTTGGGGGTCGGGGGTCCACAAACCAGTCTGTATCTGGTGTGACCACCATTTGCCTCACGCAGTACAACACATCTCCTTTGCATAGAGTTGATCAGGTTGTTGATTGTGGCCTGTGGAATGTTGGTTCACTCCTCTTCAATGGCTGTGCAAAGTTGCTGGATATTGGCAGGAACTGGAACATGCTGTCGTATACGACGTTTATATGTACATATATATATATATATATATAAAATTATAATATAAATATATAAATATCATAAAATAATATATAATAATAATATAAATTATATAAAATATATAATATTATATTATAAAAAATAATCTAAATTAAGTACTTCTTCAAAATGCCAAAAGGAGAAGCAAGAGCAAGGGATATAAAATAGAGAGTAGACAATTTAATGAAAACTGCATTTAAATTCAAACAGGCTGGTCATCAGCTGATCAAAAGTTTAAGACCATAGCCTTAAGTTAAAATATGGCTTTAATGTCCTTGTCCTTCAGACTGTCACACTGTCATGATCTCCTGATGGCAAAAGCAAAAAAGCTTTCTATTTTTGAACGTGGCAGGATTGTTGAGCTGCACAAGCAAGGGTTTTTGCGACATGCCATTGCTGCCGACGTTGGACGCAGTAAGACAGTCATTTTACATTTCTTAAAAGATCCTGAGAGTTATGGGACAAAAAAAATGAAGTGGTTTCACTCGCACTGAGAACTGTAAACTGGAGCAGAAAGGCTGCATATGAACATTCAGGGAAACACTGAACAATACTTCGCACTAAACATAGAAACAAGAGTTTATGAATACAGACTAATTAAAATCAAATTGAAAACAGATGCCAGTGACAGGACATAGGTGGAGACAAGACATAAACCAATAAAAACATACATGGCAATGTAAACAAGCATACGGCAAATGTGAATTTCCTTATATATATGATTGTTGATTAACCCCTGCTTCTTTGTTGTCAGTTTTTAAATAAGCAAGTTATGTATGCTTTAGACTGTGTAATGTTTTCCTAGATAAAAGCAGGTAATGTAAAATAAAGTAGCTCATGCAACCCATATGTACCCATGTTGTTGTTCAACTATAACTCACATTAAACCCTTGTTTGTCTACAATGATTGTACAGGTCTGGGTCCCATCATTAACTCATGCACATGTGGGACCACCAGGCAAACTGATCACAAAAGAGGGTGAGGACGAGCTGAGCTAGGCCCTAGTCCAGAATCAAGCTACTTTGGGGCCATATATGATACTGTTAACAATGGGATTCAACTGGTTGAAAATTAAGTGTATAACGTAAATATATATTTTAATATGAATAATAAATTTTCTGTATTGACATAAAGACTAGGTAAGCTCTCTGGTGATATAGTACTGGAGGACCACAACCAGAGTAGTGGTGTGGCAGGATTGTGGAGTGCCTGATGATACTGGGTTTGGCCCCCCACTTCTGGTGGGGGGCCAAACCCCCTGTTGGTAATCCAAAGATGAGCAGATCCAGGATAACCAGGGGCAGATCGACCAGTTTGAGTGCATCCTAGGACAAATCATAGAGCCATGCCTTAAGGGTTTGGGTAGGGATCAGCTGATGGAGCTGATTCTCTTTAGCTGGGACTCTCTGTTAGACAGCAGTACATGATGAAAATCTCACCTTTCAGCATGATTATGAGCCAAAGCACAAATCCAAGCCAACAAAGGAATTACTTTAAAAGTAGAAGCTCATTATTCAGCCAGACCTCGTATCCACATTAAAGGTGGAAATTTGACATTCTCTTTTTGTTATTTTTTACATCATAAAAACCTGCCATTTTAACAAGAGTTGAAATTTTATAAACTTAATTCAAATAAATCTTACTTTATTATGTATTTTTGAATTATTCTCTATATATTATATCTTTTACATGCAGTTTCTCTTCAAACTCCCATCCATACTTGAATATCCATCTTTTTGATATTTTTACTATTCCCTCAGCGTGACAGACAGTTTCTCCCGGTTTCTTTTTCTGGAATCATTAGAACCTTCTTCCTCTTTCTCTTGCTCTTTATCCCAGCACATTCTGTCAGTCTCTCCTTTGTTTTTTTTTTACAAAGACAAAGGCATACACACACAGTTATAACACACACGTCCTCCCACAGCTCGGTCACAATTCTACCAATCTCCTCTTCTTTTCTCCAGCCTCTCTTCTCTTTTTTCTTTTAATAATATCTATTCTTGGAACTCAAATTAATTATTTCATTTGTTTTATTTCCTATGAACCTTCTCTATAAAAAGGATTGAAAAGAGCTCCTGTTCTTTATCTGTAGTCATTGTGTTTTTAGCTTGACTCACATACCCCTTTTCCCTCTCTGTCTTCTGTGTCTGTCTAATCAGTCTGGTCTTAGTCACTTAGTTTCTCTGTTTATACATTTCTTGTTTGTATACATACTAACCAGTCTCTCTCTTGGTCTATCTGAATATCTGAACTTAACAGACATAACCAAATACTGCAAATCTCATTACTGTTTTTTTAAGGCTCTCTTCTTGTGCTAGGAGTGGGAGAGAAGACTCAAGGGAGGAGACACTGCTGACAGTTTTATTTTTATTCCCACCTTGACACACACTGAGTCACAGACAACTCTCTTTTCTTCTTACATTCCAAGAATGCTGGGTTATTTACATAATCCAGTCGCTGGGTTCAGCAAGTAGAGTTATTTTGCAGGGTTATTTCATATTAATCCATCCATTTGGGTGTTAATAAAGGCATCCATTATGGTTGACTTGACATTAGAAACTTTGTTTTTCTAATGGAAGATAAAAACATACCAATATGCTGCAGATTTGCTGCTGCAACTTGACTGAACAGAACACAGACCATTTATTATTCTCATCTGACCAACAAAGGGAAGACTGCTGAGAGAACACCTGCAATTATCTATTACTTTATACTTAGTGTTTTCAACATAAATGTGTCCCATAAAATTGCTCTTAATAAATATTTTGTATATGGAAAGCAAACATGTGTGAGATAAAATAGGGCAAGTATAGGATAAGCTTCACTAATGATAGTCTTCTAATTACTGATCAGATTATTTAGTTATTTAGTAGGTTCCTTTAAAAGGTTTAATGATTGGGAGGGACATTACCATTTTTTTTCTAGATGTAGTGTGCTATGCTAGTTTGTTCCAGGTGCTGGCTAAAGATGTTTGTTCTATCCTATATTAAGTTCAGTAAAGTTTCCAAATACACAGCAGAGTCTTCCATGTATTTAGGTATCTTACAATTACCTCCCCAGTTTTTTTAGGCTGATAATAGTTTTAGTCTAAGACCATGTGAACCAGAACATATTTATTGATGCATCATTGATTATAGACTTGGCTCTGGATAAGAGCTTCTGTCAAATGCCAGAAGTGTAAATATCAATTCACCTCGGATGGTTTGCCATTGCATCACAGCGCACCATTTACCAACTCATTCACAATATATTGTTAATCACCTGCATGTTTGGACATTAGGAGGAAATGTAAAAAAGTTTAGCTAATTGATATTGAATATTATATTATGAATATTATTGATTGTTTGCAGGATGTTATAAATGTTTTTATGGATGTTGTTACTG
Source organism: Tachysurus vachellii (assembly GCF_030014155.1). Classification (NCBI taxonomy): domain Eukaryota; kingdom Metazoa; phylum Chordata; class Actinopteri; order Siluriformes; family Bagridae; genus Tachysurus; species Tachysurus vachellii. Next base: position 8,713,684 of record NC_083476.1, on the reverse strand, counting down.
AGCAGTTTGCCAAAAGAAGTTTGAATAAAGTTATTCCTTCTTCCCTGTTTCTGCAAAAGGCTAACCTGAGCTGTGGCACTGGGCCAAAGATGAAATGATGAATCAAAACCTGTAAATAATAATGTACATTTAATTTGCTTAGTTGTTTGCCATATTCTTAAACATATATAATGGTTTACGGTTTGACAATGGGCAGGATCACAGGTGCAGTCACATGTGATTTTGATAATAGATAGCTAACTGTCAATGTCATACAACCGACAGTCTGACAGCAGACTGAATGAAAGTATTTGGAGAGTTGATTTGACTTGGACTTTTTTGCTGCAAATAAATCTTAACGACATTTTAATTGTTGTTTGGCTAAATAGTGGTGTATTGCTGCAAGCCCATCTAACATTTCTTTAACAAAGGTAACATTTATTCAAAGTCAGATATTAGGATATTTCTGATCAATAGTGCACAAAAGGCTTGCCAAACTATTGTAAGACAGCATTAATGAATATGACATGAAAAAGAGGACAAACTAAATGATTTAATTAAATCAAGAAACCTTTTTTCTCTCTGAATAATCTGCATGGCTGAATCTTTAGGAACTAAAATGCAGCAAACATGAAAATGTGAAAGGTTTGACATTAACAACCATTTGGTTTCATCACGCTTGCTGTTTTGGGGCTATGTTCGGAGCCACTCCAATCAACTACTGCAGTTTTGTGATTAACAGAATTGATTTGACTGGAAACAATTACAACATATTATTGGAACAGTATCTACAAAACTAGTTAAACTCATATTTAAACTCATATTTGCAATGAAATTTTAAATAATTCTTAGTACTTGATACTAATAGAGGAATAAAGTATATGGAGTTCATTGTTGTCTCAATGACTGCAAGTTTCCCAGATTCCCTGTGGCTGCAAAACAAGTCCAAATCATCACCCCTTCACCACCATCCTTGAAAGTTTGTATTTGTGGTGATTTGTTTGTGGTGATTTGCTGTGATTGCATGTTGCCCAAACATCTCCATTTTGTGCAAAGAATGTTATTCTAGAACATTTCTGGTTTGTTCAGATGCAATTTTGCGAAACTAAATCCTCCTAAATTAAAAGATTAAACTAATTAAACTAAATTTTCCTAGGCACCCTTTTATGACATTCAATCTTGTTCGGTCTTTTCCTGATTGTGCTGTAATGAACAGAACCCTTTAATGTATTTACAGAGGCCGGTAGGTCACATGATGTAGCTCCTGAGTTTTTCTTATCTCTTATCTGAGTATTCTTACCTTCAAGACTAGTATTCTTGGGTGCCAGCTTTGGGGAAATGAAGGCCACTGTGTGGAGATTCCCCAAAGCAGGACAGTCCCATTTCAGAGGTATCTGCCTCCATAACATATGGCTTTGTTGGATCAGGATGCATAGTGACAGGGTCAGTGGTGAACACAACTTTGTCATTAGGCATAACTTGCCTGGCTGCCAGGTTCCAGGTGAGGTGTTTGCATCCTCCATGAAGCAGATACATGAGGTGGTGAGTGGTGGAGTTTAAACCACAAACAAAGCAGCAATAAAAGTTTGCAAACCCCTAAGAAATGTTGCAGCTCTTTAACAGTCTTGGGAGTGGGCCAGTCCACCACAGCGGTGACCTTTGCCTGGAGAGTGTACTGAATACTAGTATGAAGGCTCTCAACAAACGTAGATGCTATGCTGAACTCAGGTATGTGAAGACAGTAGCTTAGGCAGTAATCAGACCAGCAGATAAGCTGCCAGTTGGGTCATGACAAGCGAGGGGTGTAAAGCTCCATCCAGGGAAGCCCCAAGATAATGGGGTACTTAGGCAATGTAATGATAAAGAGGCTGGCATTTATTATTTATTCTGATCTTTACATAAGCCATTCCTTTGTCGTTTTGTATGTATGCTTTTGGTAAATTGGGTAAACACTGCATTTTAGCTTTATTGTAAAAGATATTGCAAATAGACTGGTATTTGTAGCTGTTCATGATTCCCTTTAGCCTGATCTCATTGGACAATCACACATTTTGCCATATGCTTTTGGTGTAATTTAGTTGAGCTTGGACATTTTTTTTTTTAAGAAAGCACCTCCATCTACTTGTCCTACCACATAGACCAGACATGTGAAGAATATTATAGACTCGTCACAAGCAGAGAGACTTGCCAGATATTTCTGAGGTTTCTTGAAAATATTATCACTAATATAATACTAATATAATATGCATCACTATGGTGCTGCATTTTCTCTATTTGGTATGACCTTAATGGTGTTCCATGGTATATCTCATGTTTTGGAAATTCTTTTATACTCCTCTGCTGATCAATACCTTTCAACCAGTGAGATGCCATCCATGTTTTGTAAGCTCTTTGTGGACCATTATTATTATTATTATTATTATGGTTTATTCCAACCTCAGCCACATGCCCAATTATAAAAGGGATTGCACAATTATGCTACCAGGTAATTGTAACTTATTTATTTGACCATTTTGCCACAAAATGTTTCTGATTGTATTTCACTTCATGTTTAGACATTATAATTTTACATTGAAGGTGGAAAAAGTCTACATAATTTATCTTGATTTCATTTATACATCACAAAACCCACCATTTTAACAGGTGTATATAGACTTCATATTTGTGTATGTGTGTGTGTGTGTGTGTGTGTGAGTGTCTGTGTTGATTGCACATATGTTGGGCAATAGAAAAGCCCAGATTTTTATTTCCTACAGGTCCCAACTAGGACAAGAGGTTGCCATGGCAACAGCAAAGGAAATGTGCTATTAAGGGTAGTACACATGCATGCCAGTCTCTCCCCGGTTTCGGTCTTTTCTGGTATATTTCTCTTGTTAGGACATTATAATAAGGTGGACTAATTAAAAAAAACACTGATAATCTACAGTTTATTTTATTAATTATTATTAATTATTTATTCTAAGGTTACATAAGTCTATCCTTCATGACTATCTGTACTGACCATACGTTATTATAAAGCTATAATGAACCGAACAGGAGGTTTACTAACACAACCTATATTCATATAATATAAAATCTTAAATGCAATTTATACAATCATTGCCATGCTAATTGAAGATATTGATCTGTTGATTAAGCAATTGATTTATAAGTGCATTTTAAGTATAAAGCTGTTTCTCTGCAGTGAGACAGAAGAATATGTGCATACATTTTTAAATGGACTGTCCTCCTTACATTGCCCAAGGACTGACCTCCCTGCACTATTTAGGAAAATATAGATCATTAGATAAATTAAACAAGAGAGATAGAAATTTAGATATATTCAGAGCTCTAGAATTAATCTTTCAGTGGTCAGTGGCTTAGTTTGACACATATCCACACACCAACATTATAATTATACTCCCAGAACAGACAACTGCAACATGAATAAACAAGGATTCAGGAATCCAAACACCTCTCAACTTCCTTATTCTTTCTTTTCAACTAAATAAGCAGAATTAGATTTAGTCATCCTACACACGTTACATCATATTAACTAAATAAGTTCTTGTGTAGGAAGAGGGTCACTGGCATTTATATTTAAGGATGGTTTTTATCTCATATTTTCTTAGTCAACTGGCTAACATGGCAGGAATTTCTAAGATAACTCTTAGGTGTCACAGTCAAAGATTTATAATATCAGGGCTAAAGCTAGCTAATTGGCTATCATGCTACCATAACAGGAATTCTCATTATTGTTTTGACCACAATAATATGACAATCAATGCTTGTTGATATGGACTCAAAGACACACCAGGGTATCCTTGGCTTTTAGAAGCTGACTTATATAACCACCCGTTTGTCTTATTCAGACACACCTTCCTGTCCCACTCACAACATACCCATCTGTCTCACTCAGAAATACCCATCTGTCACTCTCAATGACACAACCATCTGTCCTACTCAAAGACACACCCATCTTTCCCTCTCAAAGACACACCCATCTGTCCAATTCAAAGACACTGCCGTCTGTCCCACTCAAAAACACACCCATCTGTTCCACTCAAAGACACACCCATCTGTCCCTCACAAAGCAACACCCATCTGTCGCATTCAAAGACACTAACATCTATCCCACTCATAGACATACCCATCTGTCTTACCCAGACACACCCATCTGTCCTTCTCAAAGACACATCCTCTGTCCCTCTCAAAGACATACCCATCTGTCCCCTTCAAAGACACACCCATCTGTTCCTTTTAAAGCCACATCCATCTGTTCCTCTCAAAGCCACATCCACCTGTCCCATTCAAAGACACTCCCGGCTGTCCCACTCAAAGACATACCCATCTGTCTCACCCAGACACACCCATCTGTCATACTCAAACACACATCTACCTGTCCCTCTCAAAGACACACCCATCTTTCCCATTCAAAGACACTCCCATCTGTCCCACTTAAAAACATACCCATCTGTTTCTTTCAAAGCAACACCCATCTGTCTCATTCAAAGACACTCCCATCTATCCCATGCAAAGACAAACCCATCTATACCCACCACACATAAGCACCCAATCTGTTTTACTTAGTCACTCTGTCTTACTCAATTCATGTTCATCTCTCACAAAAAGACATGTCAACCATCTCACACAATGACTCTCCCATATATTTTAAATCTTTTACACATCCCTATTTCTTTCTCATTCACTCACTTAGATGTTTCCTTTGTGTCTGCCTTTGTTGATAGCTTGCTCTCTTACTAACCTCACCTTTATTTTAACTTTTTATTTATCTGTCTCCCAGTGAAATGCAGCTTATTGCTGCTACTCACTAACCCTAGTTCCTGGATAAGTAGGACATTTCTAATAATGTTATCTGCACCATCAAAAATGACACATTTTTGGAGATAAAATTAGTATTCTGGCTAATAGTGCTCTTTGATATCACCAGTCTGATGACACTCTATAAAACTCAATTTATTTAGATTATTAAAATCATGTGTATGCAGTACACGTCTTCAAGGTTGCATGACTATCTGCATTAAATGTAATGAATGATGAAATGTAATTAAAAAAGACTAATATGATGAAATATGAATTTGAAGTTCATGAACATGTGGTATATTATCAATATTGCAAATAAGCAATAATCACATTTCTCACAGCAAATTTGGTTACATTTTACAATATGGCTTCCACCATCATTATTTGTATTTTAACCTACTGATATATGGGATGTCTGACATCCTGCATATTCTTTAGTAATCTGCTGGTGGCATGTTTTTGAATGTTAAACCTAGGTATCAAAAGAGCAACAGAAAAGAAAACCTCAATAACAAATAACACTGGATCCAGTCCATTCTTTTTCCATTTTTCTCTCATGAACAGTTACTTGTATCACAAATTAATGAAGTGTCAATACTAGGAAATGTAATGTATAAGTTGTGTGCAGAGGATGCTGTTTTAGTGTGCTTTTTTGAGTTATTGTTTCCAATGTATTGTTTAATTTAAAGTCTCTTTAAGTAACTGTTGTTCATAATTTCATTCATAATTAATTTGGTCCTTGTTGATATCAAGATGACAATGATATCAACAAGAAAACGTGTTTAAGATCCAAGGTCAGAATTGTGCATAACAGTTGTTAAAACTCCACCGTTCTTTTGTATCTCTCATAAATTCTGTTTAGAAAAGGCCCATGTGCATGAGCACTTTAGGGTGTGAATACTAATGTGCTCAATTTTAGTAATAAATCATAATCACACATTACAACACTGTAAGTGTCCAGAATGTTTGATCTCTAATTTATGAATCTTTGAAACATTTGAATGTGAAATGCATTGTCATATTTCCTAATTTAATTGACTTAAATGGTTCTGTTCTGGTTAATATTTAACATAACTTTAACCCAGTTGTTTTTATACACCTGAAACACACACATCACACTTTTTGTTGCTAACTCCTTGGCAGAAACCATTTTGTTCCTGTGAACCTCTACTGTACAATGATTTATAGTTTAGCACAAAAAAACAAAAACAAAGTAGTTATTTTTTCCTACCCAAAGATTTCTAGGGTCATTTTTGTTGAACACTTGTTTATACCATTTCATGTGAGTTAAGTCATCTTAATTCTATCAGGCATTTTCACTGCAAGGGTTTAATAACATAGGTTTTGACTTCAGTTGCCAGGATACAGTTGTTGTATGCTGTTGTATCGCCCACTTTCAAATTTAATTTCGTTTCATTATTTCATTTTGGTTTATTTATTTATTGACACGTTACATGATATAGAATATATCTGTCTGCTGATTTGTCCCACGCGGCTGAGTGTCACATCCGGTCTCTTGGACGCGCGCGCGCGCTCTATTCCTTTTCACACCGAACTGAAAACTTCAGATGCACGAGCAGCTCGGTCTTCTTTTTCCTCACTGACACACAACAGAAGCGAACTGTCCACCGGCGGAGAGAAGCATAATGCTCAGTGACGACCACACGAGGCAGATACTAGCTCCGACATCATTCCGCCGCTGAAGAAGAAAACAAAACAAAACAAACCAAACAAAAAAAAAAAAAAACAAGCGAAGAGGACAGACGAAGCCGCGTAAACTGCTGCGAGCGGAGATGCAGCCCGCGAGTAAACTTCTGAGCATCATCGTGCTTATGCTGTCGGGCACGAAACTCACGCAAGTACGTTCAGTTCTCAAGCACGCACGTGCAGCTCTCACATCACGAATTATCGGCGTGATATTCAGTGACAACATGGTTAAAGTAGATCGTGTTAAAGCAGTGAGGCTGTTGAAGCAGTGAGGCTGTTAAAGCAGCTAAAGCAGTGAGGCTGTTGAAGCAGTGAGGCTGTTAAAACATGGACTTGTTAAAGCAGTGAGGCTGTTGTAGCAGGGCGACTGTTGTAGCAGGGCGACTGTTGTAGCAGGGCGGCTGTTGTAGCAGGGAGGCTGTTGAAGCAGTGAGGCTGTTGAAGCAGGGACCTGTTGAAGCAGTGAGGCAGTAAAATCAGTTAACCTGTTAAAGCAGTGAGGCTGTTAAAGCAGGGACCTGTTAAAGCAGTGAGGCTGTTGAAGCAGTGAGGCTGTTGAAGCAGTGAGGCTGTTGAAGCAGTGAGGCTGTTGAAGCAGTAATGCTGTTAAAGTAGGGAGGCTGTTAAAGCAGTGGGGCTGTTAAAGCAGGGAGGCTGTAAAAGCAGGGAGGCTGTTAAAGCAGGGAGGCTGTTAAAGCTGTTAAAGCAGTGAGGCTGTTAAAGCAGTGAGGCTGTTAAAGCAGTGAGGCTGTTAAAGCTGTTAAAGCAGTGAGGCTGTTAAAGCAGTGAGGCTGTTAAAGCAGGGAGGCTGTTTAAGCTGTTAAAGCAGTGAGGCTGTTGAAGCAGTGAGGCTGTTGAAGCAGTGAGGCTGTTGAAGCAGTGAGGCTGTTGAAGCAGTGAGGCTGTTGAAGCAGTGAGGCTGTTGAAGCAGTAATGCTGTTAAAGCAGGGACCTGTTAAAGCAGTGAGGCTTTTAAAGCAGTGAGGCTTTTAAAGCAGTGAGGCTGTTAAAGCAGTGAGGCTGTTAAAGTAGGGAGGCTGTTAAAGTAGGGAGGCTGTTAAAGCAGTGGGGCTGTTAAAGCAGTGGGGCTGTTAAAGCAGTGAGGCTGTTAAAGCAGGGAGGCTGTAAAAGCAGTGATCCTGTTAAAGCAGGGGCCTGTTAAAGCAGCGAGGTTGTTATAGTATGGACCTGTTAAAGCAGGTACCTGTTAAAGCAGTAATGCTGTTAAAGCATGGACCTAGGGCTGGGCATTATGACGGTATATTCCGTTTCCGCGGAATAAATTGTCTACCGTTACAGGTTTTTCTATTCCGTGCATACCGTGAAATTTAAATTAGTGGGCGTGGTTAACCTCACGTATAGCACGCCTGAATCTGAGAACGATTGAGAAGCGGCACATAAGCGTATTTAAGAAGTAAAACATGGAGAAAGACATGCATGCTGATAAAGAAATCCCACAAACCAATCCCGAGCAGGAGGAGGAACTTGTTGTGAAACGAGGCGCAAAATCAGTGGTATGGATGTGGTTCGGGTTTACAAAGGCTGACAAAGAGCAGACAAATGTGATTTGCAAACTGTGTCACACGATTGTAACCGTTAGCCATGCTAGCACGAGTAAGGTGTCCCCCAATCAGAAAGGGAGTCCATTGAAATGGAACTGAACAGCTATTTACAAGTGGTTGAAGTGGATGGTGAGACAAACCCCCTGGAATGGTGGAGGCAGCACGAGGCTAATTTTCCACGTGTGGCCAACCTGGCAAAAAAATATCTTTGCATCCCTGCCACAAGTGCTCCATCTGAGCGTGCTTTCAGCTCAAGTGGGAATATTGTCACATGCCGCAGATCAGCACTAAAACCTGAGAGAGTTGACCAGCTTGTTTTTCTTGTACACAATTTGTAATTGTTTTGTTTGACAGAATTTTTTATTTATTGTGTTTAATTTATTGAAGTGTTTATATTTATTAGATTTTTTTTTAATGTTTCAAAAAGAGTTTAAATTTCTTATTCTCAGGAAGTGTTTACAGTCAGTATTTTGTTTTTAGAACAAGTGTTTAGATTCTGGCATTTTCCTCAAATGTTTACATTTTTATACTTTCTGCAAAATTTGTTTTCTGTTACTGAAGTTTAATTTATTTTGTTGCTTTGAGAAAGTATTAATAATCTGTTCTGATATTAATAAAAAGTCTGTTCTCTTTAAACTCTAAAAATGAGGCCTATTTATTGTTATGGTGAGGTTGATCTAAAAGTTGAGTCTCATTCACTACTAATGCTAAATAAAAGAAAAATTAATAAAATAAGACGAGAAAGCCTATTCTTTATTTTTAGTGTTAAAGTGGTATTTAATATATTAAGCACGTTCCTTTTGTTGATTTACCTGAAAATTATTATTCCGTGATGTATACCGCTACCGTGAAATAAAATAACTTATTCTGTGAAACAGATTTTTGGTCATTCCGCCCACCCCTATGGACCTGTTAAAGCATGGACCTGCTAAAGCCGTGAGGCTGTTAACGCATGGACCTGTTAAAGCATGGACCTGCTAAAGCAGTGAGGCTGTTAAAGCAGGGACCTGTTAATGCAGTGAGGCTGTTACAGCTGTTAAAGCAGTGAACCTGTTAAAACAAATGGGCTGTTAAAGCAGTGAGCCTGTTAAAGCAGTGAACCTGTTAAAACAAATGGGCTGTTAAAGCAGTGAGCCTGTTAAAGCAGTGAGCCTGTTAAAGCAGTGAGGCTGTTAAAGCAGTGAGGCTGTGAAAACAGGGACTCGTTAAAGCAGTGAGGCTGTTAAAGCAGGGAGGCTGTTAAGGCAGTGAGGTGGTTAAAGCAGTGAGGCTGTTTAAGCTGTAAAAGCAGTAAACCTGTTAAATCATGGACCTGTTAAAGCAGTGAGGCTGTTAAAGCAGTGAGGCTGTTAAAGCAGGGACCTGTTAAAGCAGGGACCTATTAAAACAATGTGGCTGTTAAAGCAAGGACCTGTCCAAGCAGTGAGGATGTTAAAGCAGGGACCTGTTAATGCAGTGAGGCTGTTAAAGCAGGGCCCCGTTAAAGCAGCGAGGCTGTTAAAGCAGTGAGGCTGTTAAAGCTGTTAAAGCAGTGAGGCTGTTAAAGCAGTGAGGCTTTTTAAGCTGTAAAAGCAGTGAGGCTGTTAAAGCAGGGACCTGTTAAAGCAGTGAGGCTGTTAAAGCAGGGCCCCGTTAAAGCAGTGAGGCTGTTAAAGCAGGGACCCGTTAAAGTAGTGAGGCTGTTAAAGAAGTGAGGCTGTTAAAGAAGTGAGGCTGTTAAAGCAGTGATGCTGTTAAAGCAGTTAGGTTCTTAAAGCAGTGAGGCTCTTAAAGCAGTGAGGCTGTTAATGCTGTTAAAGCAGTGAGGCTTTTGAAGCAGTGAGGCTTTTTAAGCAGTGAGGCTGTTAATGCTGTTAAAGCAGTGAGGCTTTTGAAGCAGTGAGGCTTTTGAAGCAGTGAGGCTTTTGAAGCAGTGAGGCTTTTGAAGCAGTGAGGCTGTTGAAGCAGTGAGGCTGTTGAAGCATTGATGCTGTTAAATCAGGGACCGGTTAAAGCAGTGAGGCGGTTAAAGCAGTGAGGCGGTTAAAGCAGTGAGGTGGTTAAAACAGTGAGGCGGTTAAAGCAGTGAGGCTGTCAAAGCAGGGACTCGTTAAAGCAGGGACCCATTAAAGCAGTGAGGCTGTTGAAGCAGTGAGGCTGTTGAAGCATGGAGCTGCTAAAGCAGGGACCCATTAAAGCAGTGAGGCTGTTGAAGCAGTGAGGCTCTTGAAGCAGTGAGGCTGTTGAAGCAGTGAGGCTGTTGAAGCAGTGAGCCTGTTGAAGCAGCAAGCCTGTTGAAGCAGTGAGCCTGTTGAAGCATGGACCTGCTAAAGCAGTGATGCTGTTAAAGCAGTGGGGCTGTGGGGCTGTTCAAGCAGTGGGGCTGTTAAAGCAGGGCCTCGTTTAAGCAGTGAGGCTGTTAAAGCTGTTAAAGCGGTGAGGCTATTAAAGCAGTGAGGCTGTTAATGCGGTTAAAGCAGTGAGGCTTTTGAAGCAGTGAGGCTGTTGAAGCATTGAGCCTTTTGAAGCATTGATGCTGTTAAAGCATGGGCCCGTTAAAGCTTTGAGGCTGTTAAAGCAGGGACCTGTTGAAGCAGTAAGGCTGTTTAAGCTGTAAAAGCAGGGAGGCTGTTAAAGCATGGACCTGTTAATGCAGCGAGGCTGGTAAAGCAGTGAGGCTGTTCAAGAAGTGGGGCTGTTAAAGCAGGGCCCCGTTTAAGCAGTGAGGCTGTTAAAGCAGTGAGGCTATTAAAGCAGTGAGGCTGTTAATGCGGTTAAAGCAGTGAGGCTTTTGAAGCAGTGAGCCTGTTGAAGCATTGAGCCTGTTGAAGCATTGATGCTGTTAAAGCATGGGCCTGTTAAAGCATTGAGGCTGTTAAAGCAGGGACCTGTTAAAGCAGTGAGGCGGTCAAAGCAGGGACTCGTTAAAGCAGGGACCTGTTGAAGCAGTGAGCCTGTTGAAGCAGTGAGGCTATTAAAGCAGGGAGCTGTTGAAGCAATGAGGCTGTTTAAGCTGTTAAAGCAGGGACCTGTTAATGCAGTGAGGTGGTTAAAGCAGGGACTCGTTAAAGCAGGGACCTGTTGAAGCAGTGAGCCTGTTGAAGCAGTGAGGCTATTAAAGCAGGGAGCTGTTGAAGCAATGAGGCTGTTTAAGCTGTTAAAGCAGGGACCTGTTAATGCAGTGAGGTGGTTAAAGCAGTGAGGCTGTCAAAGCAGTGAGGCTGTCAAAGCAGGGACCTGTCAAAGCAGTGAGGCTGTCAAAGAAGGGACCTGTTGAAGCAGTGAGGCTGTTAAAGCTGTTAAAGCAGTGAGGCTGTTAAAGCAGTGAGGCTGTTAAAGCTGTTGAAGCAGTGAGGCTGTTGAAGCAGTGAGGCTGTTAAAGCAGGGACCCGTTGAAGCAGTGAGGCTGTTGAAGCAGTGGGGCTGTTAAAGCAGTGGGGCTGTTAAAGCAGTGGGACTGATAAAGCAGTGAGGCTGTTAAAGCAGTGAGGCTGTTAAAGCAGTGATGCTGTTAAAGCAGTGATGCTTTTAAAGCAGTGATGCTGTTAAAGCAGTGAGGCTGTTAATGCTGTTAAAGCATTGAGGCTTTTTAAGCAGTGAGGCTGTTGAAGCAGTGGGGCTGATGAAGCAATGGGGCTGATGAAGCAGTGGGGCTGATAAAGCAGTGGGGCTGATAAAGCAGTGGGGCTGATAAAGCAGTGGGGCTGATAAAGCAGTGAGGCGGTTAAAGCAGTGAGGCGGTTAAAGCAGTGAGGCGGTTAAAGCAGTGAGGCGGTTAAAGCAGTGAGGCGGTTAAAGCAGTGAGCCTGTCGAAGCAGTGAGCCTGTCGAAGCAGTGAGCCTGTTGAAGCAGTGAGCCTGTTGAAGCAGTGAGCCTGTTGAAGCAGTGAGCCTGTTGAAGCAGTGGGGCTGTTCAAGCAGCGGGGCTGTTAAAGCAGGGACCTGTTAATGCAGTGAGGCTGTCAATGAAGTGCCCCGTTAAAGCAGTCAGGCTGTTAAAGCAGTGAGGCTGTTAAAGCTGTTAAAGCAGTGAGGCTGTTAAAGCAGTGAGGCTGTTAAAGCAGGGACCTGTTCAAGCAGTGGGGCTGTTAAAGCAGGGACCTGTTAATACAGTGAGGCTGTTAAAGCAGGGCCCCATTAAAGCAGTGAGGCTGTTAAAGCAGGGCCCCGTTAAAGCAGTGAGGCTCTTAAAGCAGTGAGGCTCTTAAAGCAGTGAGGCTGTTAAAGCAGTGAGGCTCTTAAAGCAGTGAGGCTGTTAATATTGTTAAAGCAGTGAGGCTGTTAAAGCAGGGACCCGTTAAAGCAGTGAGGCTTTTGAAGCAGTGAGGCTGTTGAAGCATTGAGCCTGTTGAAGCATTAATGCTGTTAAAGCAGGGACCTGTTAATGCAGTGAGGCGGTTAAAGCAGTGAGGCTGTCAATGCAGGGACCTGTTAAAGCAGGGACCTGTTGAAGCAGTGAGGCTGTTGAAGCATTGAGCCTGTTGAAGCATTGATGCTGTTAAAGCAGGGACCTGTTAAAGCAGGGACCTGTTAATGCAGTGAGGCGGTTAAAGCAGTGAGGCTGTCAAAGCAGGGACCTGTTGAAGCAGTGAGCCTGTTGAAGCAGTGAGCCTGTTGAAGCAGTGAGGCTGTTGAAGCAGTGAGGCTGTTAAAGCAGGGACCTGTTAAAGCAGGGACCTGTTAATGCAGGGCCCCGTTAAAGCAGTGATTCTGTTGAAGCAGTGAGCCTGTTGAAGCAGTGAGCCTGTTGAAGCAGTGAGCCTGTTGAAGCAGTGAGCCTGTTGAAGCAGTGAGCCTGTTAAAGCAGTGAGGCTGTTAAAGCAGTGAGGCTGTTAAAGCAGGGACCTGTTCAAGCAGTGGGGCTGTTAAAGCAGGGACCTGTTAAAGCAGTGGGGCTGTTAAAGCAGGGACCTGTTAATGCAGGGCCCCGTTAAAGCAGTGAGCCTGTTGAAGCAGTGAGCCTGTTGAAGCAGTGAGCCTGTTGAAGCAGTGAGCCTGTTAAAGCAGTGAGCCTGTTAAAGCAGTGAGGCTGTTAAAGCAGTGAGGCTGTTAAAGCAGGGACCTGTTCAAGCAGTGGGGCTGTTAAAGCAGGGACCTGTTAAAGCAGTGGGGCTGTTAAAGCAGGGACCTGTTAATGCAGGGCCCCGTTAAAGCAGTGAGCCTGTTGAAGCAGTGAGCCTGTTGAAGCAGTGAGCCTGTTGAAGCAGTGAGCCTGTTGAAGCAGTGAGCCTGTTAAAGCAGTGAGCCTGTTAAAGCAGTGAGGCTGTTAAAGCAGTGAGGCTGTTAAAGCAGGGACCTGTTCAAGCAGTGGGGCTGTTCAAGCAGGGACCTGTTGAAGCAGTGAGGCTGTTGAAGCAGTGAGGCTGTTGAAGCATTGAGCCTGTTGAAGCATTGATGCTGTTAAAGCAGGGACCTGTTAAAGCAGGGACCTGTTAATGCAGTGAGGCGGTTAATGCAGTGAGGCGGTTGAAGCAGTGAGCCTGTTGAAGCAGTGAGCCTGTTGAAGCAGTGAGGCTGTTAAAGCAGGGACCTGTTCAAGCAGTGGGGCTGTTAAAGCAGGGACCTGTTAATGCAGGGCCCCGTTAAAGCAGTGAAGCTGTTGAAGCAGTGAGGCTGTTGAAGCAGTGAGGCTGTTGAAGCAGTGAGGCTGTTGAAGCAGTGAGGCTGTTGAAGCAGTGAGGCTGTTCAAGCAGTGGGGCTGTTAAAGCAGGGACCTGTTAATGCAGGGCCCCGTTAAAGCAGTGAGGCTGTTAAAGCAGTGAGGCTCGTATAGCAGTGAGGCTGTTAATGCAGTTAAAGCAGTGAGGCTTTTGAAGCAGTGAGGCTTTTGAAGCAGTGAGGCTGTTGAAGCATTGAGCCTGTTAAAGCATTGAGCCTGTTAAAGCATTGAGGCTGTTAAAGCAGGGACCTGTTGAAGCAGTGAGGCTGTTTAAGCTGTAAAAGCAGGGAGGCTGTTAAAGCATGGACCTGTTAATGCAGTGAGGCTGTTAAAGCAGGGTCCTGTTGAAGCAGGGACCCATTAAAGCAGTGAGGCTGTTAAAGCAGTGAGGCTGTTAAGCCTGGGACCTGTTAAAGCAGGGACCTGTTGAAGCAGGGACCCATTAAAGCAGTGAGGCTGTGTAAGCTGTTGAAGCAGTGAGGCTGTTGAAGCAGTGAGGCTGTTTAAGCTGTAAAAGCAATGAGACTGTTAAGACAGTGAGTCTGTTAAAGCAGGGACCTATTAAAGCAGGGACCTGTTAAGGCAGTGAGGCTGTTAAGGCAGTGAGGCTGTTAAGGCAGTGAGGCTGTTAAAGCAGTGAGGCTGTTAAAGCAGTGAGGCTGTTAAAGCGTGGACCTCTTAAAGCAGTGAGGCTGTTAAAGCGTGGACCTCTTAAAGCAGTGAGGGTGTTAAAGCAGGGACCTGTTAAAGCAGTGAGGCTGTCAAAGCATGGACCTGTTAAAGCATGGACCTGTTAAAGCATGGACCTGTTAAAGCATGGACCTGTTAAAGCATGGACCTGTTAAAGCATGGACCTGTTAAAGCATGGACCTGTTAAAGCAGGGACCTGTTAAAGCAGGGACTTGTTAAAGCAGTGAGGCTATTAAAGCAGTGAGGCTATTAAAGCAGGGACCTGTTAAAGCAGGGACCTGTTAAAGCAGGGACCTGTTAAAGCAGGGACCTGTTAAAGCAGTGAGGCTATTAAAGCAGGGACCTGTTAAAGCAGTGAGGCTGTTGAAGCAGTGAGGCTGTTTAAGCTGTAAAAGCAGTGAACCTGTTAAAGCAGGGAGGCTGTTAAAGCATGGACCTGTTAAAGCAGTGAGGCTGTTAAAGCAGGGACCTGTTAAAGCAGTGAGGCTGTTGAAGCAGTGAGGCTGTTTAAGCCCTAAAAGCAGTGAGGCTGTTGAAGCAGTGAGGCTGTTGAAGCGGCGAGCCTGTTGAAGCGGCGAGCCTGTTGAAGCGGCGAGCCTGTTGAAGCAGCGAGCCTGTTGAAGCATGGACCTGTTAAAGCAGTGAGGCTGTTAAAGCAGGGACCTGTTAAAGCAGTGAGGCTGTTAAAGCAGGGACTTGTTAAAGCAGTGAGGCCGTTAAAGCAGTGAGGCCGTTAAAGCAGTGAGGCCGTTAAAGCAGTGAGGCCGTTAAAGCAGTGAGGCCGTTAAAGCAGCTGCAGCATTGAGGCTGTTGCAGCATTGAGGCTGTTGCAGCATTGAGGCTGTTGCAGCAGTGAGGCTGTTGCAGCAGTGAGGCTGTTGCAGCAGTGAGGCTGTTGAAGCATTGACCTGTTAAATCAGTGAGGCTGTTGAGGCAGTGAGGCTGTTGAGGCAGTGAGGCTGTTATCGCAGGGAGGCTGTTATCGCAGGGAGGCTGTTATCGCAGGGAGGCTGTTAACGCAGGGAGGCTGTTAACGCAGGGAGGCTGTTAACGCAGGGAGGCTGTTAACGCAGGGAGGCTGTTAAAGCAGTGAGGCGGTTGAAGCATGGACCTGTTAAATCAGTGAGGCTGTTAAATTAGTTAGGCTGTTAACGCAGTGAGGCTGTTAACGCAGTGAGGTGATTAAAGCAGGGAGGCTGTTAAAGCACTGTGGTGGTTGAAGCGGTGTGGCGGTTGACGCAGTGTGGCTGTTGAAGCATGGACCTGTTAAAGCAGTGAGCAAGGCAGATTTTTTTTACTGCATTTTCTAAGATCAAACGAAAAACCAGAGAACTTGTCTTCAAAATGAACATGTTTGAAATAAAGGTACACATTACTATTCTTCGGTGTGCAGTAAATGCACTACTACAGTAGAGTAGCTATTTCCATGACACTGTTGTGTACCTACGTTCAAAAGACATCAATTTAGAATCCAGCATGTATTTGTAATCCTGTATGTTCACTATTGACCTCCACATCAACAAGACATCTTAAAAAACATTCAAAACGAGTTTTGATCAATGTTGTGCAGTCATCAATGTTGTACAGTTCTATAGTTGAGTCAATTTTATTTTTTATTTAGTTTTAAGTGAAATAGGGCAAGTACAGAAACTTTTAAATTAAAATAAATGTAGTTCCTCACAGAGCTTTATTGAATCATATTCACTTAACACTTATATCAAACATAGCAGACAGTGTATAATAAATTATGTTCACATGAGACATCAGAAAGGAGGAAAATGTGATTCAATGAGCTTAACTGTGACCTGGTTGGTGTGCCAGATGGGTTCATTCATTCATTTTAAGAAACTGGTGATGTCATGGCATTTTCACACTCCACAGTTCTGGGGGTGGAAATGCCTTGTTGATGAGAGACGTCACAGGAAAATGGCCGGACTGGTTTGAACCTACAGGAAGGCTATAGTCACTTTTGTAAGCTCTCTTTACATCCATGGAGAGTAGAAACTTAGCCTAAAACAGGAATCTAAAGCTTTTTTTCCAATCTTCAATTGTCAATTTTCAGTAAGCCTGTGCCCTTTGTAGCCCCAGGAGATCAGCAGTCTCTGAAATAATCAATCCAGCCTCTGGCACGAACAACCATATTATGGTCATAGTTACTGGGATCACATTTTTCCCATTCTGATGTGTAATATGAATATTAATCTAATCTCTTATGTCTACATTTCATTATGCATAATTATTATTATACAATTATTATTTATGCAAATAATTAAATGAATTAAGAATTAAATAATTAAATGCATGTTCATAGGTACAGCTTCCTATAAGAAAGAAGGAATTGGTACTGAAAACCCACATATTTCTATCAGCATTTCACTAAGTGAGATGAACGTTTCAGACCATAGTTTTATATAAAGCATGGTGTGAACCTTTAGCTATTAAGGAGCTATTTTTTTATTTTTATATGTGTACGGTATTTGTCCTGACTATGTGTGTAGTAGCTTCGGCATGTGTGTATTAAGCCTGTGGCTTAATGCTGGCAAACAAAAAATTCCCAAAACTACATCTAACTACTGTCTAAAACTGCACAGGCATCATAATTTTATGCTTTCCTCAGACAGTGAATATCAAATTTGAACTACTTTGATAGCTTTGTGATGTAGTGGATCTGACGTAAGCCTAGTTAATTTAGTTTGCAACTCGATACCGGCTGTCAAAACGCTTGTGGTGCTCTTTCATAATTTAATAAAAATAGAGAAAAACACTAGATTTTAGATTTTAAATGATTTAATCACCTAAAAGTATGCCAGAAGATCAGACTCCTTTTCCAAGACACTTTCTTCCACACACCCCACCACCTGACTCAAAACATTCAGTCTGTTACTGACTCCCTCCTCAGGCAGGAGGAAAAATCCATATAGCCATCTGTGCCCATAACCTGAGGACTGACTTCTAATTGAATGGATGAATTTGCAATTACCAATCAGTGATCTGCCCATTGGCCTCTTTCATGTGGTAAAGCCAGTGGAGCTGGTCATGATGGTAAGGCATTCTGTCATAATTGTGCTATAGCTGCTCTTCTGCCTCAGAGTCTGTGATTGAAGTATCGCCCAGTGCTATCTGGGACCTGTAACCTGGGACAACCCATCCTTTCCACCTGTTGGGAAAAAAAGGAGTAGGGACCTCCACAAAATGTAGATTTTACTTGAATAACTTTATGGACAGAATCTAGTGCTCCTTATTTAGGAATGTCAGTGAGAGGAATGGTAATTTCTGAATAATTAGAGCACCCCCAGTGTCAAAGCCTTAGGGACCTTCTCTCTTTATAGTTTTAGTACTGTAGTACTGTATATTTGCAGTGCCCCACCTCTGTCTGTTCACCTTACATCATAGACAACATCACCATATCACTGTATGACCTGCTGTCTTTTGGTCCCTTGCCTTGCACAACATTTAAATAATAACTTTTATGTTTGACTAAATTGCTTGACCTGTTGCTGGTATAAATCAACTTAATCCATAAAAATTCATACAGTTCACAAAGTGTGTGTAACAAAGAGAGTGGTCAATTTCTTTTGTGGGAGATTACTATAAAAAGTGCCTCTGCAGCCCAGTCTGCTGTGAGGATGGAAAATTCAGGGGTGTGTTATCTACTTGAATTCACACAAAGCAATGCCACTGTGCACTTTGTTTAAATGCAATGATGAGTTTTTTTTTTTTTATCAATTCATTTGGAGGGGAGCTTAATCAATGAAAAGTTAGCACAATGATGCTTCTAGGGTGACCAGAGGTTTCACCATTTTATGTTTGCACCATGTTGTTGCACACCACCTGCATATATCATGCACATTTTTCTCCCAACTGCTCTAGAAGGTAATTCCCAATAGCAATACTCAGGGTTACAGGCTCTTCATGTTCTGGTTGTTCCTGGGAGCAGACAGAAATTGATGAATACTAGTGGGTCTTCATTAATACCCTAATGCGCTCACCTCACCTCACCTCACCACACCTTCACTTGATTGCCTTTTCCAGTTCAGTTTTAGTGAGTAGTGTTTTGGTTGCACTCTGAATTCTCCAATGCCTCATATGCCCCTGAGAACTTCTGTGGTGCATCAGAGGGTCAGCGCAAAGAAATGGATATCCTCCCAATAGCACCGACCTGTTTGCCTTGAGACGGTGACATGATGCCATGTGATGTTGTCCAGCTCTACTGGTTGGTGGCACTGGACTAAATAAATTACTAATAATGTTTCTGTCTGTAATCATGCAATGATCTGTTCCAACACCACCTGGTCCATGACATCATTGATGTGACATCCTCTCAGACAACTGTGACAGATTGATGGCCACAGTCCTGAACTGCTGATGCAGTTTTTCTAGGATATCTGGAAGACCACAAGACCACTTTCGTCAAATCATGGTACTCCAGTCCATTTTCAACCAAGTGATTGTCCTTCTTTTGATAGCAGGGGCATAGTGGGACAGACCATATTATGCTTTAGTGCAATATCACCATCCAGCTGAATACTGAAAAGCTGGTAATATTTTTATGGAGGAGGGTGTCCTCTTCTTAAAACAGAAATTGTGGAAATGTTAATTTCTTGTATTTTATTGTTAAGCTTGCACTACTGGATGATTAAAATGTTTACATGATATTTTAAAATGGTAAGAATATCATGTAAACTTTTTAATCATCCAGAAGTCATCCAGACTTGTTTGACTTTATACATGACATATGCTATGACTGTGTTTAAGTCTGATATATGGCATATACACTTTTTCTGTGTTGAAAAAAAATATTAATATAGAAATATAGAGCAAATATTCTCTACTGTATAGATTTAATCATTTATGTATGCACTACATTTATTTTTTAGTTTACTGAGATTAACAAGCCGTAATATAAACCATGGATAATACGTTGAAATTGCCTTTATTATTTACTTTAAGTATATACTGCTACATATACAATGCTAAATCCCCACACACAAAGGAGGCAATGTCCTGGACCTGGTTTTCACCCGTCCTTCCCCAGCTACAGATATGACTGCTACCCCACTACACGTCTCTGATCATCACCTGGTATCCTTCACCATCACTCTCCCTACCCTACCTAAAACTACCTCTCACCCCCTCGCTCTTACCCGCCGCAACCTTCACTCTGTCTCCCCTTCTTCTGTTGCTTCTGGCACTCTTTCTTCTCTTCCTGATCCTGAGTCTTTTTCCTCACTACCCTTGGACTCAGCCACAGATAATTTCCTCTCATCTCTTTCCTCAACTATGGACTTTCTCTGTCCTCTGACCACTAAACCCAAGAAAACTTCTTGTTCTGCTACTTGGCTTTCAGATGTGCTGCATAACAATCGAAGAGAGTTAAGATCATCAGAGAGAAAGTGGAAGAAATCACAACTTCATGCAGATCTTGATTCTTGCCGAACACTCCTTGCCAAATTCTCCTCAGATGTGACTTCTGCCAAGACTTCCTTCTACAAGGAAAAGCTTGAAGCTTCCTCACATGACCCTCGTAAATTCCACAACATCATCTCTTCTCTGCTCAACCCCCCGGCTCCTCCTCCTTCATCCTCCCTGACTGCAGAAGACTTTGCTTCTTTCTACCAGGAGAAGATTGAAGAAATCTGCTGGACCTTCACTTCAGCCCAGACTGCACTTACATCCCAGAGTATGGATTCCCTACACCTTCGTTGTCACATTTCTCAATTGTAGCAGCAGAAGAGATTTTACAACTCATCCAGTCCTGCAATCCTACCACCTGCCCATTGGATCCACTCCCTTCCACTATGCTCCAGACCATCTCGCAAGACCTTCTGCCCTTCATTACCACTATCATCAATAGATCCATAGCATCTGGTCAGGTACCAACTACTTTCAAGAGAGCAAGGGTTATTCCCATCCTAAAGAAACCTGCTCTGGATATATCAGACATCAGTAACTACAGACCGGTATCACTTCTCTCGTTTCTTTCAAAAAATTTTGAACGCATTGTCTATAATCAACTGTCTGTCTATCTCTCACAGAACAACCTCCAAGATCCCAACCAGTCTGGCTTTAAAGCAGCTCATTCTAGAAACTACATGCTGCTAGATCAGCCAAACTGTCATCTGTCCTTATCCTCCTTGACCTTTCAGCAGCGTTTGATATGGTCAACCACAAGACTCTCTTATCCACCCTCAGGAGTCTTGGGATTTGCGGATCAGCTTGGGAATGGTTCGCTTCCTACCTGGAAGGACGCTCATATCAGGTAACATGGAGGGGAGTGACATCTGCTCCATGCAGACTCTCCACTGGTGTCCCTCAGGGCTCAGTACTTGGTCCTCTTCTTTTCTCCCTGTATACTCACTCTCATGGTGAAGTTATTTCCTCACATGGGTTCTCTTACCACTGCTATGCTGATGATACACAACTTATCTTCTCTTTCCCATCCTCAGATACCACAGCTTCTGATCAGATGTCAGCATGTCTGGCAGAAATTTCATCATGGATGACTGCTCATCAGTTAAAGCTCAATCTTAGAAAAACTGAACTGCTGTTCATCCCAGGTGATTCATCCCCAGGTCATGACCTTGCTATATCCTTGCACAACGATCTGATCTCCCTTTCAGCCACAGCTCACAACCTTGGGGTAACTATGGACAAACAACTGATGCTGGCCTACAAAGCCAAAAATGGACCAGCTCCCTCTTACCTCAAAGCTCCCATCACTCCTCGCACTGCACCCTGCACCCTCCGATCCACCACTGCCACCACTGCTCGACTGGTTCCACCATCTCTCAGGGTAAGAGGCAAGTATACTACAAGACTCTTCTCTGTTCTGGCACCAAGGTGGTGGAACGAACTTCCCCTAGAGGTCCGGACAGCTGAGTCACTGGCTATTTTCAAGCGGCGGTTGAAGACCTACTTATTCAGGAAACACTTCAACTAGCACTTCTTTCCTTATCTTTTGCATTTATATTTAAAAAAAAAAAAACTTTCACACTTTTTCATTGTAACGTTGAACAAATGATTTAAACTCATGGTATCTTAAGTATGTAACTTAGTGAGCCAGCATTAATGTATTCAATGTTAGAGATTTAAGCACTTATGTACGTCGCTCTGGATAAGGGTGTCTGCCAAATGCTGTAAATGTATACTAACATTTTAGAAAACATCTTGATTAACAATTTTAAGTATTCTATGTAATAATTCATATTTTAAGTAACTTTCATAATATCTTGAGATTGCATCATGATATCGTGTCTTATCTCATGGTATGTTTTCTGCATTATTCTTCTGTAGCAATGTGACTATGATTTCAAATTCCAGTCTTTTACCCTGCATTGTGTGTCTTTTATTAAAGTAGAAAGAAACTGTACACTTTAGTAGTATTAATAGGAATTTACCAACTTTTAGCTGTAATTGTTCTTATGTAAGTCAGCCCTATCGGGACCTTAATATGTGAGTAATTAATGTTAGCATCTCATGTTTATTATTGTGATGCCAGTTAAAAGAGGTATCTGGATTGTTTTTGGTTAAACCGTAAGCTTATGTGCAAGATATGAAACTTTTTTAAACAAATAAATAGCAAATCAACAGTTACATATAGTTACGGTATGAGAGTGTGTAGTCTACATGTTTAAATATATTTCAGTGCTTTAAATTTTTCAGAATCTGGGTGACTTTAAAAGAATGTGCTGGAGGATTGGTTGGGGCATTTGCTTTGATTTGATGCAGGTCATATTATTTGGTGGATAGCAAATGGGACATGACTAATACTACACAATGATGAGCAAACCAGAGCAATTTCTATGAAATCGTGTACTTCCTCACTAATCATCTTTCATGAATTTTCAGTGTAGGGACCAGTTCGAACACTACATGAGGGAAGAAGGGAATCATTAATGTTACATTTGGGTGACTGAGTGGGTTGAATGTTTAGGCAGTAAATATAAGGCCTGTTGAATAAATAGATAGATGAGTGGATGGGTTGAAGGAATTAGGGTTATCCAGTTTCCTTCCTGAAACTGTTCTGCTGGCTTTTATGGTTATCATACAAAAAAAATTTGTTGTAGCATCTCTGCTTAATCTGAAAATAAAAACCGCTGCATTCTGACATAATTACGAGCTCATGACGAGAAGGGAGCCATTACATGAATAATTAAATTCAATAAAAGTGGCCAAATTAATTTACAATAAGACTGCAGCAATAGTTTTATTTTTCTTTCAAAGCACTCCACACACCATTTTACAGATTCCGCATGAATAAATAAAGACAATCCTTTGATGTAAATTAAAGGATAGAGCAATTTTAAGGGCTTCCATTCCAGTTTTCTTTTATAGCTAAAAATACTGATGATAGCTGTAGATAAGACGATGTGCTGGTGATAGACCGTAAAAGCTGGTAATGATGATGAATGCATAATGAATATTTATATTCCTATCACAATGTGCACTTTCATAAAAAAATAGATAAACATAGATTTTGCTGTAGGGGATGGAGGCTTCATAACACACACACAGACAGACACACACCCATACACCCACAAACCCACTCACACACACACAAACGCCATAAATATTTGGATATTGACAGAGTTATTGTTAGCTGCTTTAGCTTTTTATAACAGTATACTGGTGGTGACATTAAATAATAAATATGTCCTCAATGTGTAGACTTTCAGCCTTTCAGCTTACATCCAAATTGGTTGAATGGTATAGGAATTATGGGTCTTTTTAGATGTGGCCCCGGTTTTTAAGGGACAAAAGTAATTGGACAATCGTCTGCTCATCTCACAGCTGTCTGCTTAGAAGCAAGCTATCATTAGGCTATAAAATCATAAAGCCCTTTACATTTACAGCATTTGGCAGGCTCCCTTATCCAGAGCAACATACAGAAGTGCTTAAATCTCTATCATTGGAAACATTAACTCTGGTTTACTAGGATACATTCTTAAGATACCTTTTTTCTTGTCTTTATAAACATAGATGCAACAAACAGGGAAGGAAGTGCTAGTTGAAGTGTTTCACGAATCAGTTGGTCTCCAACCGTCGTTTGAAAATAGCCAGTGACTTAGCTGTCTGGATCCCTAGGGTAAGTTCATTCCACCACCTTGGTGCCAAAACAGAAGAGAGTTTTGTAGTATACATAACTCTTACCCTGAGAGATGGTGGAACCAGTCGAGCAGTGCTGGTAGATCACATCTGAGGAGAACTTGGCCAGGGGTGTACAGTAAGAATCAAGATCTGCATCAAGTGATGATTTCTTCCACCTTGTCTCAGATGATCTTAGCTCTCTTCGATTGTTGCGCAACACATAAGAGAGATAGCAAAAATATTTGGTGTGACCAAATCAATTGTATTTGGCAGCTTTAAGGAAAGATCACATATATAGTGATTCTATACTATATACTCTATAGTAAAAGTCTGGCAATTCATCACCAATGAAGATACTCTGTGCCTGGTGATGTCTGGGGATTTCTGACCAGTTACTTTTGGTCCCTTTAAAGGGTGATCTCAAATTATACATATATATATTCCTTCAAAGTGGAAAATTTGACTGTGTTCATGCAGCTACTCATGGAATGTGCCAATATTAACTTCAGATGAGCAGCAAAGCAAAAGAAGAAAACAAACACGTGGTTATGTCATTTTCCTTAAACATCATGGTCCCTAGGGTAAAACACAACAGGAACTATCTAGTGGATAGTTGCACCAACAGGTGCAAGTTTAATTGCTTACACCAGAGACCTGCATTAACCAGCTCACTCTGTGCATTTGCATGAAAGCATATTGTTTCTAAAGAAAATTGACATTGATTTCTTATGTGGTTATTATAAATAAAATGTTATGGCTGGTTTCTATCCACCTAGCCGAAATCCAGATTTTGTATAGTTATTTCAAAATTGCGTCAGTGAACCTCACTTTTCCCCCAGGATCTTTCGAACTTATTGTTTCTAATATGACTCTTATTTTATCTCGCTCTTGCTTTTTCATACACAACACTCACTCATCTTCTACCGCTTATCCGAACTACCTCGGGTCACAGGGAGCCTGTGCCTATCTCAGGCGTCATCGGGCATCAAGGCAGGATACACCCTGGACGGAGTGCCAACCCATCGCAGGGCACACACACACACTCTCATTCACTCACGCAATCACACACTACGGACAATTTTCCAGAGATTCCAATCAACCTACCATGCATGTCTTTGGACCGGGGGAGGAAACCGGAGTACCTGGAGGAAACCCCCGAGGCACGGGGAGAACATGCAAACTCCACACACACAAGGCGGTGGCGGGAATCGAACCCCGACCCTGGAGGTGTGAGGCGAACATGCTAACCACTAAGCCACCGTGCCCCCATACACAACATTTTTATTTAACTGTTTCTCCCTCACTATTGGTCTCTTAGTTTCCATATTAGATGACTTAATATTCACAACTATACAAGATGGAATAGATGTGAAAATGATTTTTGTTTTTTTTTTACAGCTAAGTAGTAATTTGTTAACATGCCATGAATTCATGTTGTTTTATGGCTTGGGGCTTCTTCAAAACAATGTAGTTAGCAAGATCCAGAATATTCGACTGGAACCAGATCCTATGATCATATGAGAGAAAACAGAGCTTCCAAAAGGTGGGTTTGATTTAACAAAGTAAGGGTTGCTTTAAGGAAAATAAAAATCCCACCCCCTTTACTTATGGTGGACCTTTTATGATGTGTTTTTCTGCCAAAGGCGTTATGTTGGACAATGGATCTTTCAGCAGGATTAAGGTTTAATTACACAAAAAAGGTTTTGAAGGACAAATCAAATCTGTCATTCATCCACCTAGTATCCTGACAAAACAGTCCATGGAATGCTGTGGAATGAGCTGTGGAAAAACACAAGAGTCCACAAGAGAGTGTATAGAGGTGTGGTCTCAGATTCTTTGTGCTGCTTTCTCTGCAAGCATTATAGGAGGAGTCAGTGCTGGTATGGACTCAAAGGGAGTTTGCACAAATGCAGAGGAGATGATAATAATGACATATTTTAAAAAGCATTTTAATAAGCTTTATTTTATTGAATAGGCATACAATTACCGCAATTAAAACTATTAATGATTAAAGAACCGTAAAGACTTTTTTTTATAGCCTTCTTTTTTGCTTTACTTAGGATGGTAGTAATTCTGGGGACGATTGTGGCTTGTAGACACTTTGCATCGACTATTTGATGCAATTGGTGCGTTTAGAGTGCTTGACTTTCTGGTGGTGTCTTGGCACACATTTTAGAGTGCAAGATAACATACTTCCTTTGCGTCCATCAGCTACTGTACTGATATACGCGATCACTGATGTAACACTAATCCAGGCAATGTATTACTAAAAGGTTTTGTAGTGATGCAGCATAATGTTCAGAATCAGTGGTGTTCGGTATCACGCAGTGTTGTTGATGGCCACTAGAGGGCGATAGAGCTGCACTGATGCACTTGCACTCCAACGCAACTAGTTCTCATTTCTTCACGCGCAGTAGGCGCCGTACAGGAATGTGTTTAAATTATTTCGATTACACTGAAGATCATTTGTGTCATTTGTGGGAACAGTGCCACCTTTGTTCTTTGGTCTGTTTTTTTTGTAAATTAAACCTTCATTCTAATATGGACTGTAACTGAATTTCTGCGCACCTTCATTCTTAGTTAATATCAGTGCATAGCCATACTAATATTTTCTGATCTAAAATAACATGAAATCAAACCCAGGACCCAACCCAGTGAATTAACCTGGTGGCAACTTGCTAGTAAATGAAACGTGACCTTGGCTGGTCACGCTGCGTCGGTGCTGGACTACAGGGTCTCGCGCGCCTGTCGAAGGCGTGGTGCTGTAGTAGCCCTGACGTCATTGCACATCAGTTATTAATAAAGAGGCGCGCGGCGGCGCGTGCGTCTCCTCGAGCGGAGCAGGAAGGAACAGGGACGCGCGTGCCAACGGTTCTTCGTTTCAAAAAATGTGAGAGATTCACATGTGCTGTTTTCCCGTCGCGCACCGGCTCCAGTAACGTAAAAAAGCCCACTATGTCACCGTCCGGTTTGGACACAGATGAGCAGAAGACCCCAAAGCGCGAGGCTCTCCCAGGTGTTTTGACGGTTCTCCGGTAGCGCGCACACTGGTATGAATGAATGAGAGCTGCGGAGAGTAAAGATGACGGTGCCACTGCTAAAGATCGGCGTGGTGCTCAGCACGATGGCCATGATCACCAACTGGATGTCGCAGACGCTCCCATCACTTGTGGGCCTCAACGGCACGGCGCTGAGCGCAGCACGGACCCCTTACCCAGACCGGAGCATAGGAGTAAGTGCGCAAGCCTGCACTCTTTCGCTTATCTATCCATCCATCCATCTATCCAACTAACCATTCATCTGTCTATCCATCCATCTATCTATTCATCTATCCATCCATCTATCCATCTGTCTATCCATCCATCTATCTATCCAACTATCCATCCATCTATCCATCTGTCCATCCATCCATCCATCCATCTATCTATCTATCTATCTATCAATCCAGCTATCCATCTATCCAGCTATCCATCTATCCATCAATCCAGCTATCCATCTATCTTTCAATCAAGCTATTCATCCATCTATCAATCAAGCTATTCATCCATCTATCAATCCAGCTATCCATACATCTATCTATCGAACTATGCCTCTATCTATCTATCCAACTATGCATCTATCTATCCATCCATCTATCTATCAACATACACAATCGTGCGTTACAGAGTGGCCGTTTTATGTGTGCATGCCTTTTTGTTTGGTTTCTTTTCTTTTTTTACTATGTTATTAATATTCCTTTCGAAAGTGGCAGCGTTTCCCGAGATTTGTCAGCAGAGTCTGGTCTCTTTTGATGTGTACACATACAATAACTCATAGAAAGTGTTTGTAAGGCTGGAGATTTCCACAATGTTTCTCTAGCTAGGAAAGAAAACAGCTTGATTTTTCCATGATTTAACATATGTTAAGAAAATGTTAAAAGTAAAACATAATGTGTTACACACACCTGCGACCAATTTAGGATAACATATTGGTGTTACTTTTCACACAACCACTATGTTATTACAGCGGCTGTGTACAGAGTGAAATAGATATCAGCCTGGTTGGAACTTTTACCTGTAGATGATTATTTAACAATGTAGGAGTGTTTCTAAAAGTTATGTTTCTATAACACACTACTCACTTGATTTGTCATTGAGAAATAATAAGATAATTAGCTTTTAATTGCAACAAGTTTCTAGTAATTTTAGGTGTGTTTCTCCTAATTTTGGTATTTTCTTGTTATGTGGCAGATACAGTGGTGCTTTTCATACATCCACCACCAAATGCGGTGCTCTTCAATGCTTTTCACAATTAGCTAATTCACAAAGCTATTGACAGGTTTGTTTAGGTCAGTCAAACAGTTTAACATAACCTTACAGTTCCTTACAGTTTCATAAGAAAATATGAACATACAGAATTGCTCACAGCTAAGAGAACATTTTATGAGAAGTTGAACCTGTTTTTTTAGCTGGAATAAACAGTTAGTTTAGAGGTTGATGATGGTTTCATTGTCACGTGAAGATGCTTGTTCTTTTTGGGAGAGGAAGATGTACCAATGCTGAAAGGCACAATTTCTTGACCACATTTCTGGTTGAACTTTTACCACTGCACCAGTTAATTTTTAATTTCATTGAAATCATTTCCCCAAATAAATGTATGCATTCTAATTGATTTATGTGTTAGGTATTCTGAGCTTACTGCAAACCAGAAAATGATAGTAGTACAAAAGTAAACTCTAAATATACTTGTCTCAATGTACCTGTATTTAAATCTAGTACACTTGTAGTTTTTTTGTGTGTGTGTGTGTTTGTGTGAGTATGGGAAGACAAATCTTTTACTGATCGCAAGGATTCATTTATGAAACAGACTCTTTTGTTCTGGTGTCTAATGTGTTTGAATTTGTGATACTCTCATTGTGCTGAGCAAGACAAAAGTCAGTTCAATGAAACATTTCAAGCAACATGAAATATTATGACAGCTATTGTTCTCACACAGGTACACAAATAAGTGTACTCCAATTGTTTAAAGTAAACAAAAAAGTAAGCAGAAGTATGTCTCTGGCTATAAATTGGATCATTGTGTTTGTTAATATGAGCCATCTGGTACTGTCCTGTTGATATTTAGCTGCTTGTCTAAAAGCATCCAGAATGGCCAGTTGCTGAGAAGGATCTCCTGTTGTGGTTTCTGTCTATGCTTAAGTGTGTGTATATACATTATATTTGGTATATACAGTATACAGTATATATATCATGTCATTAAAAATTATGTTCTTTTGACCACAGGTACACATTTTTCTTTAACGCTGTGCTTAATTTGGCTATATTTTAATGCTTTTCATTTTGATTATATGCCGTTTAAATTATGACCACCTACCTAATAACATGTGGGACCTCATTTAGCTCACAAAACAGCTGGCACATGGCAAGAAATTGATTCAGCAAGGTGGCGATAGGTTTCTTGGGGTATCTGGTACCATAATGTCAACAGCAGTTCCTCCACTTCCTATACATTAGGAGTGGTGGTGATGTAGTGCGAACCAGTGGAACCACAAATGTTTGCTTGGGTTCATGTCAGGTGACTTTGGAGGCCAAGGCATTAAAAGAGATTCACCATCATGTTCCTTAAACCACTCCATAAATATTCTGGCAGTGTGTCAGTTCTGGCATTTTTTTAAACGTACTCACTATAGAGGCATCACAATTTGTCATTTATCAATCTCTGATAAATCAGCAGAACTTTACCTACTGCACCTCTATGACCTTCACCAACTGCATCGTTCATTTGCCAGGTGCACTCATTGCTCCAGGCTGGGGGTGGTCATAATGTAATGGCTCAGCGGTGTATGTGAAATGTGTATACAAATGACTCTATATTCTGCTTGCTTGTATATGATGTATTGAATATTTGATATTAGATATGAGCGTTCTTTATAGTTTAAAAATGTGTGATAAATTTTGGGAAATTTCTTTGCTTTTTGGCACTGTTTTTTATTTCCCTGAATGACTCTGTAGCTCTCTATGAGACACATGATTTGATGGTGAATTTGATGGTAAACTGCAGGGAAATGTTGTTTGACGTAGTGTGAGCAGATGGGACTTTGCGTAAGCTTCTGTTTGTTTGTGTGCGTGTGCATGCGTGTGTGTGTGTGTGTGTGTGTGTGTGTGTGTGTGTAATTAAACAAAATTCAACCAATCAGAAAGTCTGTGTGTTTTTGTAGAAAGGACATTTATGGACATTTATGAACTGTTCAATAGTTTGAGAACTGTACACAGTCTATTTGTTTCAGGGAAAAGTTTTCTTGAAATTATATGGAAACATTTCACAGAGATTTAATTATGCAGTTGTATGAAAAAGTAAATGCAAATGAAATCTTTGGTAAATAGATTTTGGAAAAAGAATAAACACAGACTCTTCAAACCTTGTGCTAATGTTCAACAACCATGGGATCCCAAATGAAGATATAAAAATTATTTGAATCGATGCCTACAAAACAGTTAGATAAAAAGATATCACTTCCATCGTGCAATCTCCACTGTCCGAAATTGTCTTTAAGGGGAAATGAAGGAGTCAAGGCAAGTTTGGAAGACCAAGAATGTTCTCAGCTAAAACTGCTATATAGTCCAAAAGGGATATCCCCTATATGACAGATCAGATCCATAGCCAGCCTATTGAAAGGGGGGGTTCTTTTTTCAAGTGGACCTTTTTGAAGTTTTTCTCCTCCTTTTGTATTTACTGTAATTGAGGTTACAATACTTCATTTTGGTGACCTTTTATGCACTAATTTGTGCTGGATTAGCTGTCTGCTGGTCTCTTAACAAGCACGCTTTTTGATGCACCTAAATTATTTACTGCATTGTTGTCAAATTGCTTCCTCGTGTACCACCTTTGTCAGTCCATACACAGTTCATAAGTTTAAAGACCACACTATCAACAGAATAGATTTAATGAACTTTACTGAAGTATTAATAATAATTATTTTCATCATCATTTCTTGACTCTCTGTCAATGCCTCTTTGCCCGTTGCTGTATTTGTCTTGACACTTATGGATTTAGTACACTGGTCAGTTCCAGTCTCCTTGGGTGCAATTATTACGTAACTAGTACGTTGTGTGTTAGCTGGGTAGGTATCGTAAATCAATTAATATACTAATCATTCCAGATAATTCACCTCAAGCGGTCCGCTTTGAAGTTCTCAGAGGAATAAAGACGCGCACCGAAGGAGAGAAGTATTTCCATTGGCTCCAGTCTGCCGGTATCTGCCAATCACAAAAGTCGATATTGCACAGCCAATATCACTGAATATCCCACTATGTTTTATTATTATAATTATGCTATGTTTATATGGATATTATATTGTAGACTACTGAGTGGATAAAATATAGAAATCCTTTTAATTAAAAAAAAATATATATATAACCCCTCCCCATCATTCAGAGGCAATGCTTCACCGTTGCTTTGAAAAGTGTATTGCGAGAACTCTCTCTGTACTGCACGCGCGGCACACACACGCGCGCGTCCAGCTACAATAATGTATCGTATTAATTTGAAACAGCAACCCAGAATATTTGTCACAAGCATTGATTAAATCAATGATGACAATAATCACATGAAAAAAAATGACTTAAATTATGGACCTTTGGCAGTGGGGGGTTCGGGTGGTTCGATAAGTGTATCTTATAACTGGAGATGTTCTACAATTTAAAGTGAAAAAAAGCAAGCTGAAGGATAGATACAGTAGACTTGGCTAGCTAAAAAAAGCATTTCCAAGCTGTGATATATGCCAAAGAGGATCTTACTAAGTACAGACTTTGTAGGTTGTCCAAACTTTTGCACACACCAAAAGAAATAGTTTTTCTATTAAACACGTCAAATATAAAGTAGATATAGATTAATATTTGTAGGAAAATGTTGTTTTTAAAATAGTATGTTTTGAAATTCACATAAAAAAATTCAATGGTGCCTAAACTTTTATATAAACTGTACACCATGACAAGGCAAAAGAGAAATAGGACTATAAAAGGAATATAAAATATTGAAGTTTATGTTAAGTAAATCTGATGAGTTGCATCATAATGAGAAACGGGGGAATGCACTAAACTGACAGCTGAAACTATAGAAACTAAATCTCACCTCACGATGAAGAAAAGTCCCTCAGTTATTTTAAAATGGCATACTCAGTGGATCATAAATGACTTGGACAATTCAAAGTTTTTTTGTTGGTATGTAATGTGACGTGCTTTTGTTTGTCTTCTGATGTGTGTTTGTCCCACCCGACCCTTATCCCGTTCCTCAACTCTGCACACCTGTTACTCAATTGCCTCCCCTACATATACCTGCTGTTTTGTGTTTCTCTTTGCCTCGTTACCTGTTTTTTTTTTTTTTCTTTGACAGAACAGAGTGATGAGGTAAAAGCTCATTATTAGTTATTGAGAACAGAGGCAAATAAGCAATAACAAGAATTGTTTTAATTGTTTCAAAAAGTTTGTCAAAAAAATTAAGCTATATTTTGCTTTAACTGCTTATAAGAAATACTAAATGATTGCAAATTATTGCATGAGGCCATATCTATATACAGAATACGTAGGGAATAGTCGAGCAATGCCAAACCTGTTTTCCAGATTCCCTAAAGTGAAGAGGGCGGTCTGCATGAAATATAAAGTTTGAAAGGTGTTAACTGTCTTTATCATCCCTCAAACCCCAACCCCTATTCCTTTAACCCACTCTCTCAGGTTTTGCCCGCTAACCTGGATGAAACATGGCAAGTGTACAGCTCAGCTCAGGACACTGAGGGAAGATGTGTGTGTACCATTGTTGCTCCCCAGCATACTATGTGCTCCAGAGATGCTCGCACCAAGCAACTGAGGCAGCTCCTGGAGAAGGTAACTGACTCAAATATTTGTTGCACTGTTACAGGCACAATTTGCATGTTGGAGACGTTTTCTAGATAACTATGTCCTTGTGAGAAACAAGATACTTTAATGGCACCCAGAGGTGTGTGAGATCATAGCATTAATGAACAACACCACATACATATACACACATACACGCGTGCACACATACACACAGATTTATGGCCTAGTGGGACCCTTAGAATTACATCAACTTTCACTGAGGAAAATAAGATGTAATGCAACCATAGATGATGAGAGAGCATTATATACTGATTATACTGTATATAGACTATAGTATGGTTTAATGATTTTAATATGTTTGCTTGATAGTATGGAAGTATTGATATAAAGTACAAAAGTACAACATACTTTATAATTCTCATACATCATAAATCCATTTTTATCTGTTATATTAATAGTGTGCCCAGTTCTGTTGTTAGAAAAAAGTGAACATTATAAGCTGAAATAAGATGTTCCTGCTTGGCCATAAAATGTTTCTGCAGATTACTCAATTATTTCATTTGTTCAGCGTGATTACAATGTCTGTACAAATCTGTATGCATGTCTGTGTTCATATTTGAAATGTCATTTTTGCTTCCATAAATCTTCCATAAGTCTTTAGAAATCATAGGGCTGTAATATAATATTGAATATGTTATTCCCTGACAGTGTTCTCTTTGTGTTCTCTCTGTGTGTGGGTGTTTATGTGCATGAATGTATAGGTGCAGAACATGACCAAGTCCATTCAGGTGCTGGACCAACGGACACAGAAGGATTTACAGTATGTGGTCAGAATGGAGGACCAGCTCCGAGGTTTGGAAACAAAATTCCGCCAAGTGGAGGAAACTCACAAACAAAACCTTGCCAAGCAATACAAGGTATGCCACCACACACACACACACACACACACACATTCAAAGTTCAAAAAAATTTCCCAATGCATTACCATATTAAATATTAATGATAATGTATAGACAGAAGGCACACATATGAAAACACAAGGAATCCATTAGAAACTTACCCTGAATTCAAAATGGAGCATTTGCTTTAGCATCGTGACTGGAGTGTGGGAGCGGTGGGTAGTGACCATTTGTTAAATTCACACCACACACATTTGGCACATTCACTACTTTTTTGGCACAAATATGCAATCATGATATGGCAGCAAAAAGTAGGCTCAATAATTTGTGTCATGAGACAGTGGGACAGTGAATAAACAGCATGCAGTTTATTTTTCTCACCATGCATGTGTTATATTACAGCACACAGTTTATTACTCAGTTACAGGTTGCTCAACCTTCATAACCATCATATCTTTGTAGATTATTATTATTAATATTATTATTGAATTGGCCGACTATCAAAAATGCACAATAAACCATTAATTATTCATTAACTCACATAAGGTTAAAAGTAAAACATTCAGGCAGACTTTGTTTTAACACATTCAGAGGTACTTAAAGCCATAGCATTCACATTTGTTCTCAACATCACTCTCTACATAGGAACATGCATAAATCCTCACAGAATAGTCACAGAGCACTGCATGATTTCTTACTTGCACAAATTGCTGGAACCAATATTGTGAGCATAAATCCTAAGTTTGATGTGCATTTGTTGCATGTGTGATTGAATGCATGAATGAATTAGTTAGGTTAGAGAGTTAGTGCCCTATGCTCAGTTTGTTGTTTCTTGCTTGCAGGGCTAACTACTGTATAAAGACATTATAGAAGAGCCTGAGGCCAGAAGAGGCAGGTCTAACCCACGATTGGGCACGAATCACACCGTTTGTTACAGTTCTTGTATTCCATTACACATTAATAATTCTAAATAGATTTCTCTTTGCATGCACCTCCTTTTATTAGGTGTTATTTGAGACTTTTACATAAATCATGATCAGTATTCTTCTTTATTTGTAGTGAAATTGCTTATATATAAACATAATTATAATTCTAGTTGCTCATATTGAATTTCATTTGCTTTTATGCAATATATGTTTATTGCAATAATATTTAGAGGTAATGGAAGTTGGCTGCAAACCACTGTTCTTTGTAACATGTTAAACTGAGCATGTCTAGCTTTTGCTGTTGGAACACATGAAAATCAATAAAGTGCTTTACAAAATTCTTCTGTCTTTTGAGCACTTGATTTTTGCTCAGATTTTTTACAATAATTTGGTTTCTGGCCTCATAACTGCTCTTCTACACTGTCTACATATATACATGCATTCACACGTTCTCTCATACTTCATCACACAAAGAGTCAGATAGATGCTTAAAACATAAACATTAGATGGTGTAATTTGTGTTAAACACCATCTAAATAGTTAGATGGTGTTTTTTCTTTTCTTTTTGGATGAAACATGATGCTGTTTAAGTGTACTTTATTCATGCTTATTTAACCACACCCTTTGTATAGAAACCAGTAATGCTTAAACCTGCTTTTGCCTGATGTCATTAATTTATAACTTCTGTTTCTTTTCAAATATCTCCAGCTTGCTAAATTAATGGGGAAATATCCAATGTACCAAACAACCGATTTGTTTGAAAAAAAAAATTAATTGCATGAGTTGGGAATTTTTTAAAAAAAAGTTCTTTATGCCCATTGCAGAAATTGAAAGTAATGTCTGTCTTGTCTTAGCTGGGATTGTCCAAAAAAAAAGCTGTTCATGTTACTAACTATTAGTTAAAATGTGCTCAAATTAATTATTGCTAAGTGTATGCATACACTAATACTAGCTTGCTAATTTTTGATACCAGAAAAGAACAATGAAACAACTACATTTTACAGCCTATTGAATTATAAAGTTGCACTGATGACAATAAAACAACAGAATCAAAAATAAATATAGCTACAAGCAGCGATACCGGGGTCAAGCCGATCAGATGCGCTCAGAACATGAAACATACCAAGTTTCGTAGCGATATGGCATTGCATGGAGGAGTGCGTGTGTGTGTGTGTGAGTGTGTGTGTGTGTAAATGTGTGTGTATGTGAGTGTGTGTGTGAGTATGTGAGTGTGCGAGTGTGTGTGTCTGTGTGAGTGTGTGTGTCTGTGTGTGTGAGTGTTTGTGTGTGTCTGTGTGTGTGTGAGTGTGTCTGTGTGAGTGTGTGTGTGTGTGAGTGCGTGTGTGTGTGTCTGTGTGAGTGTGTGTGAGTGTCTGTGTGTGTCTGTGTGTGTTTGTCTGTGTGTGTGTGTGAGAGTGTGTGTGTGTGAGTATGTGAGTGTGCGAGTGTGAGTATGTTTTCGATTGTGAGTAAGTGTGTGTGTAAATGTGTGTGTAAGTGTATGTGTCTGTGAGTGTGTGTGTCTGTGAGTGTGTGTGTGTGAGAGTGTGTGTGTGTGTAAATGTGTGTGTATGTGAGTGTGTGTGAGTATGTCAGTGTGCGAGTGTGTGTGTAAATGTGTGTGTAAGTGTGTGTGTTCCTCGTCTGTGTGAGTGTGTGTGTCTGTGTGAGTGTGAGTGTCTGTGTGTGTGTGTGTGTGAGTGTCTGTGTGTGTCTGTGTGTGTGAGTGTCTGTGTGTGTCTGTGTGTGTGAGAGGGTGTGTGTGTGTGTGTGTGTGTGTGTCTGTGTGTGTGAGTGTGAGTGTGTGAGTGTGTGTCTGTGTGTGTGTGTCAATGTGTGTGTCAGTGTGTGTGTGTTCCTCGTATGTGAAAACATACTTGACAATAAAGTGTGTGTGTGTGTGTGTGTGTGTGAGTGTGTGTGTGTGTGTGTGTGTGTGAGAGAGTGTGTGTGTGTGTGAGTGTGTCCATGTGAGTGTGTCTGTGTGTGTGTGTGTGTGTGTGAGTGTGTGTGTGAGTATGTGAGTGTGCGAGTGTGTGTATAAATGTGTGTGTAAGTGTGTGTTCCTCGTCTGTGTGAGTGTGTGTGTCTGTGTGAGTGTGAGTGTCTGTGTGTGTCTGTGTGTGTGAGTGTCTGTGTTTGTCTGTGTGTGTGTGAGAGGGTGTGTGTGTGAGTGTGAGTGTGTGTGTGAGTGTCTGTGTGTGTCTGTGTGTGTGTGAGTGCGTGTGTGTGTCTGTGTGAGTGTGTGAGTGTGTGAGTGTCTGTGTGTGTCTGTGTGTGTTTGTCTGTGTGTGTGTGTGTGTGTGTGAGTATGTGAGTGTGCGAGTGTGAGTATGTTTTCGATTGTGAGTAAGTGTGTGTGTGTAAATGTGTGTGTAAATGTGTGTGTAAATGTGTGTGTAAGTGTGAGTGTGTGTCTGTGTGTGTGTGTGAGTGTGAGTGTGTGTGAGTGTGAGTGTGTGTGAGTGTGAGTGTGTGTGAGTGTGAGTGTGTGTGAGTGTGTGTGTGAGAGAGAGAGTGTGTGTAAATGTGTGTGTAAATGTGTGTGTAAGTGTGTGTGTGTGTGAGTGTGTGTGTGTGTGAGTGTGTGTGAGTGTGTGTGTGTGTGAGTGTGTGTGTGAGTGTGTGTGTGTGTGTGAGAGTGTGTGTGTGAGAGAGAGTGTGTGTGTGTGTGTAAATGTGTGTGTATGTGAGTGTGTGTGAGTATGTGAGTGTGCGAGTGTGTGTGTAAATGTGTGTGTAAGTGTGTGTGTTCCTCGTCTGTGTGACTGTGTGTGTCTGTGTGTGTCTGTGTGTGTGTGTGTGTCTGTGTGTGTGTGTGTGTGTGTGAGTGTGAGTGCGTGTGTGAGTGTGTCTGTGTGAGTGTGTCTGTGTGAGTGTGTGAGTGTCTGTGTGTGTCTGTGTGTGTGAGAGTGTGTGTGTGTGAGTATGTGAGTGTGCGAGTGTGAGTAAGTGTGTGTGTAAATGTGTGTGTAAGTGTGTGTGTGTCCCTCATAAAGACCTTTCTGATTCTGGTTCTGATTCTGTGCAAGAATTTTGCCTAAACATACTTAAACATACTAAACAGACTGGCCTTTACATGTGTGCCAAATTTCATAACTTTCCTACGTACGGTTCTATGGGCTGCCATTGACTTCAATGACGGACGGAAGAATAATAATAATAATAAGAAGAAGAAAACTAACGATAACAATAGGTGTCTACGCCCCTTCGGGGCTTGACCCCTAATAAATATAGCTGCAAGCAGCGATACCGGGGTCAAGCCGATCAGATGCGCTCAGAACATGTCGCTGATGAACCATACCAAGTTTCGTAGCGATATGGCATTGTATTGGTAAAATACTGAACTTGACGTGAAAATTCAAAATGTGTGTAGGTGTGTGTGTGTAAGTGAGTGTGTGTAAGTGTGAGTGTTTCTCGTATGTGAAAACATACTTGGCAATAAAGTGTGTGTGAGTGTGTCTGTGTGAGTGTGAGTGTGCACGTGTGTGTGTCTGTGTGTCTGTGAGTGTTTCTGTGTGTGTGTGTGTGTGTGTGTGTGTGTGTGTGTGTGTGTGTGTGAGAGTGTGTGTGTGTGTAAATGTGTGTGTATGTGAGTATGTGTGTGAGTATGTGAGTGTGCGAGTGAGTATGTGAGTGTGCGAGTGTGGAAACTTGGTATGTTTCATCAGCGACATGTTCTGAGCGCATCTGATCGGCTTGACCCCGTGTGTGTGTGTGTGTGTGTGTGTGTGTCCGTGTGTGAGTGTGTGTGTGTGTCTCTGTGTGTGTGTGTTTGTGTGCATGTCTGTGTGTCTGTGTGTGTGTGTGTCTGTGTGAGTGTGAGTGTGAGTGTGAGTGTGTGTGTGTGTGTCAATGTGTGTGTCAGTGTGTGTGTGTTCCTCGTATGTGAAAACATACTTGACAATAAAGTGTGTGTGTGTGTGTGTGTGTGTGTGTGTGTGTGTGTGTGTGTGTGTGTGAGAGAGTGTGTGTGTGTGTGAGTGTGTGTGTGTGTGTGTGTGTGTGTGTGTGAGAGAGAGAGTGTGTGTGAGAGTGTGTGTGTGTGTGAGAGAGTGTGTGTGTGTAAATGTGTGTGTGAGTGTGTGTGTGTGAGTATGTGAGTGTGTGTGTAAATGTGTATGTGAGTGTGTGTGTAAATGTGTGTGTAAGTGTGTGTGTTCCTCGTCTGTGTGTGTGTGTGTGTGAGTGTCTGTGTGTTTGTCTGTGTGTGTGTGAGAGGGTGTGTGCGTGTGTCTGTGTGAGTGTGTGTGTGTGAGTGCGTGTGTGTGTCTGTGTGAGTGTGTGTGTGTAAATGTGTGTGTATGTGAGTGTGTGTGTGAGTATGTGAGTGTGTGTGTAAATGTGTGTGTAAGTGTGTGTGTTCCTCGGCTGTGTGTGTGTGTGAGTGTGTGTGTGAGTGTCTGTGTGTGTCTGTGTGTGTGTGTGTGAGTGTGTCTGTGTGAGTGTGTGTGTGTGAGTGCGTGTGTGTGAGTATGTGAGTGTGCGAGTGTGAGTATGTTTTCGATTGTGAGTATGTTTTCGATTGTGAGTAAGTGTGTGTGTAAATGTGTGTGTAAATGTGTGTAAATGTGTGTGTAAATGTGTGTGTAAGTGTATGTGTGTGTGTGTGTGTGTGTGAGTGTGTGTGTCTGTGTGTGTGTGTGTGTGTGTGTGTGAGAGTGTGTGTGTGTGTGTGTGAATAAAGACCTTTGTGATTCTGGTTCTGATGTTGCAAGAATTTTGCCTCTAGGCCTTACGATTCAGCACAAAATTGGGTTTTTGGACTGTTGGTGGCGCTAGAGGGTTTGAGCTAGACACATCAAAGTTGCTACAGTACTTCTAAGACTGGCCTCTACATGTGTGCCAAATTTCATAACTTTCCTACGTACGGTTCTATGGGCTGCCATTGACTTCAATGACGGACGGAAGAATAATAATAATAATAAGAAGAAGAAAACTAACGATAACAATAGGTGTCTACGCCCCTTCGGGGCTTGACCCCTAATAAATATAGCTGCAAGCAGCGATACCGGGGTCAAGCCGATCAGATGCGCTCAGAACATGTCGCTGATGAACCATACCAAGTTTCGTAGCGATATGGCATTGTATTGGTAAAATACTGAACTTGACGTGAAAATTCAAAATGTGTGTAGGTGTGTGTGTGTAAGTGAGTGTGTGTAAGTGTGAGTGTTCCTCGTATGTGAAAACATACTTGGCAATAAAGTGTGTGTGTGAGTGTGTCTGTGTGAGTGTGAGTGTGCACGTGTGTGTGTCTGTGTGTCTGTGAGTGTTTCTGTGTGTGTGTGTGTGTGTGTGTGTGTGTGTGTGTGTGTGAGAGTGTGTGTGTGTGTAAATGTGTGTGTATGTGAGTATGTGTGTGAGTATGTGAGTGTGCGAGTGAGTATGTGAGTGTGCGAGTGTGGAAACTTGGTATGTTTCATCAGCGACATGTTCTGAGCGCATCTGATCGGCTTGACCCCGTGTGTGTGTGTGTGTGTGTGTGTGTGTGTGTGTCCGTGTGTGAGTGTGTGTGTGTGTCTCTGTGTGTGTGTGTGTGTTTGTGTGCATGTCTGTGTGTGTGTGTCTGTGTGAGTGTGAGTGTGAGTGTGAGTGTGTGTGTCTGTTTGTCTGTGTGTGTGTGTGTCAATGTGTGTGTCAGTGTGTGTGTGTTCCTCGTATGTGAAAACATACTTGACAATAAAGTGTGTGTGTGTGTGTGTATGTGTGTGTGAGTGTGTGTGTGTGTGTGTGTGAGAGAGTGTGTGTGTGTGTGAGTGTGTCTGTGTGAGTGTGTGTGTGTGTGTGTGTGAGAGAGAGAGTGTGTGTGAGAGTGTGTGTGTGTGTGAGAGAGTGTGTGTGTGTAAATGTGTGTGTGAGTGTGTGTGTGTGTGAGTATGTGAGTGTGTGTGTAAATGTGTATGTGAGTGTGTGTGTAAATGTGTGTGTAAGTGTGTGTGTTCCTCGTCTGTGTGTGTGTGTGTGTGTGAGTGTCTGTGTGTTTGTCTGTGTGTGTGTGAGAGGGTGTGTGCGTGTGTCTGTGTGAGTGTGTGTGTGTGAGTGCGTGTGTGTGTCTGTGTGAGTGTGTGTGTGTAAATGTGTGTGTATGTGAGTGTGTGTGTGAGTATGTGAGTGTGTGTGTAAATGTGTGTGTAAGTGTGTGTGTTCCTCGTCTGTGTGTGTGTGTGAGTGTGTGTGTGTGAGTGTCTGTGTGTGTCTGTGTGTGTGTGTGAGTGTGTCTGTGTGAGTGTGTGTGTGTGAGTGCGTGTGTGTGAGTATATGAGTGTGCGAGTGTGAGTATGTTTTCGATTGTGAGTGTGTGTGTGTGTAAATGTGTGTGTAAATGTGTGTAAATGTGTGTGTAAATGTGTGTGTAAGTGTATGTGTGTGTGTGTGTGTGTGTGTGAGTGTGTGTGTCTGTGTGTGTGTGTGAGTGTGTGTGTGTGAGAGTGTGTGTGTGTGAGAGAGTGTGTGTGTGTAAATGTGTGTGTATGTGAGTGTGTGTGAGTATGTGAGTGTGCGAGTGTGTGTGTAAATGTGTGTAAGTGTGTGTGTTCCTCGTCTGTGTGAGTGTGTGTCTGTGTGAGTGTGTGTGTCTGTGTGTGTGTGTGTGTGTGAGTGTCTGTGTGTGTCTGTGTGTGTGTGAGAGGGTGTGTGTGTGTGAGTGTCTGTGTGTGTCTGTGTGTGTGTGTGAGTGTGTGTGAGTGTGTGTGTGAGTGCGTGTGTGCGTGTGTCTGTGTGAGTGTGTGTCTGAGTGTGTGTCTGAGTGTCTGTGTGTCTGTATGTGTGTGTGTGTGAGAGTGTGTGTGTGTGTGAGTATGTGAGTGTGCGAGTGTGAGTAAGTGTGTGTGTAAATGTGTGTGTAAGTGTGTGTGTGTCCCTCATAAAGACCTTTCTGATTCTGATTCTGATTCTGATGTTGCAAGAATTTTGCTCTAGGCCTTACGATTCAGCACAAAATTGGGTTTTTGGACTGTTGGTGGCGCTAGAGGGTTTGAGCTAGACACATCAAAGTTGCTACAGTAACTTCTAAGACTGGCCTCTACATGTGTGCCAAATTTCATAACTTTCCTACGTACGGTTCTATGGGCTGCCATTGACTTCAATGACGGACGGAAGAATAATAATAATAATAATAAGAAAAAAACTAACGATAACAATAGGTGTCTACGCCCCTTCGGGGCTTGACCCCTAATAAATATAGCTGCAAGCAGCGATACCGGGGTCAAGCCGATCAGATGCGCTCAGAACATGTCGCTGATGAACCATACCAAGTTTCGTAGCGATATGGCATTGTATTGGTAAAATACTGAACTTGACGTGAAAATTCAAAATGTGTGTAGGTGTGTGTGTGTGTAAGTGAGTGTGTGTAAGTGTGAGTGTTCCTCGTATGTGAAAACATACTTGGCAATAAAGTGTGTGTGTGAGTGTGTCTGTGTGA
This sequence comes from Tachysurus vachellii, assembly GCF_030014155.1. Taxonomy (NCBI): domain Eukaryota; kingdom Metazoa; phylum Chordata; class Actinopteri; order Siluriformes; family Bagridae; genus Tachysurus; species Tachysurus vachellii. Next base: position 8,672,143 of record NC_083476.1, on the reverse strand, counting down.
GTGTGAGTGTGCACGTGTGTGTGTCTGTGTGTCTGTGAGTGTTTCTGTGTGTGTGTGTGTGTGTGTGTGTGTGTGAGAGTGTGTGTGTGTGTAAATGTGTGTGTATGTGAGTATGTGTGTGAGTATGTGAGTGTGCGAGTGAGTATGTGAGTGTGCGAGTGTGGAAACTTGGTATGTTTCATCAGCGACATGTTCTGAGCGCATCTGATCGGCTTGACCCCGTGTGTGTGTGTGTGTGTGTGTGTGTGTGTGTGTGTGTGTCCGTGTGTGAGTGTGTGTGTGTGTCTCTGTGTGTGTGTGTGTGTTTGTGTGCATGTCTGTGTGTGTGTGTCTGTGTGAGTGTGAGTGTGAGTGTGAGTGTGTGTGTCTGTTTGTCTGTGTGTGTGTGTGTCAATGTGTGTGTCAGTGTGTGTGTGTTCCTCGTATGTGAAAACATACTTGACAATAAAGTGTGTGTGTGTGTGTGTGTATGTGTGTGTGAGTGTGTGTGTGTGTGTGTGAGAGAGTGTGTGTGTGTGAGTGTGTCTGTGTGAGTGTGTGTGTGTGTGTGTGTGAGAGAGAGAGTGTGTGTGAGAGTGTGTGTGTGTGTGAGAGAGTGTGTGTGTGTAAATGTGTGTGTGAGTGTGTGTGTGTGTGAGTATGTGAGTGTGTGTGTAAATGTGTATGTGAGTGTGTGTGTAAATGTGTGTGTAAGTGTGTGTGTTCCTCGTCTGTGTGTGTGTGTGTGTGTGAGTGTCTGTGTGTTTGTCTGTGTGTGTGTGAGAGGGTGTGTGCGTGTGTCTGTGTGAGTGTGTGTGTGTGAGTGCGTGTGTGTGTCTGTGTGAGTGTGTGTGTGTAAATGTGTGTGTATGTGAGTGTGTGTGTGAGTATGTGAGTGTGTGTGTAAATGTGTGTGTAAGTGTGTGTGTTCCTCGTCTGTGTGTGTGTGTGAGTGTGTGTGTGTGAGTGTCTGTGTGTGTCTGTGTGTGTGTGTGAGTGTGTCTGTGTGAGTGTGTGTGTGTGAGTGCGTGTGTGTGAGTATATGAGTGTGCGAGTGTGAGTATGTTTTCGATTGTGAGTGTGTGTGTGTGTAAATGTGTGTGTAAATGTGTGTAAATGTGTGTGTAAATGTGTGTGTAAGTGTATGTGTGTGTGTGTGTGTGTGTGTGTGTGAGTGTGTGTGTCTGTGTGTGTGTGTGAGTGTGTGTGTGTGAGTGTGTGTGTGTGAGAGAGTGTGTGTGTGTAAATGTGTGTGTATGTGAGTGTGTGTGAGTATGTGAGTGTGCGAGTGTGTGTGTAAATGTGTGTAAGTGTGTGTGTTCCTCGTCTGTGTGAGTGTGTGTCTGTGTGAGTGTGTGTGTCTGTGTGTGTGTGTGTGTGTGAGTGTCTGTGTGTGTCTGTGTGTGTGTGAGAGGGTGTGTGTGTGTGAGTGTCTGTGTGTGTCTGTGTGTGTGTGTGAGTGTGTGTGAGTGTGTGTGTGAGTGCGTGTGTGCGTGTGTCTGTGTGAGTGTGTGTCTGAGTGTGTGTCTGAGTGTCTGTGTGTCTGTATGTGTGTGTGTGTGAGAGTGTGTGTGTGTGTGAGTATGTGAGTGTGCGAGTGTGAGTAAGTGTGTGTGTAAATGTGTGTGTAAGTGTGTGTGTGTGTCCCTCATAAAGACCTTTCTGATTCTGATTCTGATTCTGATGTTGCAAGAATTTTGCTCTAGGCCTTACGATTCAGCACAAAATTGGGTTTTTGGACTGTTGGTGGCGCTAGAGGGTTTGAGCTAGACACATCAAAGTTGCTACAGTAACTTCTAAGACTGGCCTCTACATGTGTGCCAAATTTCATAACTTTCCTACGTACGGTTCTATGGGCTGCCATTGACTTCAATGACGGACGGAATAATAATAATAATAATAATAAGAAGAAGAAGAAGAAGAAGAAGAAGAAGAAGAAGAAAACTAACGATAACAATAGGGGTCTATGCCCCTTCGGGGCTTGACCCCTAAAAAGAATCAGAAATACAGAATCAGAAATATACAAGTATGTGTGGGGAAAAAAAAGAATCACTTGTCAATTTAAAGATTCACAGATCCAACCAGACGAGATTGGGCTCCAAATTCAAATTTAAATTCAAATTTATTTGTATAATACATTTAACAATTGACAGTCTCAGAGCAGTTTTACAGAACATAAACATAAAACAAAAGGTTAATAAAAAGATTAATATAATACAAAAAGATTATTAATTTTTTAGAGGATTAATATTAGATATATTTAAATGTGTTTGTATTTATCCTCAGACTTGCTCATTCGGGATAAATACAAACACTTTTTTTTTTTTTTGCATAATTGCAAAATTGTTTATGCAATTATGGCCACTTTTTTACTCTTTGGCATTGCAAAGTGTTGGTTTTCACTCTTTATAATCTTTATAAATCTTATGAAATCTGTATTAATTTCTTCACAGGGCTCATCACAGGTGTGTAGAATTGCACATAAGTTCTTCCATTATAAAACTTCATAATCATTCCTGAAGTACTTTTTTTGACCATTTGACAGTTTGGCCATTTTATTCATAGAATGGAGTTGTGTAAAAAATGCTTTTTGAAGATAGACCACCTCATACTCTAGCACATTTCTAGCTAAACTGTTTATTTCATTATCGTCCTTTCATTCCCTCAGAACCAGACGCTGAGCTCTCATAGATTTCACCTATTGCAGGGGTGAAAAATTGACCAATTAAAATGTATTTATTTTATTAAAAGGGTCCAGATCCTTGATTACAATTGTCTGGATAAGCAACTAACATGAATGAACAATGACAACATGAATGATAATAGTAATGAACAGTTACCTTTTAGTGCTTAACCATTAATAATTTATTTTTGACTATCAATAAGACAATTCAAATTAGTGTTTTGCTTCATAGTGGTGCTTCATATAAGCTACATTTATTTTTCCATTTGATTGTAAATATATATTTCTTTCATTGAACTTTTTTAAACCAGACTTTTCATTGATTCTCTAATCTGACCAGACAGGGTACTGTAAGAAAAATGAAAAACCTTCTACAATCTGAAAGCTCTTGCTAACCTTGTCTTCCTTCCAATGAAACACCTAAAAATAAACTAGGTCAGTAAACTACAGCCAGCTTGTTCACCATTTATGGACTTTGCAGTATTCATTAATTAATTAATCAAATAAACAAGCCATGTTGATGCAACCATTTCCTAGCTTCTACAGTGTTGTTGATTTCGATCATTTATACCTTCCAGAGACTGATATAATGAATTCTTGAGCTGAAATTTTGTTTAGGAGGTCAAAGTGATTCCTTAACCGAGTATCAAAACATGTAGCAGGTCTGAGACAATTTGTTGGATTTTTGCAGGCCATGAAAGAGAAAATGGCAGAATTGAGGCCACTGATTCCTGTGTTGGAAGAGTACAAGGCGAACACACAGCTTGTTCTACAGTTCAAGCAGGAAGTTCAGAATGTGACTGCCAGTCTGGCATTGCTTCAGCAAGAAATGGGATCGTATGACTATGATGAATTGCATTTGCACATCACCAGCTTAGAGGAAAGACTACATGCATGTATGCAGAAACTTGGTATGTGCATATACACAATTTGACACATTTTTTTCATAAATTGTGCTTTTTCCTAGTGGTTTTTTTGTAAACATAAATATAGCAAGGTTTAGTCTTCTGTTATTTAAGTTAGGGTCATTTACAAGCCAGGAATGTCGTATGTTTTTAGATAAAATGTTTAGACATTTTCGATAAATGTACAAACAGTCAAACTGAGCCTGTACCTTTCTCATTTAGATTGCCCCTTGACATAGATTCTACCAAACTCTGGAATTGTACTGGAGGAATGAACAGCATTCTTAATAAAGATGATAATGGACAGTGGACTGTACTGTCAACAAATATTAATTAAAACATTAATTAAAAATAAAATCTAAACACCAATTACAGTTCAATATCTCTCTTTTTATTATGTTTGAGATTTGTATATGGCTTATCAATCAAATGTCTTTATCATACTGACATCAGTGTGAAAACAACAAAAAGTATTATTATAATAATAAATATTTGAATAATGAGTTTAACAAATTAGCTGCCTGTTACAGTTATTAAATGCTGTACAATCAATAATGTAAATTAAATATCAACATGGTATTTGGCAATATAATATAACATGAAAAATGGGATTTTAAAAGAAGCAATAGAATTGCATTTGCAAAGAGCTTGGCATAAGACATTCCATAGTTTGGGGGTTGTTTCACTAGTTAGTCTGCAATGTCAAACAATGTCAGTTTGTTGCCCAAGGACCTGATGGTGCAAGCTGTTTGGTAGGTATGTACAGTAGAAGCTCAAAGAGATAACAGAAGCCAGACAGTGAAAGACTTTAAAATTAATAAAAAGGAGCTTATGTTGAATATGGGAAGTGATAATAAACAGTGTAACTGGTAACAGCTCAGTTGTGATATACAGAATACAGCAAATCTGATTTGTTAATGATGTTATTTGTTCTAGCAGCTTTGTCAAAATATGTTCAGAGTTTTAGCTGGTAAACCAATAAAAAGATCATTACTGTGTTCTAGTATTAATGTATTCTAGTAGTAATGTATTCGAGAACAACAGCAAAAGTCCTTGACAGATTAACACGCATAACAAATGTAAATACCTCAGGGCTTCTCAAATGTTGTAGCCAGGGACCTCTGTAATGGTAAATAAATTTCAGTTGTTAAATTAAATTACTAGGAGTTTACATAATCTCACACAAATGCAAAAAAGGATTTGTTATTTGATGTGTGTTTGCAGCATGTGGAAAGTTGACTGGCATCAGTGACCCTGTAACTATTAAGACATCTGGATCTCGCTTTGGAGCCTGGATGACTGACCCACTGGCTCCAGAGGGAGATATTAAAGTGAGTGTATATAAATACCAATAATAACAACAATTTGTATTGATTTAAACATACAAACAGAGACAAAAGTGACAAGTTAATATCAAAATTCTTAGACATAGCTCCTTGCCCACTACTCGGACAAATGTGCATGTGGGGTGAAAATTGAGTACAACAAAAATGGAAGCTAACCCTAACTTACTTGGTTGTTTTAGGCTGTAAAAACATGCACTGCCATTGAAAGCAATATCAAATACCTGAATTATTATTTACAACTTATTATTTATTCATAATGTCCCTGTAAAGTCTATGTAAAGAGGAGTAGATTGGAGGAGACTGATCTAAACTGGAGAGAATGCTTATCTTTAGGACTGATTTCTGACTTCTAGTTCACTGTTTAAAAACCATGCTTGATCAAGTGCTATTTTATAAGATTCTAGATGACTTAGGTGGAAGTGATGTTGAATAAAGTAATTAAAGTCATTCATTTGATTGTGTTTAATCATGCAGTAATATATAGCCATTATTCACTTTTTCAACCTTAAATACAAGTGCTTGTATTTAAGATGGCAGTCTAGACCTGTGGGTCTTAGACCTTTTTACATGAAACGCTTCCTTCTGATGTTTCTGACTGTGGGTCCAATTTGTAAATTCCTGTTTTGTTTCCTGATTCCTCTTCATTTTGCTCAGCTTTGTACTATAATTCTGCTCACCACAAAGAACACATTTTGAAGACTTGTCATGCTCTTCAACAAAGCCTCACATACCTCTTGGCTATGACATTAACAAAGTGCTGCAGCCACAGCTATGAGACATATTAACCACACTCTGTGTTGTGAAAGTACACCATACTGTCTTCAATAATATAATGGATAGTTATTGGCTAGCTTTCACTTGTTGCCATATTTACCACATTATGTAATAACTAAGAACTGAAAATACCTTGTGCATTGATAGATTCTGCTTGCAGAATAGGAGACTGCAGCACAAGACAATCAAAAAGGGTGACCCCAGGTTGGGAAGCAGTAGTTCAGATGCATCTTTACTCAAAAAAATGTTCCAACCGCTGGTCTAAGAAGATGCAAATAATTTGAATAATCTCAATTTCTCGTCCATTAAATCATCTTATGTCCCTGCTTAAAATTTGTCATATCTTAAGCTGAAAATTGATAATAGTAGAAAATTGATAATAGTAGTAAAAACCTGTAGTAATAACATTGAATTTAAATAGCATATTAGCCATTCTGAGTGTCTGCTTTAAAAAATATTATTTATTTATTTATTAATCTTTGTCTCTTTGTTACTGAACATGCATTTCTTCTTAAGTCCTGAGCTTTGTGACAGCTGTATAATTGATTCATTCCACTAAGGTACAGTAACCTGAGCATCCTGCAGAATGCGGCTTGTTGGTGGTCCCAGTTGCAGTTTGTGGGATCAGTTACAACCTTAGTAAAATGTAAAATCAAACAAAATAAATTGCGCTGCACCTCCTGATGTATGTGCAGTACAGTCATTTCTTAAGTCCCCAGATTTAAATTGTAAGGCCCCAGATTTAAGTCTCCAGATTTAAATTGTATTCCAAGGTTGTAAGTTGCAATCTGAATTGAAGAAGGCATGCTGTTCGCACAACCTGGAGAATTTAAAGGACAAATTGTTCTGGATTAAAATGTTCTGCAAGGAGGGGATTAAATCCCTTAGTGTATCGAGATCCCTCTACACATGTCCCTTGCTGTTAAAGCTTAATACAGTACCTTTCTCCAAGTGAAGCTTTATCAGTCAGTAATCATGTAAGTGCTGATAATTGTGAAACCACTGTTTTACAGTCAATGCATAAGTCTATAGTAGTGAAGCAGTTAATGTAGAATGCGTTCCTATCCACAGCTATGGTATGTTAAGCTTTGAGCAGTTAGAATAATGTTGTCAATACAGGCAGCAGAAATTACAAAAAAATACAGGTTGATCTGAGTGAATACATTCATTCATTCATTCATTTTCTACCGCTTATCCGATTTGAGTGAATAGTTTTTGCTCATTTTTTGAGAGAGGATGCTGGTAATTCTGAAATTGATTGTAGTCACTGTATGATATGGGTGTAAAGGCAAACCCTGACCAATGCTACTACTGTTAAATGGTTTACTCTAATAGCACTCTGATACAATTTGCTTTGCTTTGCTTTTTTTTCAAACATTTATGTTATTAGTGCTGCAAGAACTTCCAACCAGATGGAATTTATGAAACCTTATTGTGCTGAAATGCTGTACATTTCAGCATGTCTTGTATGTGTGAGAGAATGTTTCACCGTGTTTATAATGTCCGTTAACAAAATACAATCAAGCTGGTTTTGCAGATCCTAACCATGCATGCATATCTCTTATAAATGCATTCTCACAGATAAAGCCTTGTGGAAAAACAGTCAACTCTGCAAAAGAAATGCTGGGGTTGCATTTCATAAAAGAGAAACAAGCATAGAGCATATACTGTATGCTATCCAATTTTTGAGGCAAATTATTAAATAAGTGGATAGGTCTGGCACTCAAGAAGCATATTTTATATTTACACTACTATTCTTGTTGGCTCATTCCCCTTCTCTCTCTCACCCTCTACTGTGTGAAATAAAGAGTGGTTAAGCTTTATGAATCTACAGATTGTAGTTATGATCTATATGAAAGTGTCATCTCCACTTCTCTTTAGGACTTATATTTCTCAATTTTCTTTTGTTTCTTGATTTTCCCTCTTGTACAGTAGATGCCCCACTTTCTCAGACAGGCAGGACTTGGGGGCAGTGCTAGGATTTGGTCATACGTAGCAGTGTTTTAATGCAGAAAGATTTGAAATGATACATGTAGGTTCCATGACAAGTTTTGTTTTATCCCCTTTGTTGTATGAAAAGAAAGGTTTCTAAGAGATGCTATTTTATGAGATATTTTATTTTTTATCTACAGGTATGGTATATGGATGGGTACCACAACAACCGCTTCGTGCGGGAGTATCGTTCAATGTCAGACTTTATGACATCAGACAATTTCACATCCCACCGCCTTCCACACCCGTGGTCTGGAACAGGCCAAGTGATTTACAACGGTTCAATTTATTTCAGCAAATTCCACAGCCATGTTATCATCAAGTTTGACTTCAAGACCTCTACCATTAGCAAATCCCAGAGGCTGGACAGTGCTGGGTACAACAATGTGTACCACTATGCATGGGGTGGCCACTCTGACATTGACCTAATGGTGGATGAACATGGGCTTTGGGCTGTCTATGCCACAAATCAAAATGCAGGCAACATTGTCATCAGCAAGCTCAACCCAGTTACCCTACAGGTCATCAAGTCATGGACGACCAATCATCCAAAGCGCAGTGCAGGTGAATCCTTTATGATTTGTGGCACACTCTATGTAACCAATGGGTACTCTGGAGGGACAAAGGTCTACTATGCCTACCACACCAACACCTCTACCTATGAGTACATTGATGTCCCGTTGCAGAATAAGTACTCTCACATCTCCATGCTGGATTACAACCCACGGGATCGTGCACTCTATGCTTGGAACAATGGACACCAAGTGCTCTACAATGTTACCCTCTTTCACCTCATTCACTGATATTTTAAGATTCAATCATAAAAATTAAAACATCACTAAGCATTTAGTATCCATTTTTATCCTGGTCACACACAAGTTGTGGATGGATACTGGATGGAATGCCTGGTTGTGGCACCATGCACTCTCACTCTCACACACACATTCACAACTAAGAACGATGTAACAAAGCCAAGCCACCTGCCCAGCATGTTTTTGGGAGGTGGGAGGAAGCAGCAGAACCCAGCGCAGAAATTAAGTGAACACTCAAAACTCCATACAGACAATAACTCTTACAAAATGGAGGAGATTTAAAGTGCCACTCGTTTCACCATCAGGCCTCCTATATATACACGCTCTCACTTCCTCACTCTCTCTAGCTGTCTATCTTTATGCATAAGCATACACAAGCACATAACTTTATCTGTGTAAAAGCAAAAATAAATGCTGAAATACATTTGCTGAAGACAAATAATGTACTCATCAAAATTGAGCTAATAAGGGCACTGACTGTTGGTTATGTTCTGCTGTTATTATCCCTTGAGATTATACTTGAACCTACCATTTCTAAAGCCCTAGTGTATCAGTGTATGTAAAGCAATGTAGCCTTTTGGACCAAAGACATTAAATGCATTAAATGAAAGAATAGCACCATTCAGAGTTGTGCTAACATTTTGACTGACATATCAAGGCTGACATCCACTCAGCATTAATGTTTCTACATGCAGTATACTGATGCCCACTAAAGAGTACGTTCAGGTAGAACTTTCATGTGGGACCTTTAACACTTGTGTTTGTGACTAACAGTGAATATGTTTTGTTTTGCATGAACAGTTTTTAGCCATGCAAGCATTATGGTTGGAATGTTTATAATTCTATGATCTATATATATATACACATGTTTGTGTTTTTTGCTAGATTTTGGCACCCAGGATGGTTGTTCTGTTTTTGTGATTAGTAAGTTGTTACCTTGGTATGTTGTTACTTTTTGTCTTGACCAATGCTTATAGACTTACATTTATTTTTAGTAATTGCTTTATACTAGTTATGGTTGCTGTGGATGTGGAATCTAACCTGAGAAAAACAGGATGGGATAGCTCACTTTATTTCTATCTTAATTTTATTTGGTTTTCATAACTTTTAGCATGCTGCACATGAAATGTGTTTTCTCAATATTTCTCACTGGTTTATTTGCTTATCTAAGGACGAATTCTGACAATGCAACAATTTGGTCTTTAATATTAATCAGAACTTCTCAAAGGACACATTTAATGGTTCTTTTGAAGGTGAATTCTCAAATTATTTTTTGATTCTCTTTGTTTCCGCTTCCCCTTTCATGGGAGCTCAAACATGCTGCCTACATACGGCCTTCTAACTGGCTCACCTATACCCTTATTCATCAAACCTGTGCACAATTTTGAAAAATTTCATCTTTGCCATATGTGTTTGATCAAACTAATATCTGGTCAAACGTCATTCAGTCGTTCAGTTTAAATGAGCTAAACCAATGTAAAGTTTTTTGCCAGATTTACAATTTTATTTGAATCTAGTAATGTCCTCAAAACAGAAAGCTAGGAGCATGAAATGTCAGGTCAGTTAGTAATAAGCATGCAGAATATATGGATTAATAAGTATGTCACAAACAATTGACCTATTACACTTTTTATATTGAGCTTGATAATTAATGCCCAATGTATGTACAATAATAATAATAATAAAAATAATAATAATAATAATAATAATATTAAAAATAATAATAACAATAATAATAATAATAATAATAACAACAACAACAATAATAATAATTAATAGAAAATTATTAATAGCATAATAGAAGTAAAATTAATGAAAAAAGTAAATCACAACTCCACATGGGAATCCTAAATAAAATAAAATAAAATAAATAAATAAATAGCATAGAAATTGCAGTTTAGGGGTCTAAAATAATAATCCCAAATAATTGTGTGTCAAAATGCATTTTAATAATGTGAATCATACATATGAGCTCATTAGTTCTTTTGATTTGTGTAGAGGATGCACCACAATTTTAAAAAATGTTGTTATACAATCAATGCTAAAACAACCAATTTTTTTCTTTAATTTGGTAGTTTGCTTTTCAGTCTTTAACTTCTTTTTTTTAATTACGTTCACTTAACTACAGGTCAGAAGAAAATTATTTTGTGATTTCTGATTGTGGTTCTCAAAGAGAATTTCTTTGTTCCTCAGATTGTGACAGCTATAAACTAAATGCTTGGCGATTTATCTCACTATACAGAGACAGGCATTTATTATTATTATTATTATTATTATTATTATTATTATTATTATTATTATCCATTCATCCATCCATTTTCTACCACTTATCCGGGAACGGGTCGTGGGGGCAGCAGTCTAAGCAGGGACGCCCAGACTTCCCTCTCCCCAGACACTTCCTCCAGCTCTTCCGGGGGAATACCAAGGCGTTCCCAGGCCAGCCGAGAGACATAGTCCCTCCAGCGTGTCCTAGGTCTTACCGGGGCCTCCTCCCCAGGGACTCCTCTCGATGCGGAGGAGCAGCGGCTCTACTCTGAGCTCCTCCCGAGTGACCGAGCTCCTCACCCTGTCTCTAAGGGAGCGCCCAGCCACCCTGCGGAGGAAACTCATTTCGGCCGCCTGTATCCGGGATCTTGTCCTTTCGGTCATAACCCAAAGCTCATGACCATAGGTGAGAGTAGGAAAGTAGATCGACTGGTAAATAGAGAGCTTTGCCTTGCGCCTCAGCTCTTTCTTCACCACAACACACCGGTATATCGACCGCATCACTGCAGAAGATACACCGATCCGCCTGTCGATCTCCCGCTCCATCCTTCCCTCACTCATGAACAAGACCCCAAGATACTTAAACTCCTCCACTTGAGGCAGGAGCTCTCCACCAACCTGAAGGGGACACGCCACCCTTTTCCGCTGAGAACCATGGCCTCGGACTTGGAGGTACTGATTCTCACTCGGCTGCAAACTGTCCCAGTGCACACTGGATGTCCTGATTTGAGGAAGCCAACAGGACAACATCATCTGCAAAAAGCAGAGACGAAATCCCGTGGTCCCCAAACCGGACTCCCTCCGGCCCCCGACTGCGCCTAGAAATCCTGTCCATATAAATAATGAACAGGACCGGTGACAAAGGGCAGCCCTGCCAAAGTCCAACATGCACTGGGAAAAAGTCTGACTTACTGCCGGCAATGCGAACCAAACTACTGCTCCGGTCATATAGGGACCGGACAGCCATTAGCAGAGGGCCCCAGACCCCATAATCCCAGAGTACCCCCCACAGGTCACCACAAGGGACACAGTAGAATGCCTTCTCCAGATCCACAAAGCACATGTGGACTGGTTGGGCAAACTCCCATGAACCCTCCAGCAACCTGGCGAGGGTATAGAGATGGTCCAGTGTTCCACAGCCGGGATGAAACCCGCATTTTTTAAACCAGTGCCTTGCCACTGAGGAGCTTCTCAACTACCTCAGTGACCTCAGCTTGGGGGATCGACGAGTCCACAACTGAGCCCTCGGCCTCTGCTTCCTCAGTAGAAGACATGTCGGTGGGGTTGAGGAGAACCTCGAAGTACTCCTTCCACCGTCCGAGAATGTCCCCAGTCGAAGTCAGCAGATTCCCACTCCCACTGTAAACAGTGTGCGCAGGGCACTGCTTCCCCCTCCTGAGGCGCCGGACGGTTTGCCAGAATTTCTTCAAGGCCGACCGATAGACCTTCTCCATGGCCTCACCGAACTCCTCCCAGACCCGAGTTTTTGCTTCCGCAACCACCCGGGCTGAAGCTCGCTTGGCCCTCCGGTACCTATCAGCTGCCTCCGGAGTTCCCCGAGCCAACCAGGCTCAATAGAACTCCTTCTTCAGCTTGACAGCATCCCTTACATCCGGGGTCCACCACCGTGTTCGGGGATTGCCGCCACGACAGGCACCGGAGACCTTACGGCCACAGCTCGGGATCTGGTTGAAGCTCTGCCGGAGGTGGGAGTTGAAGAGCTCTCTGACAGGAGACTCTGCCAAACATTCCCAGCAGACCCTCACAGTACGTTTGGGTCTGCCAAGTCTGTCCAACTTCCTCCCCTGCCATCAGATCCAACTCACCACCAGGTGGTGATCAGTTGACAGCTCCGCCCCTCTCTTTACCCGAGTGTCCAAGACATACGGCCAGAGGTCAGATGAAACAACCACAAAGTCAATCATCGACCTCCGATCTAGGGTGTCCTGGTGCTACGTGCACTGATGGACACCCTTATGCTTGAACATGGTGTTCGTTATGGCCAAACTGTGACTAGCACAGAAGTCCAATAACAGAACACCACTCTGGTTCAGGTCGGGGGGGGCGTTCCTCCCAATCACGCCCCTCCAGGTGTCACTGTCGCTGCCTACGTGAGTGTTGAAGTCACCCAGTAGAACGACGGAGTCCCCGGTCGTAGCACTTTCCAGCACCCCTCCCAGAGACGCCAAGAAGGTTGGGTACTCTACACTGCCATTTGGCCCATAAGCGCAAATAACAGTGAGAGACCTATCCCCGACCCGAAGGCGCAGGGAAACGACCCTCTCGTTCACTGGGGTAAACTCCAACACATGGCGGCTGAGCTGGGGGCTATGAGCAAGCCCACCCCAGCCCGCCGCCTCTCACCGCGGGCAACTCCAGAGTAGTAAAGAGTCCAGCCTCTCTCGAGGAGTTGGGTTCCAGACCCCAAGCTGTGCGTGGAGGCGAGCCCAACTATCTGTAGTCGGTATCTCTGAACCTCCCGGACCAGCTCAGGCTCCTTCCCCCTATTATTATTATTATTATTATTATTATTATTATTATTATTATTATTATTATTATATAACAAAAACTTTTTAAGTATGTTGGCCACACACCAATGATAGGGACCAAAAGTCACTTTTAAACATTTTATATTGTATGTGTATATTGTGTATATTGTTTGAAAAAAGAAAATTAAATGTACGCCGATCATCTGATTCATTTCTTTACTGTATGTTCAGTGTTTATGTAAAGACTTTTTAAGTCTTTAAAGTACTCTGTTGTTGCTGACTCAGAGTGTCTAACGTAACTACTTGTATTTTACTCGTTCAAGGAAGTGAATTTTTTACTTTTTGACCTGATTGCAATTTTATTTTTTCTACCCTTATAGAATGATGTAATGTCTGCTTTAATTCTATCTTTGTGCTTGGTTGGATTGCAAGGATTCGTCACAGTAATGATGGTCAATGTGATTGCTTGTGTCACACTGTCAGGTGCAGACTGTCTGTATTTTCCTCTTACACAAAAAAGACATAATAAAGAAAATTTCTTCCCAGGTCTATAACCCAGTGTGAGACTTTATATCTAGTGTGTAGTCTGTGCGCCTATTACTTTGAGAAATTAAACAATTCCCTGCTTACTTATATTGAATTAGGAGAGGCTACCAGGATCTTTGATTAGATAATGGCTGTGTGATGTATGACCAAACTTGCTGGATGAGCTTTGGTGCTGCTTTAAACAAATTGATAAATTATTATTACAAAAAATATAGAAGTATCAGAAATAAGACTAAGAATTACTGTGCTCTTCTGATCTCTTCTCCTTCTTTAATATACTATTTTTTGCTATACGTTTAATCTCAGACAACTTGTGATGTGAGTAAGGTTTTAATTTTTGTGTGTTAAATATTCAATCAGTTAATCAAAAATATTAATGACTTCATCATCAACATTTTCCTTTTTAACTAATTTAGAGACAGATATATTGGTTACATAGGTTAAGATACATAATACATGACTAGATTTGCAGTCAAAAGGATGAGCAAACATGGCAGATAACATGAACTTGCTGCACATGTGTGTAAAGAATACAGGACATTTACATTGAATAAAGAATCCAAATTCATCCAAAATCATAGTCTTGCACTCGGTTCATCAACCTTTCTAGTCTGTAAACAACTTCTTTGTCAACAGGAACATGATTTAAAAAATGCTTTAGTCACTGACTCTCAGTTCAACAATTTTTCTCAAAGTCAGAATAGACGTAGCACGTTTTGAGTTTTCCCGTGTGTGTGGCTGGTAAACTTGCTTGAAAAAATTAATTCAGAACAGATTTGATGTTAAGTTCATCATGCCAATCACACACAACAGATTCATCGACGCAGGGGTGGCATGTGATTGATTCCACAAAATTTCAGAGCTCTTTCCCAATGTCATCAGTATGTGTGGTGTATTTCGACCACGGTTTAAACATTTTCTTCATCACTATCCCAGGAAGGATTTACTGTTAAATTCAGAATTTATTTTAAATTCTGATGCTCTTTTGCGCAATGTAAATTCTTCTTATATACAAGATTTCTATCTTTCTATCTTCTGTCTGTATGTGTGTGTGATTAACTTCTAACATATGGTTTATTAATATTAATAGGGAGGATGATTGTGTGTTTGTGTCTCATAAGATCTTTAAACACTTAGAACATCATTCTTAATGAACTTTTGACCTAAACATGTATAAAAAATTAAGAGAACACTATTCTCAATGATTTAAAATAACAGGGTAAACTTTGCATTTACGGCATTTGACAGACACTCTTATCCAGAGCGATGTACAAAAATGCTTTTAAGTATCAATGAATACATTAACACTGGTTTACTAGGTTACAGACTATTAACCTAAAATTCTGTTCAGTTTTTTTTTTCTCACAAACAAACTGTGTGGACAAAAATGGCCGAATGCTTCTTATGTTGTAGAGACAAAGAAATGAAAAATGCTAAAGTACAGAAAATAAAAAATCTGCTCATGATCCAAAACACATCAATTCAAGAACAATCAGAATCAGAATCAGGTTTATTTGCCAAGTGTGTTGACAAACACAAGGAATTTGGTTCCAGCTGTTTGTGACTCTTAAACTTACAGACATAAATAACACTATACTATACAAGACAAGACAATACAGACTATACAAGACAATGCAGATGTGATATAATAGGCAGTATGAGTATATGAAAACGGAATATAACTGATCAGTTTTGTACATAAAGTGTGAGAGTGCATGGTAGTGCAAATAACGATATTGTGCAATATTATGCTTTTGTGCAATATACAGCAGCAGTAGTGTGTGTAACATACACGTATGATGTGATGAATGACAGTAATGTGGTGACAACAGAGGTAATGTCGTGGCTTATGATTGCATGACTGCCTCTGGAATTGGATTGCTACAGTAATTTTTATCAATGATGTAATCAGCAGATGGTAGAAGCAGAATGATTCAGAGGTTAACAAAAATGTATATATTAAATGCTAGTAAATGCTAAATTAAGGGAAGCTGCTTAGTTACAGAAAGGGCTGACCTTAACTTTATAAATGTTATACAAGAATTGTAAGTTTGAAACTAGACAGATCACTAGCTCTCCATGAGGTAAACCCTAAACTGAATGAATGCATATCTGCAGGAGCAGAAAGAGGAGAGGAAATCTCTAGCTATCCCTTGACATTTCATGCTATGAGAAAATGGATATACTGTACTTCTTTTGTTCTATTTTAGTATTTTATACACTATACAATCACACTGTTTTTATGACCCTGTCAGAAAATGTGATCCTGTGATCCAAGAGATAATTATCTTTTAAGGTTGGCATCACATTTGAAAACTTGTGGTTTCATCAGATACAAAATACTGTGGAATAATATTGTCTTTTTGTAGGAGACAGGGGTAGCAATAGAAGTCTGGATTTTTATATACAGTACAGTTTTATATACAGTATGATTTTGTCTTTATGCTCCTTCCAAATACCCAGCTTCCCAGAATATTTGGGATATTCTCTTTCTTCCTTTCACTGTCTCTGTTTCTATTTCTTTCTCTGCCGCTCTGCAAAGCTATGCTTAATTTCATTTCTCTCAAACACACACATCTGAAGTATAGACTTGGCCTCCTCCTGCCACGTTTTAATATTTCATGACCCCATACTGCAGATGCCACCATAAAAAAGAAACATCAATATTTCATTTGCATTCCAGTGTTACTCGTAATAGCTTTTGAGCCGTGACATGCTGTATGCTTGCAACAGTTATGAAATACTAAATCTGAAAATCCCCTTCTACCAACACTGTTTCATTAAGAGACTAAGGGCTTCATTCATGCAGGTACAAGTGTGACTTTGTGGTATAATAACAGCATGTCGCTAATCTCACCAGGTACAGTATAAGCCAATGGTGTGCGACATTTAGAATTTCATATGTCATAGATCACAACGGGACTTTCCAAGCCATTCTAGTTAAAAACATTTTCAGGGCAGACACAATCCACAGAAACTTTAAATGACACCTTTAACGGTGTGATCCAATTTAGCTATTTCACCTGCCTTCTAACTAAATAATCTTAAAACATCATATTTTTTGGTAATAAATTGCCCATTTCAGGGAAAATGATATTGTATCTTCTGTTTCTCCTACAGTACTCTCTAAACCAACCTTCTCTCCGGAATAAACGTAAAATGTTTGTGAACCTACCATTAGCAAGAACATTCATCCTTTCAGATATCACAGTCAGCCATCTCACCAGGGGTTTTATAACTGCAGCTATTGTTTTTTATCATGCCTCATGTACATATACATCCTAAAGCTCAAATTATCTGTAGGAAAGACAATATGTCTTTCCATATCCATGTAGTACTTCTGAGAGTGAGCATAAATGTTAAGTTGTGCATGTTAGGATGGACAAGGGCCACAGTCTATAATCATGGACTCAACAAATGCATATCCTGTTTCCCCCTTTCCCGAGGTAAACACCTCAAAAGCATTGCTACACACACAATAACTTCTTCTCTTAAGCTTAAGGATTCTTAACTTTTCCTACCTCATTACACAAAAGCACTCTGTGTGTCTGTTAATACAACCGAAAAATTCAGAAAAAAAATGGGACTTTCTTTAAATTTGAATAAAATGAAAACTGGATGAAACTGGTTGAACTGAACACTGATAACATGCTGTAAAGTCTCCCTCTTGTGTAGCCCGGAGGACACAGCATCTGTGATTTCCAACAAGAATGTTCAATTTGGACTCGTCTGACCACAGAACACTTTCTCCACTTTGAGACAGTCCATTTTAAATGAGCCTTGGCCCACAGGACATGATTGACCATGTTCATATATGGCTTTCTTTTTGCATGATAGAGTTTTAGTTTGCATCTGCAGATGGCATGGTGGATTGTGTTTACCCTCAGTGGTTTCTTGAAGTATTCCTAATCCCATTTAGTAATGTCATTGACATAATCATGCTGATGCGCGGTGCAGTGTCGTCTTATTATTAAGACCATTGGAATCCGCCGTTAAATTTGACCTTTTAAGCAAATTTGACCTTTTAGTTGGGGGTTCGATTCCCGCCTCCGCCTTGTGTGTGTGGAGTTTGTATGTTCTCCCCGTGCCTCGGGGGTTTCCTCCGGGTACTCCGGTTTCCTCCCCCGGTCCAAAGACATGCATGGTAGGTTGATTGGCATCTCTGGAAAATTGTCCGTAGTGTGTGAGTGAATGAGAAAGTGTGTGTGTGTGTGTGTGCCCTGCGATGGGTTGGCACTCCGTCCAGGGTGTATCCTGCCTTGATGACGCCTGAGATAGTGACCCGAGGTAGTTCGGATAAGCGGTAGAAAATGAGTGAGTGAGTGTTAGCCACACCCTATCCTTATCCGTTCCTCCTCTGCACACATGTCTCTTGTGTTTTCAATAATTGCCATGCCTATTTATACTAGTTATCTTTACTATACATACTTTAGTATACACACACTATACTAGTGTGTGTTTTTTGTTGAGTCTTTGGTTTGTTGTTATGTCTTCTGGTTTTCTGTCTTGTTATTTCAGTTCCTTTTGTCTTCCCCAGTGTCTTTCCATGTGTTTGTATTTTTCTTAATAAACCCCCTTCTATGTTATCCCTGCATTTGGGTTTAATTCCTACCCATGAAGACACCCGCATTTTCTGACAATCTATATTCTATTGTTATTACAATATTCGCTCATGTGATTTAAAAGTCTTTTAGTTTTCATTTTATCCAAATTTAAATACGTCCAAACAGAATTTGGATTGCAATAATCATTGTATCAGTGCCCTTGTATAAGTGATGGTATACCTTGTTTCAGGATCTAGCCCGGACTTTTTGCTGGTGCCACGTGTTTTTTGTTGAAGTTTCATGTTCACATGTGTCTGCCCCTCCCATGTCTAATTCCTTCCCACATCAGCACACCTGTTCCTCATGTGTCTAATTGTCTCCCTTTTTATTCCGGCAGCATTGCCTTGGGCAGCATGGAATCCTTGTCTTTGTGTTGTCTTCGTGTCTCTGGCCTGTTTCTTTGAGTTTCGGTTTTCTTTTCTTTCTCCTAGTGTGTCCTTTTTGTAGTGTTATGTTTTATTTAATAAATCATGTTTTTAGCTATCCCTTCATTTGGGTCTGTATTTTATCATGAAGACACCCCCATTTGTGACAGAGGGATTCCAACACTCTCAGACCCAGCAGGAAAACCTCTAGCCTGGCACTATATAATCAGGTCAGCATCTTTTGGATTATTCTGCTCTTTTGGATGCCCTGCCCGTTTATTTTATTTTATTATTGTTTTGGTAGACATCGCTCCACATCTGTTCTGGTGGTGGATGCCGTGCCGCTTCCTGTTTCCTGTGGAGGACACCTCCTCACTTCTTGCCTGCGGAGGCTGTTGCAGGCCTGATTTGTCTTCTTTGTTGTTTTCTCGGTGCCCTGCAACATCGCCCCGGGACTGTCCTCTCCTCAGCTGTGGATATCCCAAAAAAGGAATGGTTTACCGACAATTGATCAATCCATATCTATCCTGACAGATTTTGTGTTTTCTTAGGGTCCTTTTCACTAATTGTAGCATCAGGCAGTAACTTAATCAAGTTGTACAGGTAGTCCAGCTCCTCCAGGACAGGTTTAAATTCTGAATTTAACAGTAAATCCTTCCTGGGATAGTGATGAAGAAAATGTTTAAACCGTGGTCGAAATACACCACACATACTGATGACATTGGGAAAGAGCTCTGAAATTTTGTGGAATCAATCACATGCCACCCCTGCGTCGATGAATCTGTTGTGTGTGATTGGCATGATGAACTTAACATCAAATCTGTTCTGAATTAATTTTTTCAAGCAAGTTTACCAGCCACACACACGGGAAAACTCAAAACGTGCTACGTCTATTCTGACTTTGAGAAAAATTGTTGAACTGAGAGGTAGTCCAGCTCCTCCAGGATAGTACATCCATACGTGCCATTGCAAAGAGGTTTGGTGTTTCTCCCAGCACAGTTTCAAGGGCATAGAGGAGATACCAGGAGATGGCCCATTACACAATGAGAGCTGGACTTGGCTGTAGAAGGCCAACAACCCAGCAGCAAGACCTATATTTGCTCCTTTGTGTGGTGAGCAACAAGAGGATTACTGCCAGAGCCCTACAAAATTACATGACCAGGCTACTGGCAACAAAAATTTTATCTTGCACGAAAGCATTTGTATGTCAGTAAGGAAAAGAATGTGTTATGTAAATTATCACTTTTCAGACAAAAATCATAATAAATGATGCTGGGTTTTGCATGAAAAAACAAGAAGCAGCTGAAAACCCGTACACAAAAATGTACTGAAACTACTTATGCACAATAGGGCTGTCACCAAATATTAGCTTTGTTTAGTTTATTTCTGTTTACTGTTCTTTATAATATTTATTATATAGAAAAAAATTAATGTATTATTTTTATAGGCATCTTTGTTAAACATTTATTTGCATGTGCCGTGTACAGTACAGGCTCATTTAAACACTTGCATGCAATCTTGAACATGTGCAATATCTAGCTCACATACATGATATGGCCAAATTTATATAGACACCTGACCGCCACCCCATATGCTTAACTGGAACATTCCATTCCAGATAGTCCCCTCTTTGCTGTTATAAAATGTCCACTCTTCAGAGAAGGCTTTACAAAAGATTTGAATGACTAGATTGATCCCCACTAGGCATTAGCAAGACCTTTGGGATTTGATCACCCAGCCACAACAGAATGAATGTGGTTAGGTACTGATGTTAAGTGAGGAGACCCTGGGGCACAGTCTGTATTCCAGTTCATCCCAAATTGTTACAGTGGAGTTGAGGTCAGGGCTCTGTGAAAGATAGTCTAGTTTTCCATATAGTATAGGTGCAAGTGTCTGCTTATGTTATATTGTGTGTTTTTTTTACTGTTACTGTTACTGTTTTCACAACCACCTTGACATCAGCTGTAACTCCCGGCTTCAAAACATAGAAGAAATTAGTCATTTTGAACAGCAAGCCATTTGAACAGCAAGCCAGAATTTGTTTTCTGAAAATGTTGTGTTGTGCTTTTGTATCAGAATTTGAAAAGTATTACAACAAACTAGTAGGGATAATTTATCCAAGGAGCTCCATCTCTGCTGTGCCTATTTTAACTCAGTTCACATAAAAGGTACATCAAGAAATTAGCTATTTAACACTATATCTCTAGGCCACATTGTAGCCCATTTTAAAAATGAGTTATATTATCTGTTTCTGCATCAATAGCTTTCAGTGCTGTGAGGTCTTTACTGATTACCTCTTCATCATGCCACCTGTTAGTGGGTGGGATATATTAGGCAGCAAGTGAACAATTTGCAATTGGCACCAGGAGGCACTATGGGAAGAAGGCAAGCTGGCAGAGGCAGTGTGATGCTTTGGACAATGTTCTGCTGGGAAACCTTGGGTCCTGCCATACGTACCATAAGCATTGTTGCAGAACATGTACACCTATTCATGGAAACAGTATTCCCTGATGGCTGTGTCCTCTTTCAGCAGGATAATACTCCCTTCCAAAAAGCAAAAATGGTTCAGGAATGTTTTGAGGAGCACAGTGACGTTTTGAGGTTATGCCTAATCAATGTATATGTCCAATTATTGCAGAATAGATCATGACTTCATGATCATGATCATTTAGCCACAGTCAGGGCATCAAGCCATTATGATCTTCTAGAGTGCTAATCAAAGTGCTAGTTAAAACTACTTCCATTTTAGTGATAATCAAAAAAAAGAAAGAAGGGGAGAAGATTTTAGTTGATGTGAGTCTGATTCCTAAATAAAATTCATGACAGATTTATCAGTTAGATTATAAACAAATCGCTTCAGGTTGAGAGGCTGACCAGATCCTTCTGAATCAAGGTTGCACGTACACCAAAAGAGCCTATATTCATATTACTTGATCACCATACAAACATTTCAACAAGTTCACCAAATCAGTAATAATGAAGACATGAATTGTCACAATAAAATTATACAAAATTAAATGTGACATTAAATTTATTGCAAAACAAAAACAAGAAAGGCAGCTTACATTTTCAGTTTTGTTTTGGATACTTGAAGAGACTGATTTGTAACACTACAATATTAATAAAATTGTAACATACAGAGAAATGCTTTAGGTTTTTGCATATCCCAGGTTATTATGAGCCCTGGGGTCAGAACACAGGGTCGGCCATAGTACAGTGCCCCTGGAGCATGTGAGGTTAAGGGCCTTGCTCAAGGACCCAACATTGATGTCTCAGCAGCTTGTGGGCTTGAACCCCCGACCTTCTGATCAGTAACCCGAATCCTTAACCACTGAACCATCACGTCCTTATACAGACCTCATCTATGTTACCAAACTAATAGGGCTGTTAAGAAATACTCTAGTTATAATTGAATTAGATTTATGTTACTGGCTTTACAGTTTTATTACATTAAAATCTCAGAAGATTTTTAAAACAAAGCAAAAAACCAAGATACTTTTTTGTCTTGTGCACTTGTTTCTCTCCCAGGAAACTGACTGAAGTTATTAATACCAATAGTCATAATAACATTCTGAGTGCTGTAGGTCTGTGTTAAGGGATTTCAGCAGAATTTCTATAAAATCTCATGTTCTTATGTACAAAACCAAACAACTGTTCTGCATTCAAAGGGCATTTGTATTCATTGTAATTTGTTACTTCCTGTAATTTGTTAATTCCTGTGATAATAATATTTGTGATATAATAATATCCCTACAAATTGTCAAATTAAATTTGTAACCCTGCTCAGTCCTTCAGCAGAATCAATACTAATTCATGTTTTCTATGCATGAACAGCATTTGCAGTCCTCTTATTCACAATCAATATGACTCCACTCCACAATATGGCCACCAGATTTCATCATAGTGCTATTAAACAGCACCACCTTGTGATTTAACTCAAACAACCCACTGAACTCAAACTGTAATCAGATCGCTGAGATAAAATGCACTGTTAATATAAGCTCTAAACTATTTAAAGAAAATAGTGATGTCTGAAATCAGTAGAACATTTATCAAAAAAAAATTTTAAGTTTTGAATGAATTCAGTGATACATGTGGATGTTCTAAACTGCAAGTAAAATATAGCAGTAGTTTTTTTTTTTAAATTTAGCAAGTTTTTAGACTTCATAAAAAACAAACAAACAAAAAACATTAATTATTTATTTGTAAAATGAATTCATATGTATATTAATTCTAAATTATTGCACTATTAGTTGGCAGATCATTCACTCAAATATATCCAGTAGTTGCTTTATCCTTTTAAGAGTTACATGAAAAGGATGATCTGTAAGGTATACTCTGAGTCATAGTCCCTGGCAAGGCAACACACACACACGTATGCACGCACGCAAACACACACACAGTGAGTGAAGTTGAATTTAGAGTCTTTAATCATAAATAAATAAATAAATAAATAATAAATATAGACACATTCATTATAAATCTCATTTGGTCAACTGATTTTGGAGTGTGAGATGCTCTATAAGTAAAAAAGCTGGAGCCACCACTGACATTGCAGAGCAAACAGGAGCCCAGTGCTCAGCAGGGAAACTGTATTGTAGTTGCTAAAAAGACTTATATGTGAAACTATGCAAGTAAATTTTTGTAATTGCATTCACACAGACTTATTTATCATAAAGTGTTTACATTCTATCTATTTAAGTATCAGTTAAAAAGATAACTAGATGATGAGTCTGAGGCTGACTTTTTTCCACTTTCTACCTAATTCTAATACTATTGCCTCTAATAAAATTCTGGCAATTCCAAATTAAACTAAATATACTTAGTCAGCTTTGTTAATTCCACCATGTCAGTAGTAGCTCCAGTTAATGGATTTAAGCAGTTAATTATGTGGGCATGATCCATCATCCTTCAATATTCATATATTCTTTAATATTAACATTAATATTTTGCAAATATACAGAATTTTACAGTATGCTAATTATTGATGTTTTTCATTTAAGGAATACTATAATAATCAAAGGAAGATGCACTTTCATGAATGTTGCTTTTAAATCCTTTAACTATTTGATGGTAATTTGAGTGGGATGTGGTAGCCTAGTGGTTAAGGTCCTGGACTACTTATTAAACAGTTGTGAGTTTGATTCCCACCTCCACCAGGCTGCTACTGCTGGGCCCCTGAGCAAGGCCCTTAACACTCAGTTGTATAAAATGTAAGTCGCTCTGGATGAGGGCAGCTGGAAATGTAAATTTGGAAGTATGTTGATCTAATTGAAAGCTATGTATAAGGTTAAGTCTGAATCTTCTTGTAGTTTTGAGTTGAAATATACGATTATATAACAGAATTCATTCTGCCAACATTTGCCACAAGAGCCACAACACCACCAGCCACAAACATCCCCAAAGCATCAATTATGCACCACCATATTTACTGTGCATCAGATGTCACTATATGTAGTTTCCAGTGTTGTAATGTAACGGAGTACAAATACTTCGTTACTGTACTTAAGTAATTTCACGTATCTGTACTTTACTTCGCTATTTAAATTTATGTTAACTTTCACTTTTACTCCACTACATTTCCTAGATGGAATGTATACTTTTACTCCGAAATATTTCCACTAAGCATCTTCGTTACTTGTTACTACAAAATAAAATCAGAAGAAATGTGTGCGACTGCAATAAGGGAGGTTTGGCGAATCACTGCTCCTAGATTGCATTACGCAACTCTGCATGCTCTATTTCAGCGTAATGTTGCCAAAGGAGGAGGAAGCACAACTGAAACCGAGATGGAATCACCTACTGGAGGACCTCCAGTTATCGTAGACGACCACCCCGACGATAGTCCAAGAAGAGTAAGACTGAATTCTGTCAACTTTGAAAACCAGCTTCTTTTGAAGATGAACAGACACCTTTTCAGTTTCAACTAATGACTGGCGTATTAGTAGCTGCTGGACATAGGTGGCCTGGTGTGTGTGTGAGATGGTCACCTGGGGAGTAAGCCCTACAAATGCTCATACCACATGACCAAAATGTTCTCCCTACCAGCAGGTCATTTTTTTTTTTTAAAGAAATAAGTTATTATTTATTTTTCATTTTTACCTGAAGTTCATACAAAAGTGAAGTTTCTGTTTCTGTTTTTTCTTTGATGTCTGCTCTAAAAATGTGCTGTATTCATTGAACTTAAGAGAATTGTGCCTGAAAAGTCCTGGAAAAGACTGTGATTTTGATTTGATGAGTGAGATTAAGAAGATATGGGAACCCTGAATATGCTTTATGCTTTACTATAAGAAAGCCACAATAAAGTTCACAATCAAAGTTCTAACCGTTTGCTTTTAAAAAAAACAAAAAAAAACTTTTTACTTTTACTTCAAATACTTAAGTACATTAAATGTCAGAAAATTACTTTTGATACTTAAGTACAGTATATATCAGATACTTTAAGACTTTTACTTGAATAATATTTTAAAAGGTAACTTTCACTTCTACCAAAGTCTTTTTCTTGTACGATACTTGTACTTTTACTCACGTATTGCTTTCTAGTACTTTATACAACACTGGTAGTTTCCTTTTGTTGCCAAACATGCTAATGTTATGTATTTAAAAGCTTTCACTTTGCTCTCATCTGACCACAACTGTTCATCTGATCTCTGTTTTCTTGCTGCAGAGATTCCCCAGAACTTTGCAAATATCAGCAATACTATGCTGATAAACAAAAAAAGGCCTATTTTTAGGGCTTGGGTTGGGGAAAGGTCTCAACTCAAAAATAAAAGAATTGTAGTTGGTAGGGCATTATTAAACATTCTGCTTTAAAACTATTTACCATGAACAACAGTTATGGCTGCCTCAGACTACACCACTGCTGACAATCACCAGACTACTGAGCAATTTTCCAGTCTCACACACATATACTGTAAAAGTGATTTTCACTCACAATGACTTAATGTGTGCATTCTACCCCTGATGAATGCCAAGCCTTATATTACTGTTTTATTTATCCTGGTTTTGACCATGCTAGTTACCTGTTATTCTCACGCACTCACTCACTCATTTTCTACCGCTTATCCAAACCACCTCGGGTCACGGGGAGCCTGTGCCTATCTCAGGTGTCATCGGGCATCAAGGCAGGATACACCCTGGACGGAGTGCCAACCCATCGCAGGGCACACACACACTCTCATTCACTCACGCAATCACACACTACGGACAATTTTTCCAGAGATGTCAATCAACCTACCATGCATGTATTTGGACCGGGGGAGGAAACCGGAGTACCCTGAGGAAACCCCCGAGGCACGGGGAGAACATGCAAACTCCACACACACAAGGCGGAGGCGGGAATCGACCCCCCAACCATGGAGGTGTGAGGCGAACGTGCTAACCACTAAGCCACCGTGCCCCACTACCTGTTATTTATTTATTTATTTTTTTCTGGATCTTACCCTTCATTTTGGAATTGTCTTCCTGCCCCTGGATTAATAAAACCATTCTTGAATGCATCTGCATCTGTCTTTCTCATTTTGTGATAGTGGCATTTAACTAGTTCACCTCATCCACAATCATCAACTAAACGATCATCCACAATCATCAACTCCCCCTCTACCTGTTGGGGAGACAAGCAGTCTATCTAAGCAAGTTGAACAATTTTTGAGCCTTTATCTTTGTTTTTGCTTATTTATTTTATATCTGTAAAAGGATTGCTCTGGCTTGTCTGTAGTGTAAACCCTGACACAGAGAGCGGCACACTGGGAGGCACTGGTCAATAATAGATTCCTAAATTAAATGATGTTTTGAAGGATCAGTCTCTTTCTTTGCAGAGTATCTGGGCATTTTCTTTTAAGTCGCTGTTGGAGATTCTCTGAAATGCAGTCACTATTAGTGTTGTGTGTGTTGGCCCATTCATGTACAACCAGAGATTTGTCTTGAAGCCACTACAGTGTTGTCTTGGCTGTATGCTTCAGACATTGCATGCACTTCCGAGCAGGTTTTTTTCAGTGGCCTCATTCACCCATCCCTCAACTCTGACTAGTCTCTCTGTCTCTGCCACTGAGATGCACCCCTATATTTCACCAGATTTCAACCATTTCTTAACCACCTGCCTCTGCCACTGAGAAGCACCCATATACAGTATTTCACCAAATTTCACCACCTGCCTCTGCTACTAAGAAACACCCATATATTTCACCATATTTTAACTATATTTCACCATGGGTTGGCATTATCACTTGATGAGACGTACCTATTTTTGCCAGATGTAAAGTTAGAATCAACCCCAAAAGTTCCATTTCTGTCACAGAAATTCTAATAGAAAAACTTTTTTCTTTTGATCTCAGCGTGTCTGCCACATGCTTATAGTCAGAACGGCCTGAATAATTGAGTATTTCTCAGACATTTATCCATTCAGTGGGTTCTCTGTTTAGAACTTCTGTTAGAGTGACCACTGATTCTTGGTCACTTCCATGTATAAGGACTTTCGAGCCTGGTTACTAAGTTAAGCAAAGAATAGTCCTGATAGCTCTAAACTTACTGTACTCAATTTCAGTGATGACCACTGTGCTCCTGGGAACATGTAAAGCTTTTTTTTTTTATATCCATGTACAGATCTTTGTCCTGACACAGTTAGATTGTATACACACTTTTTATTCTGCCCTAATTCTCCCACACAATCTCATTGCTATACTTTCTTCACCGTCATCCTGTAGCTGTCTTTATCAAATTTAACAGATTCTTGCCTACAAAAGCCACAAATTGTCCTGCACCCACCTATTTTAAGCACTTATCACACCCCACCCTGCAGCTCAAGTCCTCCAGTCTACTAGCACTGTTCAAGTGGACCCAAAATACCTTATTGTTTTAATCATACTATATGCACTCTGTACATCCTACTATATCAAGCATACAATCACACCAACTACTGTACCCAGTTTTAAAATTTTATTAACTTTGATACACCCTCTGACCACTGTCTGAGTTCCATAAAACCATTTTAAAGAAACAAATAGATAAAAATCTAGTATCCAGGTATAATAGTCATGCTTGCATCTTAACAAGACCAATGTGAAGTTAAAAATAAATGGTGCCAAAACAAATTTACTGTTGCTGGGTTAGCATATCTCTCCACCCTAATAGAAGTTAACAATATAATCCTAGATTCTTATTAGATGCAAATAAAAAATAAACTTTCTCATTTAGAACTCTGGATAGCCTCTCAGTCACACCATGTATTCGAGTCAAGAAGATTTTTATTGTCATTTCAACCATATATAGCTGGTTCAGTACATAGTTAAATGAAACAACTTTCCTCAGGGCCTTAGTGCTACATAAAGACATAAAGCTACATAAGACAACAAGAAACTAGGAACTAAATACAATTCCACTACTTGCTATAAATTAAATTAAGATCTTGAATATCCACCAAGATCCAGACAACAGCTCTGACAACCCTGTCATTAACTGTCTCTCTAATGCTCCACCACTGAAAATATTCATAGAGCAAGCAAGGAGCTACATGATTCCTGCCTCTATGGCCATTATTAGGGGTCAAGCCCGAAGGGGCGTAGACACCTATTGTTATCGTTAGTTTTCTTCTTCTTATTGTTATTATTATTAGGGTTCAAGCACGAAGCGCTGGAACACTATTGTATTTGTTCTGATTTTTATTATTATTATTAGGGTTCAAGCGCGAAGCGCTGGAACACTATTGTATTTGCTCAGATGTTTAGGGTTCAAGCGTGAAGCGCTGGAAACCTATTGTTTTTGTTAGGATTTTATTATTATTATTATTATTATTATTATTATTATTATTATTATTCCGCCCTAGAAACGATCGTGCAGCCCAAACCATAAGGCCTAGAGAGCTCAAACTTGGTCAGATGGTGGTACTGGTCACAGTTACTCAGGGCCAAGGTCTCAGTGGAATCGGACAATTTGGGGCGCTTCAGCGCCCCTCAACGCGTTTGTCCCCATAACCCCTAAACCCCTAAAACCCCTATGTCCAAATCTCAAGTGCTTTATATCATTGGAATCCTTGGCTCATGACTTAAAAAACGTATATCTCCAATTTCATTTCCACCATTAAATTCTTTCGCTATAGCGCATTTTATCTGAAACCTACTTTTGCAAACTAGTCCTAGGTTTTTCGCCTGGTTGAGACCAATCCAGTGCAGTAATATTCTCTGGAGTCTCAATGTCAATAATTATGGAAAAAAAGTTGAAATTTTGATTCAGGGTCCTTAAGGGGCCCCAAAACGTTCGGACTGTGAGGAGCCAGTTTTACTAAAATGTCAATAACTCAAGAACTAAATGAGCTATCAACACCAAACTTGGGACACATGTGAAAGAGGTCAAACTGAGGTCACAGTTCAAAAACCGCGCTATAACGGAGAAATCACCAAAAACAGGCCTTTTTAAAAAAAGCCCTCTAGCACCACCAACAGTCCAAAAACCCAATTTTGTGCTGACTCGTAAGGCAAAGTCTCAGAATCAGAATCAGAATCAGAATCTTAAGAATTCGGTCACTTTGTGTATGTGACTTGCGGGTCACTCGTTCTGCATCTGGATGCTTGTGTTTCTTCGCATGACATGACATATATTGTGGCACCCTCTGTAACTTGCGGGTCACTTTGTGTATGTGAAAATCCTTTAAAGTCTTAAACTCCCTAAAGGCCTTAAATGCCTTATATGCTTGAACCCGGGAAATGCTGCTTGCTGTGACCAGTACTACCATCTGACCAAGTTTAAGCTCTCTAGGCCTTACACTTGGTCAGATGGTAGTACTGGTCACAGTTACTCAGGGCCAAGGACTCAGCGAAATCGGCCAATCTGGGGTGCTTCAGCGCCCCTCAACGCGTTTGTGCCCATAACTCCTAAACCGTATGTCAATATATGTCAATGTCAATAACTCAAGAACTAAATGAGCTATCAACACCAAACTTGGGACACATGTGAAAGAGGTCAAACTGAGGTCACAGTTCAAAAACTGCGGCGATTGTTTGTTCTTGTTCTCTCTCTCTCTCTTTGCTCCACTATCTAGCTTTTCAGATTCCTACCATTGGACATCTCCTGTCAATCTTCATTATCCTGTGTGGCATCACAGTCCGAACACAGTTCTAGAATCTAGAATTCTTCTTCTGATTCTAGAATCTCTGAGCCCTGAGTTAGTGCTCTCCTCCAAGCACATTCAGCTTCAATTAGAGGGCTCTATTGTTGTTCATTCGGTTTTAGTATGTCAGACTGTTCATGTATCCCAATTTCTTAGTTATTTTGTGTATGTGACTTGCGGGTCACTTTGTGTACGTGACTTGCGGGTCACTTTGTGTATGTGACTTGCGGGTCACTCGTTCTGCATCTGGATGCTTGTGTTTCTTCGCTTTATGGATATGACTTTGTTTATTTTAGGGAAAACTGGACAGGTGAGTACTTCACATGACATATATTGTGCAACACATTGGTAAGCTTTTCTGTATTAGAGACACTAGGTTAGGAGCGGGTGCCACCCTCTGTAACTTGCGGGTCACTTTGTGTATGTGAAAATCCTTTAAGGCCTTAAACTCCCTAAAGGCCTTAAACGTTTGAACCCGGGAAATGCAGCTTGCAGCTTTAATTATTAGGGGTCAAGCCCCGAAGGGGCGTAGACACCTATTGTTTTCGTTAGTTTTCTTATTAGGGGTCAAGCCCCGAAGGGGCGTAGACACCTATTGTTATTATTATTATTATTATTATTATTATTATTATTATTATTATTACGTCTTCCGCCATTGAAGTCAATGGCAGCCCATAGAACCGTACGTAGGAAAGTTATGAAATTTGGCACACATGTAGAGGCCAGTCTTAGAAGTTACTGTAGCAACTTTGGTGTGTCTAGCTCAAACCGTCTAGTGCCACCAACAGTCCAAAAACCCAATTTTGTGCTGAATCGTAAGGCCTAGAGGCAAAATTCTTGCAGAATCAGAACCAGAATCAGAAAGGTCTTTATGAGGAACACACACACACTTACACACACATTTACACACACACTTACTCACACTCGCACACTCACATACTCACACACACACACTCTCACACACACACATACACACAGACACACACAGACACTCACACACACACACTCACACACACACACAGACACACACACAGACACACACACAGACACGCACTCACACTCACACACACACTCACACACACTCACACACACACACACACACAGACACACAGACACACACAGACACTCACACACACACTCACACTCACACACCCTCTCACACACACACAGACACACACAGACACTCACACACACACACACACACACACACACACACACACACACACACAGACACTCACACAGACACACACTCACACAGACAAGGAACACACACACTTACACACACATTTACACACATACTCACACACACTCACATACACACGCATTTACACACACACACACTCTCTCTCACACACACACACACTCACACACACTCACACAGACACACACACTCACACACACTCACACACACACACACACACACACACTCACACTCACACACCCTCTCACACACACACAGACACTCACACACACAGACACACACAGACACTCACACAGACACACACACTCACACAGACGAAGAACACACACACTTACACACACATTTACACACACACTCGCACACTCACATACTCACACACACACGCATTTACACACACACACACACACTCTCTCTCACACACACACACGCTCTCACACACACTCTCACACACACACACACTCACACACACAGACACACACACACACACGCACACAAACACACACACACACACAGACGCACAGAAACACATACACACACACTCACACACACATGCACACACACACACACACGCACACTCACACACACACACACGGGGTCAAGCCGGTCAGATGCGCTCAGAACATGTCGCTGATGAACCATACCAAGTTTCCACACTCGCACACTCACATACTCACACACATACTCACATACACACACATTTACACACACACACAGACACACAGAGACACACACACATACACACTCACACTCACACTTTATTGCCAAGTATGTTTTCACATACGAGGAACACACACACACTTACACACACATTTACACACACACACAAACACACTCATTCACACTCGCACACTTACACTCGCACACTCACATACTCACATACACACTCACACTCACATACACACACTCACAGTTACACACTCACTCACACTCGCACACACTCACACTTACACACACTCACACTCGCACACTTGCTCACACTCGCACACTCATTCACATACTCACAAACACCTTCACTGACTCACACACTCACACTCACTCACAGACACTCACACACACTTACACAAACACTTACACACACACTCACACTTACACACACACTCACACACACACACACACACACACACACACAGACACACAGACACACACATACACACTCACACTCACACAGACACACTCACACACACACTTTATTGCCAAGTATATTTTCACATATGAGGAACACACACACACTTACACACACATTTACACACACACACAAACACACTCATTCACACTCGCACACTTACTCACACTCGCACACTCACATACTCACTCGCACACTCACATACACACTCACACTCACATACACACACTCACAGTTACACACTCACTCACACTAGCACACACTCGCACTTACACACACTCACACTCGCACACTTGCTCACACTCGCACACTCATTCACATACTCACAAACACCTTCACTGACTCACACACTCACACTCACTCACAGACACACACACACACACACACACACACATACACACACTTACACAAACACTTACACACACACTCACACTTACACACACACTCACACACTCACACTTACACACACACTCACACTTACACACACTCACTTACACACACACACCTACAAACACTTACACACACACATTTTGAATTTTCACACACACACATACACACTCACACTCACACTTTATTGCCAAGTATGTTTTCACATAAGAGGAACACACACACACTTACACACACATTTACACACACACACACACACAAACACACTCATTCACACTCGCACACTTACTCACACTCGCACACTCACATACTCACATACACACTCACACTCACATACACACACTCACAGTTACACACTCACTCACACTCGCACACACTCACACTTACACACACTCACACTCGCACACTTGCTCACACTCGCACACTCATTCACATACTCACAAACACCTTCACTGACTCACACACTCACACTCACTCACAGACACTCACACACACTTACACAAACACTTACACACACACTCACACTTACACACACACTCACACTTACACACACACTCACACACTCACACTTACACACACACTCACACACACACACACACACACAGACACACAGACACACACATACACACTCACACTCACACAGACACACTCACACACACACTTTATTGCCAAGTATATTTTCACATACGAGGAACACACACACACTTACACACACATTTACACACACACACAAACACACTCATTCACACTCGCACACTTACTCACACTCGCACACTCACATACTCACTCGCACACTCACAGTTACACACTCACTCACACTAGCACACACTCGCACTTACACACACTCACACTCGCACACTTGCTCACACTCGCACACTCATTCACATACTCACAAACACCTTCACTGACTCTCACACTCACTCACAGACACTCACACACACACACACACACACATACACACACTTACACAAACACTTACACACACACTCACACTTACACACACACTCACACACTCACACTTACACACACACTCACACACACACTCACACTTACACACACTCACTTACACACACACACCTACACACACTTACACACACACATTTTGAATTTTCACGTCAAGTTCAGTATTTTACCAATACAATGCCATATAGCTACGAAACTTGGTATGGTTCATCAGCGACATGTTCTGAGCGCATCTGATCGGCTTGACCCCGGTATCGCTGCTTGCAGCTATATTTATTATTATTATTATTATTCTTCCTCTTCCGCCATTGAAATCAATGGCAGCCCATAGAACCGTACGTAGGAAAGTTATGAAATTTGGCACACATGTAGAGGCCAGTCTTAGAAGTTACTGTAGTTAGTTAGTAGTACTGTAGAAGTTACACACAACTTTGGTGTGTCTAGCTCAAACCCTCTAGTGCCACCAACAGTCCAAAAACCCAATTTTGTGCTGACTCGTAAGGCCTAGAGGCAAAATTCTTGCAACATCAGAATCAGAATCAGAATCAGAAAGGTCTTTATTGCCAAGTATGTTTTCACATACGAGGAACACACACACACACTCACTCGCACACTTACTCACACTCGCACACTCACATACTCACACACACACTCACATACACACACATTTACACACACACACACACTCTCTCTCACACACACACAAACACACACAGACACTCACACACACACACAGACACTCACACACTCACACAGACACACTCACACACACACTCACACACACACTTTATTGCCAAGTATGTTTTCACATACTAGGAACACACACACACACACACTTACACACACATTTACACACACACACACACACAGACACACAGACACACACAGACACTCACACTCACACACACTCACACTCACACAGACACACTCACACACACACTCACACTCACACATATACAATCACGTTGTATATTTATATAGGTACAATGGGCATCACACACACACACACACACACTCACACACACACAGACACACTCACACACACACACACACGCACAGACACACACACACACACAGACACACAGACTTCTTGTTGTGGCTCAGGCTGAGTCCGACGATCCCAAAAATATCATAGTGAAACCTACTTCCTGTCCGCCACTTTGATTTTAAAAACAGCTATTTTCGCTTATAACTTCTGCAAACTTGAGTCATTGTTGAGTATAACTTCTGCAAACTTGAGTCGTTGAGGTGTTGTTAGACTCCTTGAGGCATGCTGAGTCAAACAATACCAAACGGTTTTCGGACGGCCATTTTGAATTTTCAAGTTAAGTTCAGTATTTTACTAATGCAATGCCATATCGCTACGAAACTTGGTATGGTTCATCAGCGACATGTTCTGAGTGCATCTGATCGGCTTGACCCCGGTATCGCTGCTTGCAGCTATATTTGGTACTTGTTACAGTTCCCATTTTTCACCACTAGTTGCAATAATAATGATGTATTCGATTTTAAGTCACTACTAATAATTTCCATATTCCAACTAGGAAAATGCTGCTGATTATGGCCTCACATGGACTATACCTAGAGACATATAGGACTGCTGTGATTACAACCACTTTGACCTGCTGTTGCAGTGGTCAGTTTTGTACTCAGGTATTCATTATCTAACATCTGATGGTTTTGACAGGAAGGAATTAGTGTTCAGTCTGAAAAGAATTTAGAATTATGATGATTTATAAGTTGCTCAAAAGCTCCAGGACATTATTTATAATCCCAATGTCTGGTGTAACCCAAGGGTTCCCTGGTTGATGCTGCTTCCTCTTAAGGTTTCTTCCTAATGACGTTTTTCTTTGCCACAGTTTCCTCTTGTTTGCTCATAAGGAATAAATAAAAATTTCAGTTTATTTTATATTTTTATTCAGATTTTTTGATATTTTGATTTATAGATCATTGTCAACAATAACAGCACTATTTAAAAAAAAAAGTTAAATTGAATTGCATTGGTATCGTTTCATACATTTGTAGTATTTTGTTTTGAATCAGGAAATTTATATATACACACACACAAACATATATATATATATATATATATATATATATATATATATATATATATATATATATATATATATATACACATATATTCAGTATATAAAGTTGCTTTTCAGGGATACTGTAGCTTTAAGTGAGCTCTCCATGGTAAGTAGGAAGCGCGGCTGCTCGAGAACGTGCATTTTCTGCGCGCGTCGGTGTCGTGTGAAGACACAAAAATAATAATTTATGTAATAATTTAGCGACTCTCCTCGAAACCACAGTGCCAGCACATGAACGCGTGAGTTCGACCAGTCTTCGGGTAAGCACGTCGATTTAGTTCTTTATATTTGCCTATTCGGTTTCAGTTTGATAATGTTTACGATACAAAGGGGGGTTCCAGAGAACGAGCCGGCTTGCGTAGTGGCGAGGCCGCGCTGAGCCTTCCGTCCTGAGGCTTCCGCCCCTCGCCAGTTCCTAAACTAGTTTGTGTCTTCGTTTATATTTTAGCATTTTATTATTCACGTAGCACGTTGCCTGGAGTCTCTGTGTTGCTAGTTATCTAACAGGTAGCTTTTTGGATTGGAGGTAAGCCGGTAATAAACGTGGAGGTTTCAGTGCACCAATTGGCAGCGGAACGGAAGCCGGTTCCTCTGCGGTGTGTCTTAGCTCTGCTGAGCGGCGAGCGGTGCAGCCTGAGCCGCTAGCGATACAGCGACAGCGCGGTGCGAGACTCGGGCTCTAAAGCCTACCGAATTGGTGGACTTAAACAAAGAAAGCTGGGTATTTATGAAGTAAATATGTTACTAAACACTTCAGTAGAACTGTCCGCGTTTATAATAACGATGTCGTGGATATGAAAGTAGTTTGTGGAAAAGAATAAGTAGATTTTAATGTTTTTTTTTTTTTTTCGGGCGTTCGGAGCTGAAGCCGTGTGTGCTAAAGGCTCCTGATAGGGAACACGAGCACGACGCAGCCGCTGTGTCTGTAACCTTAAAGGTCTTTTATGAACGTTCCTTCAGTTTAATTAAACAACTTTCACTCCGTCTGATCATAGGTAGTAAAATGTGCGTTTTTTTTTTTTTTTGTTTTTTTTGTTTTTTTTTGGTAAAACGTATTAGTAAGAATGGGTCACGGAATAAACGTTTCACTTATTAATAGCTGCTGGAATAAATAAAAAAAAACTTTCTGTGATTTAATCATAATATCGGAATGAGACTGATTCACCTGCTGGATAAACCGCACAGAGGAAGTAAACATTATAAAGACATCGGCGGAGAATCACCTGTAACATCAAAATTTAACACTATCATCATTGTTTTAGACACGAACGCATTACATTAACACCGATTTGTCACACCTTAACACTTGTATCAAGTATTTGATGTACAAAAAAAATCAAAATATATATTTTTTCTTCTCGGCAGTAACGGAATTCTTTCACAAGGTGAAAATTTAGCTAAATTTCTGCTTCAGTTTGCAACTAATTTCTGATACCTGGGATTTTATGTGATAAACACGAACAATGTTTTTGTCCATATAGCTAAATGTTGTTTAGTTATGAACTGGTTATCTTGGGAGATCAGACTCGCTTTTTGAAGGCGATTTCATGTTGTTCAGCCACCATCATAGGCAGAACCTCTCTGAGTCTGCAGGCAGTATTTTGGAGCACAAAGCTGGCTAGCAAAGAGGTCAAAAAGAGATGTACTGGTCGCAATAGGACCCGAGCAGACATAACATGATGCTGTTTGGTTATAATCTGAGTGATGAATTGGACTGACAATTAATCACATGGATTACCGCAAAATACAAGTTTACTTCAGCTGAACAGACACTTTCAGATTGCTCTAGAAGATCATTATGGCTTGGCAACCAGTTAGAGGCTAAATGATACAAAGCTGTGATGTAGCATTGCGTGACCAGACAATAGTTCCAAAAGTAAAATTTTAAAATATTAATATGTTGAATGCTATAACAAATGAAAGTGTGTTTTTTAATTGGAACTTTTTTGTTTTTCTCTTTTTTTAGAATGTTACGAGGTCACAGATAGAGGTTCCAGGCAACACCTTCCCCCTCTTCTGTCCTTCTATAATGTTTCTGAAAACGGTTCCTCCTGTGGTGGCAGTTCACTCAGAATGGAGGTCCGGTAAGAGCTTGAGCCTGCCACTTTGCTTCAATGATAGTGCTTCAGACAGTGACTTTGTATCTTCTAGCGGAACCCCCATCCCGCACAAAGTCCAAATGATCATTGACAGCCTTTGCAGCACACAGTCCTCAGATATGAACAATGAGGTCAACTCTAGTGCCCAGTCTGCCCTCAACCTGCCCAAGCCATCATGTGGTGGCCACAAGTCTTGTCACATGGACACGCTAGCAAGGACTCGACGTGCAGCGACAGACAGCAGTAAGCTTCATGCATTTGGCTCTGATGCCACTGAAGGTTCAGATAGCGATGATTCTGTAGATCGAGGAATTGAGGAGGCGATTCAGGAGTACCTGAAAGAAAAAGTGGACCAAAAGCATAAAAGGGAGCCGGTGGAGGACCCAATACAGATAACAAAAGTCCAAGAGGAAGAATATTGTATGGCAGATGCACCTAAACAGGTCATACATTCCACCAAGGTGCTAACTAGTAGCAACACTACCCTGAAAGGTTCAAAAGGAATCCAGCCATTGGGAGGCTTGAAGAAAAAGAAAAAAACAATCAAAGAGACCCCGTTTGGAAAAACAGGTGCCTTTAAAGCTTTGCCTGCAAAAGCTCCACCTTCCTCTGGAACATCTTCCAGTTTGCCACAAGTGGATTGTACTTCACATTCACTCAAAATTAAAGAGGAAGATTTAATGGATTCAAGCAGTGATGATGGGATTGAAGAAGCCATACAGAAGTTTCAGCAAAAAGAGAAGGAGCGTCATGAGGGCTTGACGTGCGTTCAGCTGAAGGAAGTGCTGGACTCTAGTAGTGATGATGGCATTGAAGAGGCAATAAGGAACTACCAACAGGAAAGGCAAAAGGAAAAGGAACACAAACCTCACCCAAAGCAAAGTTGTTTGATGGCTGATCACATTGCTGTTAAGCCTCTTAAAAAACTAGCTAAGAAAAAGAACAGAAAGAAAAATGCAGTGGAACCTAAAGAAATTAAGTGTGCTTCTCCTAATCCTGTAGGCCTCTCTTTCAGCATGCTGCCTACATGTTGTGTGGTGGCAGGTGGAGATTCATTGTGCTCCACTAGAGGTGAAGAGCCAAATATTGGACAGCAAATTCATTCTACGCTCACAGTCAACACTACTGCTGAGCTGATGTGTGCCGAGGCCATCTTGGACATCTCCAAGACTGTGATGCCTTCAGCATTTGAGCCCAACTTGGACCTGGCCAGTACCCCAACAACAGAGACCGCATCTTTCCTTCCCACTGGTGTTTCACTGCAGAAATATGAAAAAAGTGATGAGAGCTCTGTGGACAGTGAGGATGGAATTGAGCAAGAGATTCGTAAATTTCTGGAGCATAAAGCAAAGCTGCATGAACAGGCATCCACAACTGACTACCCTGGAGTATCCACAGCCACTAAAGCTCCTCAACAGATCAAGGTGGAGGAGGATCAGAGCAAAGCACTAAGGCTGTCCTTTTCACGAAAAAGGAAACGGAAAGAAGATGGCATAAGTTGTAAACAAGGAATTTCTGGTAATACATTGAAAGAGGAGCCTCAACCCAAACCCCAAACCCAGAGTGAGTTCCCTCCTGTTACATGGCACACTTGTAGCTCGAATATTGTAAAGACTATTGACTATGCACATTGCTCTCCCCATCACAGCATTACAGAAGGATTCACATCCATAAACAAGGTTTCTAGCCTTGGAACCAGTCCCTCAGAGTATTTTTTTGGCTCTGAGAGGAACTACAGCAGTGAAAAGAGTAGCTCTTTGGACAGTGATGAGGATCTTGATGCAGCAATTAAAGATTTGCTCAAGACGAAGAAAAAGGTGAAGAAGAAAGTCCGGGACATGAAACTTAAAGCACGAAAGGGCCAGAAACCCATCCAACAACCAGGTACGGACACCTTAAAAAAACACAAATCTGTCAAGGATCAAAATTTGGTTCTTGCATCTGTGAAACCTGGTGTTATAAAAAGCAGCAAAGGGCTGATGAGCATATCCAGACAGGACAAAGGAGCTAAACCTAAATGTTTGAAGTCACAGAAAAATAGCAAAAATCCTAAAATCTCCACAAAGGAAGTCCAGGGCTCTGGATTCAAGATGGCAGTCCATGGAGTCCAATCTACACATGTTGATGAGGAGAGCAGCTCAGTGGACAGCGATGACAGCATTGAGCAAGAGATTCGTCGGTTCTTGGCTGAGAAAGCAAAAGGGTCTTCTACATCAGTGACTACCCAGAAGCAGGATAATGCTGGAGGTGCAGAAGAAACTGCCTTCAATACAATTGGAGCGAAAAATGTTAAAATAGAGGAGCTTTATACAAAGTCTTCTGATCTTTCAAGAGCTTCATTGAGCATGGACTTAAGTCAGAAAGAGCAAACGCAGGGCATTCCCCTGAACATTAAGGGACCACCTTCATCATTTGCCAGCTGCTGCACTTTGGAAGAGGACAGTAAGGGTGATCAATTGCATGAGAGAACTTTGCATGAGTGCAAGGATATCAGCTTAGAAACAGACAAGGACTGGGCTCAAAAGGTAACATTAAAGTTCACAGACAGAACTGATTCTGAAACATTTGTTATTAATGTAACTGATCCACAGGATCCCAAGAGTGCTGCACAGCACCAGAACCTGTTTCTGATGAAGCATGATAACTGCAGTATAGGTTCAGCTAGGGAAAAATGTTCAGAAGACCTGTCAAGCAGTTTGCAGAACAGGAGTAGAATTCCTCTTATAGAGGCTATTAGCACTGTGTGTCCCTCTCCCCCTCCAGTAGAAAAACACTTTCTTAGTTCCTCTTCACAGACTCTCATGGTTGCCAAGAAAGATTGCCAGGAAGGTCCTGCTGAGAGCAGGTCTGATTCATTCGATCTGTACAGTTGGGAAAGGAAAGGACAATGGGACCAACCTCCTAATCTGACCTCTAACAGCAGACATGCATCCTCAAATCCTGCACACCTATCTAGGCACCTGCCTCATTACCCCTCTCACCTTTCATGCGTCCCCCTACCCCTTGCCATATCCCAGCCACGTGCAGGTGCTAGCTTGGTCCACCTGCGCAGAGATCAGCCCTCAGTTGTAGCTCTGTCAGCTCACAAGTCCACTCACCTGCAGCTTAGAAATACACAGAAAGATACCAGAAAAACCAGTGAAGGGAGAGAGGAAGAGTCGGAAAGGTGCATAGATGAGACAGATGTAGACTCAGGTGAAGAGAAGACAGATAGGAGACAGCAGCAATGCAGCCAGTGAGTACAGGCCCTCTCTCTATTTTTCTTTCCTCTCCATCTGACAGAACCTGCAAAGAGCCAGCATAGACCCTGTGCATGTCTTTCCATCTACAGTATTCCTTTTGGCCTCTAATACTTCAGAGTGTTTGGGTATATGAAAAATTACTGCTATGTTTTAGCACATTTATGGTGATTCGTGTGTTTCTCATATAAAAGCTCTCATTCATTTTGACCCTATTTAGGGGAAGCATCATGTACATTCTTCATTCTTGGTGTATGTAAGTTGTTAATTCCGTTCATTGGACCGGAGCGGGGTTTTAACAAATGGATCAGTCAGATCAAAATCTGTGTTAGGAGTTATTTATTAAAATAAGTGCATCTTGTAGCTAAAATATTTGTCTTCAACAATTGTTTAAATATCCTAATGCATCTAGTTATGTAATTCACAGAGAGTAACGTATTTATGCTTCAAATCAAAATGCTATTAAATAAACCTCCCTCAGGCGAGCAGATAGAGTAGCAAAGAATGGTGAACAAACCATCACTTGACCAGTGCTCCAAAAGTTGTGGTGGGTGACATTTAATGGGTGACCAGAATGTGATTCCTTTTAAGGTTTCTTTTTTGCTTATTTTCTGCCCAGTGAGACAAAGACCTTTTGAATGGTATAGCTCTTAATGCAAGGGCCTGCAGGATAGTCCTCATCTTGATCTGTAGAGCAAATATAGAAAATATAAAGTTATGCAAAATGATTAATAGTGGTAAAATGTCAGTTTGCACCCAGCTCTATAACCTGATAATTGAGGATTTTGAAATTTGGTTTGGAATAAAAGCTTTGGGTCCATGTTGGCTCTGTACAGGTGAAAGTTCACATTAGCACTCCATCCTTGCACTCTCTCTATTGTTTGTATTAAGGTGGGTAATATGCTGATATAATGCAGTAGTGATACAATCCCTCTTGTTCTCTCACTTGCACCCTAGAAATTCCATTTGCTCAGCCATCATTCAAAATTAATGCAGAAAATGTTTTGTGTGCTTTATTCCAATCCCTTTCTATCCATGTTGTTTCAGATATTTTGTTGTTAAAAGGGACATTGGTTAGAATTACTCCATCATACTGTTATTCATAAAATATATGTGATATTTTCTGTTTTGTTTCACTTACCATAAATTGATTTTTTTTAATGCAGAATAAAGAGCAGTTCTTCTTGAACACTTCTTATATGGTTATAGTGGTAAAAGAATTGGGGCAAAAAAATGTAAATGTTCTAACAAACATATGTTTTATCAAGAACTACATATTCTGGTAAGAACCTTTTAGCACAAAATGGAATACTACGAAGTCTGCAAGCAGGACTGAGATTTAGCTCATTTAGATTCATTATCATCTCACCTTTCTAATCTTCTACAATGCATCAGTTTCTCTGGCCTTCACCCGGAGAACCCCCAAGTCTGAAAACACTGACGTTTTTGCAGGTCTGACATG
This sequence comes from Tachysurus vachellii, assembly GCF_030014155.1. Classification (NCBI taxonomy): domain Eukaryota; kingdom Metazoa; phylum Chordata; class Actinopteri; order Siluriformes; family Bagridae; genus Tachysurus; species Tachysurus vachellii. The sequence continues at coordinate 8,629,715 of NC_083476.1, read as the reverse complement.
CACCTGATATAGCATAAGCTAAAACGAAGAGCTGTTTAAAGTGAATCAGGCTGTGCAACGATCATGCCTATATAAGTGTCTTTCTATATCCATAAGATGCTAAATTAGTCGTTTATTTTGGAAGCCCCCTCTGCATTGCACATGCTTGTTGACTTCTATAACACATTATATCTCACAGTATTTATTAAATCGTTAATGAACGCCCTGAGAACCATTGCGGTAGATGCAGAGAAAGTAAAATATATTTCTACCTCAGCACTTTAACTCTTCTTACACTGTCAGCTAAGTATGATAGTAAACTTTGGTGGGGTCAACATTTCTATATTAACATACCATCCTTCAAAATACTGGGGTAAAGGATTTACTTGTTTTATTCCCTTTCTTTAGTGCAATTTAAAATCAGTCAGTGTCTCTCCATACCACATGATGGTGCCATAAGCTGCTTAAATGGAAACTTGGCCAGTATCACATAAAAAAACATGCTGTTATATTGCTGTTCAGATGAACTGTAAGCTGTCATGTTTTGTTCATTTATATATTCATACAACTAGAGGACACGTTCATTTAGATCACGTAAAACCAGTTATAACCGAGCACTTTCTTTCATTTGGCCGTCTTATTTCTCACCTACCATTACATGATTTCATATGCATGGAGAAGATCTAAAAGTTGTTTTTTTTTTTTTTTTACATTTCAGTGGTTCTAATGAAGCTATTTCAGCATGAATTAAACCTCACTATTTCTATGTATAAAATCCCCTTATCTGATCACTTCTTTGTCGCCTGGGCCAAATGTACGTTACAAAGGCCTGTGTACACAAAAAGTACAATCAGCTCTAAACTGTACTGGTTTAGTGGATTGCGGCATTTGAGTGTTTGTACCCAAACCTTAGATGTGAGCATATCTGGATCTAGCATGTTTGACCAGAATGACTGAATAATAATGAATGAATGTTCCTTTTACATTCTATGTATGTAGAAATATTTTCATAACAGTACAGGTATTTTGTCACATTTGATCTGTGAATCACAAAGGATCTTGCTGGAAAGGATTTGATATGTGTCTATAATGTGTAACCTTTTTTTTCCCCCATATCTATTTTTTCTTCTTTTTTTTTTTTTACACACACAAAAATGTATGCTAACATACTTGAAAAGTTTACTAGCATGCAAAATGCAGAGAGGGAGTCTTTTTTTGCTAAGCTGTTTACAGATTTGTTTGTCTGTCAACATACTGTCATAATTATTTGTTTGTCATACTTATTTGTTCCTGATCTCTGCCCTTATTCATTTAGTTATTCATTCATTTAATTCAACAGCTGCATGTATGCTGCGTGAATACACATTTTCTGTGGTTTGCTTATTATTAGCTGCCATTTCACAATATCAATAATATGTAAATGCACAAGGCAAGCATTGCAATTGGTAGTCAAGCATTTACAGGTCATCAGGTGCACACTGTGATCAGATTTCAGGTAGGTGTAAATGCAGTCTGATCCTGTCAGACTGACCTTAAGCAGAAATATGAATATGTACCCAGAAACCAGGACCCAGAAAGGACTCTTGTGATATACCAATTTCTGCAATCATAGGTTGTCTCATAACAGCTAGTTTCCAAGTAGGCATTTTCTTTAGTTGAGGAAAAGTTAGAACAGGTTCTTTAACTACAGTAATCTCTGAGGATTAGAACAGACTACCTTCCCTGCCTCTTGGAATAGTGTGTGGGAGAAATTATATCACAGTGTGTGCAGAATAGATCCAAGAATACACAAGTATGCGTGAACACAAAGCTGAGACCAGAGCATTTGTTGATGATATATGAATATAGAGACAGATAATAAGTCAAGGTGTAAGGGGATTTTGTTATCATTTTGTGTGTCAAATGTTTTTGTTTGTGCATTTTATAATGAAAAGTTTATTTATTTTAATTTTGTACAGGAGATTCTTCTGGGTTGTCACCTTTTACTGTTTTTGCATTAAATTGAGCTTTTTTGTCCAGCTTACAGGCCATAGGCCAGATACACCAAGTGTCTTAAAAATGTAATAAACAGTGATGCTCAAACATTTGCCTGTGAATAGAGCTGCATTATTAGCATTATAGTCATAATTTTTGGATTCTTTAAACCTACTGATATCATGTGCTTAGACAGTACATACTCCCCATACAGTTTGTTTTGACTGCGCAGGGTAAGGTGCTTATGAATATGTGACAAGTTTAACATCCTTTAGCTGAAGTGTCCTGTTTCTGCACTGAATTATGTAAAGTCACATTGTTTTTGCTGTGAATTTTTTTTGAGCATTCATGTGTGCAGGGATGGAATCACTTCATGATTCAGTCATATGCTCTTATTGGTTAGCTCACCTGCTAACAAGGGAAGTGAATCTGACAAGGGAAGTGAATAACACTGATGCACTACAACAGCAGAATAAAATCAGGTACCACTCCAGCCAAGAACAAGCATCTGGGCCTCTCGTGGGCACAGATTCACTGTACCTGGCCAGTTGAAGACCAGGAGATTCCTGTTCTTTCCTGAAAGGAGTAGAACCCAATTATGTTTTGTGTAACTTTTTGTGTAAAAAATGATTATCTTTGTTATTATATCTTTCCTGGCAGCTTAAACCAATCTGGCCATTTTCCTTAGTCCTCACAAAGTGTTTCTACCCATTACCAGCAAATCTTTTAAGTTCTGTAAAATGCCATAGATAGGAATGGAGACTTTGGCGGCAATGTCATCACCTTGACCAAGCCACGTTCTTGAATTTCTTCAAATTTTAATTAAAATTTTGTCACATACACAATCATGCACAGTATGTCATGTAGTGAAATGCTTTGTACGACTGTCCAAAAAAATAGCCAATATTATAAGGCACAGGTGAATACAACATAAGAGGAAATTTTATATATATAATCATGGAAAGTATATCAGAAAAATATAAATATATATGAAACAAATGTATAAAAATATGAAATATGTTCAGAAAAAATATAATTAGAGAAAGAAAATATAATCAGAAACATACATAGCGTAATGCAGTGATGTGCATGAGAACGGACATAAAGGAAACAGTATATGGACATCTGTAACTGTTAAAGTGCTAGGATGTGCATGTAGTGAAAGTGTGCAATGAACAAATGTTCAAGTATGGTATTTGTTGAGCAGTTCAGAAACGGGTAGGCCCTCTTATCGTTGTTGGGGATCAGGCCTACCACAACTGTGTCGTCAGCAAAGTTGGTGATGGTGGTGGAGTCGGGAGTGGCCATGCAGTCGTTTGTGTACAGTGAGTACACTAGGGGGGCTCAGAACACAACTCTGGGGGCACCAGTGCTGTTTGTGAGAAATGTTTGCCAACCCATACTGTTTGTGGTCTGTTAGGCAGTCCATCGAACATATGGTTTGGTTAAGTCCCAGGACCTCCAACTTAGAGATGAGTATGTAGACAATAGTTTACAAACAGCATTTTAACATTCTCTTTCTGGTGTCCATGTGTGAGATATATTGCCGGGTGTGCAATAACGTCCTCAGTGGAGTGGTTGGGACGTTATGCAAACAGTAGGGAGTCCAGGTTATCGAATAGTGAAGAAGTGATGAAGGATCTTGCGTCTCTCAAAGCACCTCGTCATTATGGAGGTTAGGGCTACTGGGCGATAGTCATTGCATACAATATTTAATAATGATAGTGAGTTAATAAGATGATACAGGGATTTTTGTGACCAATCGTATTAGAGATAACATCTCTGACAGCACAGAAATATCATATATATAGTCAGTAGTCAGTATTTGGTGTATTGTCCTTTTGCAGTTAAAGCGGTGAGTTGTCTTCAAAGTCTGTATGAGCTTTTCACATTTTGATTTGGGCATTTCTCTCATTTCCTAAACACAACTTTTATTAATGAAGGTGAGCGTGTTGATGGACAGCAGTTGGGTTTAGGTCATGGTTTTGTGTTCTTGCCCTGTGCCTTAAGTCATTATCTTGATGGGATGCAAGTTTTCACTCTATACATGGGTTTGTCTCAGATTGAACCAGGTTTGTCTCAAGAAGTAGCTATCTACAGTGGTGTGAAAAAGTGTTCTCCCCTTCCTGATTTTTTTTTTTTGCACGTTTGTCACACTTTAATGTTTCAGATCAAACAAATTTAAATATTAGTCAAAGATAACAAGTAAACACAACATGCAGTTTTTAAATCAAGGTTTGTATTATTAAGGGAAAATACAAACCTACATGGCCCTGTGTGAGAACATGTTTGCCCCTAAACCTAATAACTGGTTGGGCCACCCTTAGCAGCAAGAACTGCAATCAAGCGTTTGCGATAACTGTAATGAGTCTGTTACAGCGCTATGGAGGAATTTTGGTCCACTCATCTTTGCAGAATTGTTGTAATTCAGCCACATTAGTGGGTTTTCGTTGCTACGCTCTCGGGGTAATCTTGGTCGGCCAGCCACTCCTGGGAAGGTTCACCACTATTCCATGTTTTTGCCATTTGTGGATAATGGCTCTCACTGTGGTTTGCTGGAGTCCCAAAGCTTTAGAAATGGCTTTATAACCTTTTCCAGTCTAGTAGATCTCACTTACTTTCTTTCTCATTTGTTCCTGAATTTCTTTGGATCTCTGCATGATGTGTAGCATTTGAGGATCTTTTGGTCAACTTCACTTTGTAAGTCACGTCTTATTTAAAGGTGGGGTGCACGTTGTTCCAAAAATGCTGCAGAAAACTGAGTCGGGCCGACTAACAAAACAAACGTGTAGCCAATAAGCAGAAAGGGGTGTGTCTTTTCAATATGCGATGGAGAGAGTGTTCAGTGCGCATGTCTGACATTAGCCGAAAGCGATTGAAAGATTGACTGCAAGTCTTTGAGCCTGCAACATGTGCACACGCCTGTCTGCAGCAACTTTACGACCTCTGCCTCTAACGTTACCTCTACCTCGGGTTCTAGGTGTTGAACGTCGTCCATTTGACCTGTATTACCATAGTATTACTCATTGAGTTCATTTATTGATAAAAACATACCCTCGGCCAGCTGCCCCAGCAGGTTCCGCCATAATAGTTGCCTGGGTTGCGTATGTATGTGTGGGGCAGAGCTACCAAAAAGGGTTGGACCCATTTGGGTTAGGGGCGTGTATGTTTAGGTGATTTCAAATGTCAACATTGGCTTTCAGAGATTGTGCATAAGTGAGATAAGTGATTTCTTGATTGCAAACCGGTGTGGCAGTAATCAGGCCTGGGTGTGGCTAGAGAAATTGAACTCCGGTGAGATAAACCACAGTTATGTTTTAACAGGGAGGACAAACACTTTTTCACACAGGGCTATGTGGGTCTGGATTTTGTTTGTTTTTGATTATATGACTTGTGTTACTCTGCTGTATTTGGACTGCTCCAAAATAATGCAAATCAAAATCTTTTTTGAAAAGCTCATGTTACTTGCCTTAGCCAACAAGAAGTGAAGCTTTATGTTAACCTTTCTCAGAAGTGGCATTTTTTCCTACTCTCTGATAGAGGCCAGATATTTGAAGAGCTGTTGATGATGAGGTCTGCACAGGTTATTTGAACTCATTCAGTGTCATATCTGGACGCTTGGACAGACTATTCTCACCTGTGATCAACATTTTTTGGTTTATTTTAATGGCTTACACAATATTCTTAGGATGGTTTAGAGTTTTGCTGGTTTTTATAACCATTTCCAGCTTCATCTTGAAGCTTCAAGGTAGTTCCTTGGTCAAGGTAGTTCCTTGGTCCATGGTCAAGGAACTAGCAGGACTAATCAGATTGGCCATTGTAGCTGTGTGAATCCTCAAAACAGGAACATATAATTGGTCAGTGGAGTAATTTTGGCCAACATCCCCCCACATTAAATTCATTCATTCATTCATCTTCTACCGCTTATCCGAATTACCTCGGGTCACGGGGAGCCTGTGCCTATCTCAGGCGTCATTGGGCATCAAGGCAGGATACACCCTGGACGGAGTGCCAACCCATCGCAGGGCACACACACACTCATTCACTCACACAATCACACACTAGGGACAATTTTCCAGAGATGCCAATCAACCTACCATGCATGCCTTTGGACCGGGGGAGGAAACCGGAGGAAACCCCCGAGGCACGGGGAGAACATGCAAACTCCACACACACAAGGCGGAGGCGGGAATCGAACCCCGACCCTGGAGGTGTGAGGCGAACGTGCTAACCACTAAGCCACCGTGCCCCCCATCCCACATTAAATTATTCGCATAAAATCTTAATTGATAAACTACTTGCAGTGCTTTCACTTTTCATACAGAAAGGGAAAAAAGCAACTCTAAAGGCAGTTATTGAGCTCTGTAAAATGCAATATGCATAACACATTTTGGAAGAATATTTAAACTGTAAAACTGGCTATTTTTTTCAGAGAGAATGTACTGTACAGTCATATGGTAGCAGTGCAGTTTATGTAGGTCTAATTAGTGTTGCTGCAACTATAATACAGCTTACTAATATACATTTAATCTGCTTTTAAAACTGCTTTTGTAGTGCAGTCACTCACACTCACATTTACATTGGTCTCATCATAAGACTGTTGTTGGATCTTTCTTCATATTTAAATGTGTCAGATAGTCATAGTTTAATGTTTATATGCCTGTGTAGTATTCCTTTAATTTATTTAATTTTGAACCTTTACTGAAGGATACATTAGTATACCCACCATCTATATGCATATGTGTGCATTTGTTTGTGTTGCTCCACCAGATCTTGGTCCACCTGTATTGATCCAGGTGCGCTTCTCAGTCCCTACATTGCCCTTAACTCAGAGGAAAGGAGCCAGAAATTCAGACACAATAAGCAGGTACTATTACTTGTAGTCTGTATTGAAAGTAAATAAGGCTAAGCTGCCTTTTCACTCAAACATTGACTTTATATGGAAACAAGCTAGGTCAATACTGAAATGAAAATCAAAACGTTTAATTCAATTAAATTTTCTTAACATAAGCCTAATGATTCTCTATTATTTTTTTCCAAGCCTATTGGACTGTATTTTATGTAATTTCTGTCTGAATGATATATCCAAAACTTATTAACCATTACTATTACTCTGACATTTTTTCAATAAAGTATTCCTTTTATGTTTAACATATTTAGAAAACCGTTTAGAAACAATTTAGAAAACTGATTAACATTATAAAATAGTAGGTAAAACCCAAATTCCTAAAATGTTTTTAGTAATATAACAGAGTATAGAAAATAACACAGTAAATGAGTCTGCTCTTTATGAAAACATTTGTTGTGTTGATAAAATTCTAAGGTGTATCAAAGTAAATGAACAGAAGAAAAATCTAAATCAAATCAATATTTGCTGTGACTATCATTGGCCAGCATCAATTCTTCTAGGTATACTTGCACAGTTTTTGAAGGAACTCTGCAGTTGAACTAACCACAGATCTTCTGTGGATATAGACTGCCTCAAATCCCTCTATCTCTTGATTTAATCTCAGACATATTCAACGATTTTGAGATCATGGCTCTTTGGGATCAAACCATCATGTCCAGCACTCTTTTCTATGCTGAAGATAGATCTTAAAGAATAAATTTGGGACCAATCAGACACCTTCCTGATTGCACTGCAATATCTGCCTGCATTTCTCAGCATTGAGGACATGTGCTTTTGCTTCTGTTCCTGTGGGGGACACCACTCCACTTCCATGTTTTCTGTGGGAATGCCGCCTCGCTTCTTGTCCATGGGGTAGGTCACAGATCAGAATGGTTTGTTTATTTACAGTATCTCATTGAAGTGAGTACACCCCTTACATTTTTGTAAATATTTTATTATATCTTTTCATGTGACAACACTGAAGAAATTACACTTTGCTACAATGTACAGTAGTGAACTGCCTTAACTCTCTTGGGCTTGGAGTTCACCAGAGCATCACAGGTTGTCACTGGAGTCCTCTTCCACTCCTCCATGATGACATCACAGAGCTGGTGGATGTTAAAGACCTTGCATTCCTCCACCTTCCGTTTGAGGAGGATTTAGGATAGGATAGGATTTAGGTCTGGAGACATGCTTGGCCAGTCTATCATCTTTACCCTCAGCTTATTTAGGAAGGCAGTGGTCATCTTGGAGGTGTGTTTGGGGTGGTTATCATGTTGGAATACTCCCTTGCGGCTCAGTCTCCAAAGGGAGGGGATCATGCTCTGCTTCAGTAGATCACAGTACATGGTGTTGTATGTACCCTCAATGAACTGTAGCTCCTCAGCAGCACTCATGTAGCCCCTGACCCTCCCACTACCATGCATGACGGTAGGCAATACACACTGGTCTTTTACTCCTCACCTGGTTGCCGCCACACACGCTTAACACCATCTGAAAAAAATACGTTTATTTTGGTCTCATCAGACCACAGGACATGGTTCCAGTAATCCATGTCGGTCTTCTTGTCTTCAGCAAACTGTTTGTGGGCTTTCTTGTGCATCATCTTTTAAAGAGGCTTCCTTCTGGGTTGACAGCTATGCAGACCAATTTGATGCAATTTGACACTGTCACCCCACCCCCTTCACCCCACCCATTCATACGTATAATTCCCAAACACAACCTCTGGATATGGCACTGACCATGTGCATTCAACTTCTTTGGTCAACCATGGCGAAGCCTGTTCTGAGTGGAACCTGTCCTGTTAAACCTCTGTATGGTCTTGGCCACCATGCTGCAGCTCAGTTTCAGGGTCTTGGCAATCTTCTTATAGCCTCCATCCCATTCACACCTGAGATCTTGTAACACTAACGAGTCACATGAAACCAAGAGAAAATAGCTAATTGGGCCCAATTTGGACATTTTCACTTAGGATTTTTACACTGTTATACAAGCTGTACACTCACTACTGTACATTTTAGCAAAGTGTCATTTCTTCAGTGTTGTCACATGAAAAGATATGATAAAATATTATAAAAATGTGAGGGTTGTACAGACTTCTGTGAGATACTGTACACCCCCCCACCCAGCTGGTTAAACCCCCTTTTTTTCTCTTCCCACTGCTCCTCTGGAGACACGTCCCAGTGTGGGCATTGGACTCCAGCCCTTAAGCAAAAAACCTGCCTCCATCTAAAGCCAAATATTTCAATTGTTATTCTCATCAGTCCAGAGCACCTGCACCTTAGCATTGTTTCCATGTCAGAGGTATAGCTTTTTGGCCACAATTCTTCCATGAAGACCACTTTACCGGACAATAGATGGGTGTACCTGTGTCCTGTGTAACTGGTTTCTGCCAATTCTTTGCCGATGGCTCTGTTGGACATTTTCCGAGGTCAAAGGGAAGTAACCATGATGTGTCTTTCATCCGCTGCATTAAGTTTGGCAAAATTAAGGGGCGAAAATCCCTGAAACAAGATCTGAAAGCCTCTTGGCTGGATGCAAAAAGAGTTTACTAACTATGTAGGTTGCCCAAGTTGCTGCGGGCCTTTTTCCTTTTCTGTTATTTTGAAAATGTAGATGAAATTAAAAAAATTATTTTGTTTAAAATATAAAGGGAATGTGTCATCTGTAACTTTATGCTTTTTGGAGATCATTTCATTTTCCACTTGCTTAACTGTTCACATAAACAGAAATTTTGACCAGGGGTGCCTAAACGTTCGCATGCCACTGTAGTACCTCATCTTCATTCATCAGAGCCTCTCAGTCCGTGGCAAGGCATTTCTTTTTGGCGGGACTCTGCTTTCAGCTTAAGTAGAGGATCAGATGCTCTTCCCCTTCAAAGGCTTGGCAGAAGATGGCAGAGACTACTCCAAGAGGGGTTTTAATCTCATGGTGGACCAGTGAATGCAGACACGGAAGAGGATGGTCCTATACATTTTTTAGGAGATTAATGGTGCCTTACATGCTTAACAGGCTTTTTGAGGACTGTGTACAGTCCAGCAGGTGAGGAACTTGCAAGCAGAATTTGGGACAAGGGCACCTGATTGTTTTGGGGTTGTGCTGGTTGATTGCGGACTCGTTTCTGGTCTCTTTGCACCTTCTCCATATACTCCCTTATGATTGGGGCCACTCAGTTGATTCGCACTTGAAGCTATGGACATATTCAATAAGTGAGCAGAATGCTTCTACCAAACTTAGCAGACCAAGTCCAGCAGTCCTTGAGGTTGCCATCTAAAGAGGAGCTCAAAGAGCGAAAAGTTAATGGATGCTTGCAGAGTCTCTCGGGCGGCAAAGAGGAAGTATGTGAGAAGGTCTCAGTTCTTCCCTTTCTTGTCTAACCCTGTTTCAGCATGCTGTTGTGATGCTCGACCAGCCTGTTCATCTGGGGGTGGTAGACAGACGCCCTCAGGGACCCTCAGTTGAAGTGTTGGATGCTTGAGTATGCTCAACCCTGCCTGTTAAAATAGTGACCATTCAGGGACATTTGTGTATCACTGAGAAGAACTTGTGATGTCAACTGCAGCTAAATGTTTTAAGATTTCTAAAAATTGACCTTTGGTTCATGTCACAATCCTATAAAGATAACGTGTTTTTAGTCAAGTTACACTATACGGCCAGTATGTGAGCACCTGACACTCATGCCGGTATGTGGTTCTTCCCTGTACTGCTTCCACAAATAAGGAACACACAATTGTCTAGCATATTTCCACAGGAATTACAAGGCCCAACCTGTTTTATGATGACAGTGCATCTGTTCACAATGCAAGGTCCATGAAGGCATTGTTTGACAAGACAAATGTAGAAGAATTTGAATGGCTTGCACAGTGCCCCTACCTCAACCCCACTGAACACCTTTTGGTATGAACTGGAACATTGGCTACACCCATGCCTTCTTTCCGCACCTCAGTGCCTGGCCATTATAATGCTCTTGTGTCCGAATTGGCAAATCTCCACAGCTATGCACCAAAATGTAGTACAATTCATTCCTAATAGAGCGGAGGTTACTATTTTATTATTATATCATATCAGCTTAAGGGGAATAGATCTGGAATGGGATTTTTACCAATACACATGTATATAACTATGTATAATAAAAAAATGCATTTTTTTCCAGTGTACATTGTCATTATGCACAATGTATAACTGAAGAAATTTCAGATTATAAGTGACAATAGGATTAGTGACTGTTTTTATATACATTTCTTAAACATATAAAATATATTTAAGAATGCATAGAAATGTTTATAAAATATTTTTATGCATTTTTAAATTTATTTTATATGTTTAAGAAATGTATATAAAACAGTAAAAAATAATTTAATGCATTTTTAAAGACTGACACCTTTGTTTATCTTGGTTATTAAGAGCTGGTTTGGTTCATTTCAAGCAGTGTAAAGTTCAGATCAATCACTTGTCAGTTGCATGTAGTTTATGCCTACAGTATGCATTCAGGAGATTGAGGGCTGAAAGTGTGAGTTAAGCTTAGTTTATGATCTTAAGATACAGTAATTGTAATGGAAAATTGAACAACATTTGAGCAGAAAAAGATGCTATAATTATGTTCAGTGGTGCTATAATGATGTAAAATAAAGGTATATTTTATAGCTGCAATGTGTGTTATAAGAGCCTTTCGATTGTGGCTACATAGCTATAAATCTTTACTTAAAATTACTGAGCCACTAATGTACAATGTATATACAATGTAATTCAAAACAATCTGATAGGTCTGAGTCTGCATGTTACAGAGATGCAGAGTCCTGAAAGCTGCGAGAAGGAAACTGCAGTTTGTGTTCAGCAGTGCAACGATGAAGAGCTTATGATGATTCATACATGAAAGATACTCTATAAGAGATGTGCTACCGTACCATTATGTGGTAATTATACTGTTTATGCGTTCCTTTTTTTTTTAAAGTTGATTTTTCAGTTGATTTTCAATTACTTGGCTGTGTAAATATTTTGTTATGTATGCAGTGGTCTTCTGACCATGATGATTTCTTTACTTTTGAACAATGTTGTGTTTTAAAAGAAGTTGATGCAGTGAGTGTCACAAATTATTGTTTTATTTTGAAAAAAAATGTATTCCAGTAAAAAAAAAAACTCGTTTATTGAACTTATGTGCTATGTTTGCATTTGTGCTAATACCTTACTTTATAAAATGGTCAAGATAAGCAAAGTCTCAGATTAACATACTGTCTCTTTCCGTCTCCTCTATGCATAAACATATTGGATTGGAGTAAATATTTAAGTTATCAGTATTTATGTATTTAACATTGGTCTCAAATGGTATTTCATATTTTCACATAATTTTTCAGCATGACACTGAGATGTGATTGTATTTATGGGTTTATTGTAACAAGGAGTCAAACGTCAAGCCAAAATGTCTGAAGCCCTCTAGTGGCTAGTTGTAGAAATGTTAAAAAGCTTACATTCTAAATCTCTACAAAATAGTTTTCGGAATAGTTTTCAGTTGTTTCTACAATAGATGTTAATTTTTTACATATGATAAGACCCTAGATGGGGAGTTCTTTGCAGTTTTTCAGGGACGTGATTGTATAAGCCATAGCTATCATTTTCAAAATTTTAATAAGAACTGACTGTATAACCTAATTTTCATACAGAGTTAGAACAAAATCATGGAGAGCAGTGATTTTCAAAATATTTAGTCTGATGAGTGTAAATGTTGACTGCTGTTTATCAGTATATTGTCAGTTCTTTCATTACATTAGCTACTGATACTTACAATTCATGACTAACATAAAGTATTAGCTACTGTTTAAGGTAGTTGACACTGGCTATGTCATACACGATTAAAGCTCTAAATTAATTGTCTGACATTGGTAAAACTAATAAACTTGCACAAGTTATAAAACGACAGTTTAGCATTTTACATAGTAATTAATAAAGCTGTACTTTCCATTTTAGATAGATTAGCATTGTGCTGTTTTAAACTTCAAGGCTTTAAGGTCTGTACTGCATAGACTCTGGATACAAGGATTTGTAAAAAAAAAAAAAAAAGGCTTTAAAACCACATAATAGGAATAAATAGTGCATTAGCCATTGATTGTGTATTATATCAATCTCTCAGCTAGTGATAATGGATGCAACAGCTGATATTATGCAAAAATTAAATCGATGTTCAAAATCACATAACTGATATGCATTTACAGTATGTTAGGCTGCTCCCACCTCCATAAAAGGGTTCTGGACTTCTGTAGAGATACCAACAGAGGTGGTGCTTAATATGACTTCTCGTTCTAAATATGGTTCAGGTGGTTTCTTGAAGTTATTGGCATTTATACTTACATTTATGAAATGAGACAATGGTTAACTGGTACCTTAGCAGAATAAATAAATAGATATGCAAAAACAATTTTGATAAACTTTGCGAAATAAGAAATGGTTAAAGTAACTTAAAACCTTCATATCAAAGCTGCTTCTTTGTAAAAGGGATGGGAATCAAGGAAAATCCAGTCTCTAGTAAAAAGGATTTAACATTAAATTTAAAGTTTATATAGTGTCAGATTCTTCTATTTTAAAGATAGTTAACAATTTCTTTCTTTGTAAAATTCTTATAAAAATTATTATTTCAAATTATTCTGAAACATTCTGTTTCAATTTAAAATATAAAAATATATACAGTGGATACTGTGTAAGAAACTGAAAAGTTGCTCTTTTAAAAAGTTAAAAAAGATACTCAGTAGTGGTTGGCTCCAATATAGTTTTAACCAAATGTACTGTGTGTTTTATCCAGATTCTTCATTTGCAGTGTAAACATCATGCTTTCACATTTTGATTTGTAAGGCGATGCTTTGCTACTTGGCAATACCATTTAATCTGTTACAGTGGCTTCTAAACAATAAGTGTGGATATGTGTAACTTTGTTCATAGTCTGGGGTAGGCCTACCATTCATTTGTAAATAATGTAGGGAAGTAATGTACAGTATCTCACCTTTGTTTATTAAGTCACCTTATTTAATTAAACTATTCACATACCATTTTCATTATTTTTACACACCAGTGTAAAACTCAGACCTCAACAACACATATTAGCAAACAAATTATATGTAAACCTGTATACAGTTTATGTAGTTTGTGGCTCCATTATGTACAAAGTGTAAACCTGTCCAGATGGTTCACTGATTCCCAGGAGTTCCACTTGGGTGATGAACAATCCACAATACTTTCCCTTGTGCCGACTCTCCTTGAGCAACTTATATATCAAGAACAGTAGATCAGCCTCAACCAGCTCACAAGTGCCACTGACAGGCTCAAAACTAACCTTGACTTCTACCCACAAAATGGCAGTTATGATTTTATCTACAGTATATAGTAAATTTCATTGCATCATGGTAGAGGTTTACTTTAAGCTGCCATTATTTTTATCTAGTGATTTTTACCACTGCAGTCTTTCAAAATGACTAATATCTGTTTAAATATCATCATTTGATCTTTTCAACAAAACAGGAGAAAAGGCTGGACCACTGCTAAAGTAAACAAGCTTAATAAAAATCAGTTTGAAAAGGCTTTAACTCTGAAGAAAGTTTAACATACACAGATGGTCTCTATGCATTTACTCCATCATGGACACTTGCACCATACTCCCAGACAATCAGAAAACTTTATTTGTATGCTTCAACAGGATGAATAAAGGATAATGTTCTGCAGGATAAAGTCAGCAGGACTCAAGTGGGACACAGTGGTATTTCACAGACAGTACTGAAAATGTGCTACACAGTTGGCAAAAGAGAACACAGACATGCACTAATAGCAGTATTCATGAAATGTCTGGAAATAATTTGTACTGTATATATTGTAATGTAGTGCATTGGTCCCCAACCAGCAGTTGCGTAATCATGCCTCTCTTTTTTTTACCACATCCCAAAGGTGTTCTATTGGATTTAAAACCAGTCACTGTGAAGACCACTGAAAAACAATGTCATTGTCATATTCATAAAATCTTTGAAATGACTTGCTTTGTTACATTATTGTGAACAAAGGTGAATTATTCTGCTGGAAATAAACTTAAGGATATGGGTGAAATGGCAATTATGGCCATAAAGGGACGCTTATTGAATGCACATGGTCAGTAATAACTCAAATAGGCTGTGGCATTTAAGTGATGATTGATGAGTATCCAAATGATGGGTCTACAATGAAGGTGGGGTCCATGGATTCATGCTGTTTACACCTAATTCTGACACCATCATCTGTGTCCTTCTTCAGAATTTGAGATTCATCAGACCAGGCTATGTTTTTCTCGTCTTGAACTAACTGTTTTGGTGAGTCTGCCCATTGACGCCTCAGCTTTCTGTTCTTAGCTGACACAAGTGGAACCCATAATGGTCTTTGTATTTGTAGCCAATCCAACAATCTGGCACCACCAATCACACCATTGTCAAAACACTGAGATCAGCTAGATGCTCAGGGAGTTCCCTGTTACACTGACTACCAGTGGCAGGAATAAAAACCCAGGTCTACAGCAGGAGAGCATGATAGTTTAATCCACTACACAAAGTCCTAAATGCAATTTCAAGGGTTGTTTTTATTAGAATTAGAAAAGGGGAAAAAACAAAGGGCAAAATAATGCCCCAGGTTCTGTTGAAGATGCGAAAAGTGACCCCAGGACCTGGATACGAACCATGTGGGATAAACAGGTGTCGAACTAGACCAGTACCAATTGATATTGGTACTGGTCTAGTTCGACACCTGTTTATCCCTCATGGTTCATAAAAGGGCTAGTTGATTTCTTAGTTAATGAGGCGATGGACGCTGCGACATAACTCTCTAGATTCTAATAAAACACCAACAAAAGTTGGCAAATCCCAGAAATCACTGACTCTCCTTGACAGATTTGGGTGAAGTCCCATCCCATACAGCATTGGTTAAGCAAAAAGGAAACCTGATGGCATACTGCTTAGCACTGCTTTGGTCTGTCATTAGCCCCCACCCCATGTTTCTAGCTATTATACATTCACTGAGATTAAAAAAACTGTTCCAGCACAATTTAAAGCCATGGCCAGGGTTTGATTACCCCAGTGGGGGCCACATTCTGGCTGGGTAGGATAATGTGCACTAACTGTTTGTGGTGGTAGCTGGTATCTAGAGAGAGCATCTAGCTTAGTGTTTTTTGAACTGGGGTCATATGAAAAGGTACAGTCAAAATGGCTTAAAAACATAGGCAATCAAGCTGGACATTGGTTTAAACAATTGCCCTGTTAGAGGCATTCAAGTATGCAGTGATTGGTAAAGACAATGAAGGGATGTAAGGAGCCTTCAACCAAGTGTCACCATTTGTCCAGAGCTTTCTTAACAGCCAACAACTCATGGTCACCCACATCATACCTGGCCTCTGTAGAGGTGAGAGTGAGAGTAAAAAGTGCAGGAATGCAGCTTACCCTCTGACAAACATTGGGAGGAGACCAGATCACCAATTTCTGTATCCGAGGTTTCCCCTTCCACTTCGGAAATTATAGATCCCGGTGTCCAGGTGGATCAGGATGGAAGCAAAGGAAAAGTGAAGTTACAGCTCCTGGAAAGCTTTTTCTGACTCAGGTGTGCTGATAAAAGGGCTAGTTAATGAGGTGATGGATGCTGTGACATAATTCTCTAGATTCTAATAAAACACCAACAAAAGTTGGCAAATCTCAAAAATCACTGAAATCATTGACAGATTGGGTGAAGTCCCATCCCATACAGCATTGGTTAAGCAAAAAGGAAGCCTGATGGCATACTCCTTAAGACTGTTTTGGTCATTTGTCATTATCCCCCACCCTGTGTTTTTTAGCTATTGTACATTCACTGACATTAAAAAAAACTGTTCCAGCACAATGCACAGCCATGGCCAGGGTTTGATTACTAGGCAGGGAACCAGGGAAGTCAGTGAGGGGTGCCGTTCCCAGGCCCAGATAAAATGGGATAAAACCTGTGCCAAAAGAATGTGTGGATCATATGATCTGCTGTAGCAACCCTGAATAAAGAGCAGCTGAAGGACAAGAACAATATTTGGTTGCATTTTAACCACATTTTATTTACAAATATACAGAGGCTTACATAATGAAATCACAAAAGAGTAGAGACAGAGTAGTAATAAATAATAAAGTAAGTCTACTATAAACTCTGCTTCACCACTTAGTATAATCAAAAATGACATGGAGCTCAGCATATGTTGCAGTGAAAATACTAATGACAGCCTGCCACACAAACACAAATTATGTTTCACAACTTAATTAAAAAAAAGTATGAAATATCTTTAAGTATTAAATTTGTTCTAATGTGCACAATACCACAGAGTCGCTTTTCCATACAAATAAGTCCACTGCTCCTGAACTATTTTGCTGGTCCACATTTCAACTAGAACACAAACTGTATTTCAGTAAAACTTTGACACGTGCTGCAGAGAGGCAGGGGGTGGCGGAGTTCAGGAGGTTGCAGGGAACACAATAATCCACTAATTCTTTAACTGAGATCAGTCAGAATAAAAGCTATACCTGTGTATACCTACTGTAATAGAGTCAAGTCACTGAAGCTAGCTGGAATAAAATTTCTGTCCAGTCTAACTGGATAATATATTTATTAATATATAATATCTGCCATGTAAACCTTTGACCTGGAAAGTATCTTTGCATATTTGCATACTGCCCTGTGAGGAAAGTTTGTGTTATAACCGCCTTCTTTTGTTTTAAACTGTTGGAGAATATTTTGCTAATATTAGCTACTCATGAACACTTTGACTATTCTAACATTTACTAAAAATTTTCTCTTTGTCTCTTCTACATTAGAGTGTAGGTGTCATGTCAGCCCCAGCAACGGGGCAGAAACTAGAGATTTCTCATCACCCCGAGCACATCACATGACTTGATCATAAAGTATGCCCGCATGATTATCTGTTCCTGTGTCTTGTTTCAGTAATTAATAACACTATTTTTTGTGTTTTCTTTGTAAAGCATTTATCTTGTGTGAAATATTATCGTCTCTAGTCTGTGTTTCTGGCCTTGTAATCTTAATTCATGTTCAAGGTTCTTACATCCACTTTGTTCCTTTTGTTTTCGTTTGACTTGATAACGAATAGGCTGTATTTGCATCTCCATCTACAAAATGTGACAACAGGGAGAAAAGAGTAAATTTTTGATTTTCAAATATTCACTTCACAAAAAAAGTCATTTTACAGGTCATTTTTGATTGCCTTAAGTAAATAACGTATTAAATTAAAATAATTCTATTATTAATAATTAAATAATTGTTTAAATAATTAAAAGACCACATTTCGGATAACAGACAGCTGAGAGACAAAAGCAACTGAGAGCCAAAGAATGAGAGAATGTGCAGAATTCACAGCAATTAAACTGCACAACATTAAACCTGAGTTTTACTAACCCCCTTTTAATGGCAACGGCTGGTCACCAATTATAGATATGTTTTTTGTAACCCCTTTTTAATATTTAGATTTCTTATTTTTATGTTTGTGTTTATTTATTTTTTTCTACATTTTGTTTCTTAACATTTGCCAAAGACAAATATGCTCAGTTTCTTATAGATATTAAGGTAAAAACAGCCAATGTTGGAATATTAACTACATATTTTGGGAACTATGAATGGGGAAAAATGCAGGCTATCTGAGAGAGAGTTTTTAGAACATCTAAAACTACCCCATATTATTTTGTATTTATATAAGTCTGCAGAAGTAAGTAGTAAAATCTGGGATTATGGGAAGAAAACAAGCCCATTTGTTCTCTATATGTCTGGTTCATTAAAGAGATCTCCTGAGGCACACTTTTAAAGATATCTTACTAAAGCTTCTTTACTGAAGGTTATGGCTCAAGACTAGTTCATTCAAATACACTTCTAGAATGATAGATTGCTGGTCAATATACTGGAGTTTCCTTTCAGTATACTGAATTCCTTCCATGTTTCTGTGTACATGCTTTGACCAACCTTATCAAGATTTTTTGATCAAGAATACTTGGTGTCTGAGATCTTCTTCCATAGCAGTGTTTTGAGGTTGTTTAACACAAGTGAGTGATGCACCTCCATTTGCGAGGCCAGGCCACTCAGTGTCATGCAGGTGCGAAGTTGCTTGTCCAGGTCATCCAGTAAGTCAGATGGTGTCCCAAAAAATAGGAAATCCCTCAGGAGGGCACAAACTTTAGCCAAATTTGGTCGCACCACTTCCATGTTGCACTGTTTAGCCAGGCGGTCACAAGTGGCTGTGCAGTCACTCCCAAATGTGCAGTCAGTGTTTACTTGACAAGCTCGTCCTCTCATGAATGCCCGAACGGTTGCTTCCGGTACCACACCTCCCAGGTCAGGCATCTTGCAGTCGTAGCTGGTGCTGTAGCCCACTCGCTGGGGGGTGGCTTCACACATGTAGAATGTGCCATAGGCACCATGGAAGAGTTCCTCGACCATCTCTAGCAGTCCAATTGCGACTCGTGCACGGCGTGGCCAGGCTGGAGCCAGCCAGTGGTTTAGCGAACTGCTTAGAGCTTTGGGCACAAGGGGTTGGAGCCAGGATGGTATGTTTACACTGAAGAGGGTGCTGTGGGCCACATGCTCTGTGGTGTAAAGCTGGCCACAGAACCCCAGTAGACGTGGTGCATGCTCTTTATCCTGTAGCACCAGAGTCAAGACAAACTCATTAATGCGCAGTAGAGCCCACACTGACTTTGCTTCTGCTAGAGATACTTTGCCATCCGCGTTGACATCAGCCAGTGAGACAATACGCAAGACAAGTGAGCCAAGAGAAAGCTGTTCACCCAGACTGTTCTACAGAGAGGAAAGATTAGTTTTTCAGTTAGAGCCTTGCAAAATTATACATAAAACTTTACATTAAACATTTTCAACTATTCAATTTTCTTTTCATTTTACTGTACATTTACCAGCATTTTTCTTGGCAATAAAATAAAAAGGAAAACAAAAACTGTATTGTCAGGCGGTCGATAATTTTATTAAAATGGACTATAAAAGAATTTGCTTTTAGCTATTAGTTGTTTATTTGAAAATTGTTGAAAAAAGGATCATATAATACAAAATATAGATTTTAAATAAATTTAAGAGACCAATTGTTTTGAGAACTTTAGGTAAAAGATTCAGAAATAAAAAGCTCTACTTGCTTGAATTTGTATTTGATTTTGTTTGTTTTTTGCAGGTTTACACACTATTGCTGTCATTCTTATGATTTTTAAATTTAATGCGATGGGGGCATAATAGATGTAGACAATAGCAAGCAGATGACAATCCAATATTTGTGTAAAAAAATCAATTAACAGAAGTACCTTGAGAAAAGAGTGCAGCATCTCTCGGAATTCATCCATGGACGTGCCACGTGTGGGTTTATCATAGAGACTGGCATCACGCTGAGCATCATGCAATCCACACTTTACTACAACTGCTTTCTCTTTCCACACAGCACTGTATACCTGAAACACACAAACACACGTTTATCTTACTATCCTTGATAATGGCGCCTACATCTAACACTAACGTTAACTGCACTAAACCAACAGGAAACTTTGCAGCACTTTTAAAATTAAGTAAATTAAAGCTAAAGACGTTTAAGTGCATATGTGAGTGTGTGGTATGCGATTATTTGATTTTGTACTTTAGTTGTCTTTGCTCCAATCAGCTTGTCCAAGTTTTACTCTTAAACATATCTATATAATGTACCTTAACTCAGCTATTGGCAACATACAGTAAATATGCCACTGCTATGTTTCCTTGCACTCCTTATACAAACCAAACATGACCAAAAATAATACTTTCTGTGTCAATGTAACTGAAAGCAGTCGAAGCAGTCTAAAGGAACTCTCATACACTGTGTACCTTATTGCATATTAAAATGAGTAGGTAGTATGTAGTATTTTGCAATGACTAAGTCAAAACTACCATTTAAATGAGTGATAGGGATTGTGAATGTTTACCTGATGTGTAGGCGATGTGGAGAGGCAGCGTTGCAGAGTTAGAGTTTTCTCTTCACACAAAGACTTACACACAGAACCAGAGATAATCCCCTTATGGTAGTGCTCGCACTGATACATACACAAAAAACAAAGTTTTCATATTGTAATTCAAAATCTTATTCAAATTTTAGTGTTCATATACAAAACCATACATGGTATGGCATGCTGTGAAATGCTTTTTTTATCGCTTTATGTTTATAAAAAAAAAATAAGAAGAAGAAAATAGAAAAGGTTTTAAATGGAACATTTTAACAAAATGGAATGAAATCAAATGAGAACATAAGAATAAAACAGGAGTGTTTTTGTGTATAAGTGGAAATAGTTGTGCAAAATACAGTCAAAATGCAGCATATGAAATGATAGTTACTAATCAAATAAGATGGTAGGAATATAGGATGACTTATAAATTACTGTTATAAATAAAGTGTATGTAAAATTATGTGTAAGTACATGTAAATGTTAAATATAAAGCAATATGCTTGTTACTCTGTAAACGCAATGTACACAAACAATACACATACAATGTCTATGTGAGTTCCTGTAATCGATGTGTAAAAGCCTGATCATGTGTGAGATCTTGTTAGCAGTCATCCAACAATCTCCAGTTTCTTGTCTCAAATATGTAAGTATTACAGACATATTCACATATCATGTTTCCAGGACTTGATAGAATCTTAGTTTCTGTTAATGCACTTTAGCTGCTAACTAAGGGGCTTTTTACACCTGGTCACTTCATGCATTTTTTGTGATCGGATAGCTAACCAATTGTAAAAAGACCAGGTCTAAATGCCCCCAAAACATTTTCGAGACGGATATAAATCCGATCGTTCAAACCACTTGAGGAGGTCTGGGACGCGTTTCAGATGAAACTGGACAAGTGTAAATAAATGTGGTTGTTCAAGCCACAAACGTCAGCGCTTTACTCCTCCCAAACAGAAGTACGTCACTCTCAAGTGCTGGCTCCGATCTTTCACCCAGGTGTCTCGCTGGGTCTTAAAATGCACCTGCTGCTGCCAGCGAAAATGCAGCAAACAGTAAATGCTGTTTTTTGTAGCATAACCGCATTCTGAAAACCACATACACCAAAGCCTGTTCCATTTCAATTACCCCGGAAATGGGGTAAAATATATTTGCATTTTGGGTGGGAGTAGTGTGGCCTAATGTATATGGAACAGTTTTAACAAATCAGATAGCTATCAGATCAGAGAAAACACATGAAGTGCGGTGTAAAGGCCCTAACTTGCCATATGTTTTTATATCATCAGTTATCACTTTTTAGCCAAGTCACTTTCAGGGCAACCAAAGCATCAGTCTGGTCAGCACACTGAAGCTGAAATTATGTATTATGCACATGATATTTTAAACATAAGAATAACATAAGCCAATTTGTTAAATATTCTGGGAACTGTGGTGCTGTAGCTTACAATGAGCATTGTGCAGACATGGCCCCTGCACAGCTCAGAGTAGGATGAGTACTGTATGTAGACAACCCAGCTGGTCACCAATACACCCAACCATGCCACCATCAGGTACTTCACCTTCACTGCAGGCATACGGGACTGTGCAAATTGTGACAAAGAAACAGAAAAAGACTGATTAAATAAATTCACAGAAAATGGGACAGGTATAAGTAGAGCAAAACATTCAGAATAAAGAGAAACAGGTGAAAAAATGACCTTAAACGCCTGCCAGCACCCCCTCAGGTAACACACAGATTGATACACACAAACTGAATGAATGACAACAACATTTACCAGAAAATCTAAATAATCTTTGTAGCATGTGACACACATTCTGCACAATAAGCTGAGTGTGGCCATTAAAAACGTTTGTAAAATGCAACAAATTGCATGAATAAAAAAGTGACTTTGTAGAGTTTTTGTGTATCTTATTCTTATGTCTGCATGGGTTCCCAAAAGCATGCCAAAAGCTATAGTGGCTATGCTAAATTGCCCAGGTATGAAGGAGTGTGTAAAATGTGCACATTGTGATCTGTACTGTACTGGCATACTATCCAGGGTTTATCCCTCGCACACATGCCCAGGATACGTTCCAGATCCACTGTGACCCTAACCAGGTTAAATCAGTGTCTTCCGAAGCTAAATTAAAAGCAGACCTCACTAAATATAGGCTACAAACCATTTTTACATCCATCTATATGCATAATCTAATAATAATAACTGCATAAAGACATATCTAGACTAGTAAGCTCCACACAATTATGCACAAACAGTAGGTATCCTAAATTTGCAGCAAAGAATCTGTAAATTCTATAGAGATCCAGACAGGTCCATATTGGGAACATTTTCACACCTGAAAGCTGCAGTTATGTCTGTATAATAAATTGGTTTCCATTCATACGTTATTTCTCTCAAACTTTAAGTTTCCTTCAGGTTCAACCCCAAATAATTTACTATTGTGAGGATCCATTAAACAGCATAAGAGTTAAATGCAATATGACAATTTCAATATAACAATTAATATCAATGACAATATAATGATAACTTTAAAGATGATAACTTTAAATGAACACTGTCAATATTACCTGTTAAAACCTGTGTAGATGTTTTTACAGGTGTATAATTTCTTACGAACTCTTTTTCAAATAGTTAATGGAAACATTGGGGATGTGGTAGCTCAGTGGTTAAGGCGTTCGACTACTGATCTGAAGGTCACTGGTTCGAATCCAAGGTCCACCAAGTTGCCACTGCAGGGCCCCTGAGCAAGGCCCTTAACCCTCAATTGCATAAACTGAAATAAAAATGTAAGTCACTCTGGATAAGAGTGTCTGCTAAATGCTGTAAATGTAAATGAAACAAAAACCCAAAGGTAACGTGCCATGATTGTTTTACTTGCACTTTTACTGTTAAGAGAAGCTACATTTGGTGACAAGTCTTTAAATTATGTGATATTACTATTCAATAATAGCATAACAATTGTGATTTTTTTTAAATTTCAGTCATTGCTGTTAATAATATAATGATGATGATAATAATAATTATGATAATAATAATAATGATGATGATGATGATGGTGATAATAATAATAATAACACTGATAATAATAATGATTATTATCATTAATATTATGATGATGATAATGATGATAATAATAATAATAATACTAATAATGATGATGATGACGATGATGATAATAATAATAACAATAATAATAAAAATAATAATAATAAAAAATAATACTTATAATAATAATTATTATTATAATTACAATAATAAATAGTAATAGTAATAATAATAATAATAATAATAATAATAATAATAATAATAATATAATAAGCTGTTGCTGCTTTTAATTAACACCAAAGAAATGGTTTAAACTTCATGGGAAATCTCTTTTATTTTATTACGTAATTGTATAACAAATAGAAATGTTCCTATTGAAATTCCCCATGCCCAAGGTAGACAGGGGTGGGTGTGTGTGTGGGGGGGGGGGGGGGGGGGGGGGATAAGATAAAAAGGCAGCATACCTGCAGGCCCTTGGGAAGCGGGCACAGTAGCACGAGATGCACGAGCTTGCGCAAGGCGCGTGGCATCTTCTCGACGGTGTCCTCGAGCTGCTCACGTCCTCTCACCGCCATACGTGATGCTGCGACCCGACATTTCGTTCTCTCCCTTTTAAACCGAACGGACCTACAAACCGCCAATTAAGACAGGATTAAAAGGGAGTCTTCAACAGCGAGGTTCAATAAGCACTCAAATGGGCGTCCGGAGCCGACGTGTGTTTCTTTTTATGAATGAAACAAAGGCTTTTCCTGTGTTTAAAATACGTTCATTATAGTGCCGCATCGAGCCACATTCAGGTCTCATGAAGCGTCCGCGCTCCGAGCTTCTATTTATAATGTCGGCTGCTGGAGAAATAGTGTGCGCGAGGCCTGAATATCCTACCGTTACACACACAAACCAACGGCTTCTCTCTTCCTCCCTCGTTGTGATTCGATGGTGTTTTAAAGGGATGGTTGATCTATGCGGGGGTGAGGGTGGGGGGTTAGACCGTCTAAAGAAAAATGCGCTCTTAAAGGGATAGTTCTGGGGGATTGGACTGGATACTTAAGCTAACACTTTTTTTTTTTAACAATTTTACGTAAAATAAATTCATTTCCATTTCATATACGATTCAGATTAAATATGTGTCTCATGTCTTACTTTTCAAATCCTAAAATAGGAAAAAAGGAAAGCAACTCATTCAAATTTGCACTAAAAATTGTTACATTAAAATCATAAATTGAAGTTACATTTTTATTAAATGTATTTTATGTAGCACCGTGATCCTGGAGAAACGTATCATTTCACTGTGTACTGCAACAGCTATACATGTTTGAAATGACAATAAAAGCTTCTTGACTTGACTTGACTTTTAAATCATATCATCAATCATAAATATGACCCAAAACATCAGGAGATTTTCACACAAGCATCAAAAGTAGACAAAGTGAAGCCAATTAAACAAATGTGACAAAAATATAACAGAAAAATGATCTAGTATTACAGATCTGCGATGTGGCAAAAGTATGTGAACCTTTGTTTTAAGGATCCGGGGTGACCAGTGCAGCAATAACTGCAAGTAAAGTTTCCGGGACCTGTTGATCAGTCCTGCATAACGGCTTGGAAAAATGTTTATCTCATTCTTCTGTACAGAACAGCTTCAATGCTGGGATGTTGGTGAGTCCACGCATGAACTGATTGCTTCAGGTACTTTCACAGCATTTCTGTTTGATTAAGGCCAGAACCTGATGGTGTTTTGGGTCATATTTATGCAGAAATGCTGAAAGATCTAAAGGATTTGCAAACTTTTAAGCACCACAGTAATTTGTCTTCACTTTTCAAGTTTATAAACTAAATTGTCAAAGGTTTATACATCATGCAGATTTAGCATTGTCTACACACCTATTTTAAGTGTGTACTACATTATTAGTGAGTTTATTTAGTATATAATTACTATAAAATGTTTATAATTACCCAAAGATTACTTTCAATGTAAAGATTGGATGTAATTAAATACTCAAAGTAATCAGAGCTCAAAATAAAGACACATTCATGGATTATATCCCATAAAAGACAATATCCAAAATTACACAAATGAAAGCTTTAAATATTTAATAAATATAACTGTTTGGCTTAATTATGTTTTAGTAACTCACACATTTCAAGTTTTCTGATACATTTCTATTTCTATTTAATTGAAAATACGTTTACAAATGTACAAATTCACAAAAAATTGATTGAACTCTATCAGAGTTGGTATTTTTTTATGTATGAAAAAATCACAATAGGATATCAGAAGACTGCATGTGACATAATTGTGTCAAGATAGATATTGTATAATCAGAATGATATGCCCTACGGTGGCCAAGAAGTGCAAAACACAATAACAAATCAGAAAAGGCAATAACAATTCAGAAAACAAAATAACAAATCAGAAAACACAACAATTCAGAAAACACAACAATGGAACACAACAGAAAACACAAAAATGGATCAATGGAAACACAACAATGGAATGAATTGGAAACAACAACTATTCAGACGGGCACGGTGGCTTAGTGGTTAGCAGGTTCGCCTCACACCTCCAGGGTTGGGGGTTCGATTCCCGCCACCACCTTGTGTGTGTGGAGTTTGCATGTTCTCCCCGTGCCTCGGGGGTTTCCTCCTGGTACTCTGGTTTCCTCCCCAGGTCCAAAGACATGCATGGTAGGTTGATTGGCATCTCTGGAAAAAAGTGTGTGATTGCGTGAGTGAATGAGAGTGTGTGTGTGTGCCCTGCGATGGGTTGGCACTCCGTCCAGGGTGTATCCTGCCTTGATGCCTGATGACGCCTGAGATAGGCACAGGCTCCCCGTGACCCGAGGTAGTTCGGATAAGCGGTAGAAAATGAATGAATGAATTAACTATTCAGACAAACCGGAAAATGTAGGAATAGTTTGCAACGTCTAACAGCTAACTTTATTAAAATTTTTAAAAATGCTATAGAAATAAATTGAATTTGAATTTAAATTGTCCGGTAACCGAACAACTCTCCTGTTCTACGCATTTCTGCTCTTATAGCATTCTTTACATCCTTTAATCTGAGACAGTTTTATCTTCAAAACCTGCATTCTTTAGGTGTGTTTTTAGAGATCAAAAACATGTCAAAAAACAGAAACAGAAAACAGAAACAGAAAACAGAAAAATATGTAAACACTGTGCATGCAACAAAACTTACACACAACCAGATTATGCAGATTCCAACAGTTGAAGAATAAGCACTCTGTGACCAAATAAAAACACTTTTTATTAACAATCAAGGATTTTTTTAACTTAATTAAAGGAAAAGACATGAGGCAGAGATGGAGGTAGCAGTGATGAGGATGTTGAGGTTCTCTTTAGGAGTAACGAGGATGGACAGGATTAGTAACGAACACATCAGAGGGACAGCTCAAGTTGGCTGTTGTGGGGACAAGGTAAGAAAGGCTAGATTGAGATGGTTTGGACATGTACAGAGGAGTGAAAGTGGTTATATAGAAGGATGTTGGAGATGGAGCTGCCAGGTAAGAGGTCAAAAGGAAGGCTAAAGAGGAGATACTGTATATGGATGTGTTGAAAGAGAACATGAAGTTAATTAGTGTGAGAGTAGAGGATGCTGAGTATAGAGGTAGGTGGAAACAGATGATTCGCTGTTGCGACCCCTAATGGGAAAAGCCGAATGTAGAAGAAGAAGTAATAGAAGAAGAATTAGAAGAAGAAGAAGAAGAAGAAGAAGAAGAAGAAGAAGAAGAAGAAGAAGAAGAAGAAGAAGAAGGATTTTTTTTTTGATCTTGGCCAGACCAAAATCAGAAACTAGATTAATTCAAGACTTAATAAACAGCTTATGATAGAAGCTTTCATAATCAAAATTTAAAACAATTTAAAAAGAAAATCATTTGTTTAGAAGAGCTACACTTAAAAAATATATGTTGGCATTGATTATAGTATAACATCAGCTTGACAAATTCACACATAACATAACAGTGTAGTGGGTAACTTCACTGTTGCACAGTTCCCTTGTCTTGCCCAGCTTTTATTGACAATTCCAGACATCCTGCTCTTGTAGGGTGTCAGGTCCTGTGTTTTTCAGACTGGGATGTTTCGTAACTATGGCATTAACTGTACATGCCATCACTTTTGCCATCACTTGGAGAAAGTCTTGAAATCATAGAACAAATGACTGAAGCAAGTTTTTCTAAAAATAGAAAATGTTAGAACTGGAAAAGGATCTGGTGGCAATCTGCCACTTAGTGATTCATCTCAAAAGTATGACTAAATGCAACACAACTAGCATATTTTCAACATATTCTATTCTGCAAGTAAAATATGTACTTTTTAATATAGGCTTTTGTGGTAGCTCATAAATATCCATCAAACATCTAATGCAGACTTTGTTACTTCAGACATCCAGAGGGCACTCTCCTGAATAGTAAACCTTTTTCATTTGTAATGCTATATAAAGAAAATGAACTTGAACTCTAGAGCAAAGCCTTCAATTTGTCTGCTCTTTTGTGGGTTCTTAAACATAATTTTGTGGACTGATTCTCTGTGTTTGAGATATCTTGCTGATATATCAGCATTGTTCTTTGACTGGGGTTGGACAATAATAATCAAAACATCTGGTTTTAAAACTATAATTTATTATTATGGTGTATGGCTTCCTGTTTTGACTTTATGCCTTTGCCCCAGTATACTGTGTTTGTCGTTCCTTAAACTCTAACACTGAATCCCTTGTTACAGAAGGTTTGGCATCTACCATGGATACAGCCAAAGTGCACAGCCTCCAAACAACTGTAACCTCCCAAGGCCAATTAATCAGAGATAACAAACAGCAGATTCAACAAACAGCAAAGTGGATCAGCAAGTAACCACGTCACCACATTTGGTTCATGTGAGTGATGGAACCCCTTCTTAAGGCCTGGAGGTGATTTCACAATGTGTCGTAAATAAAAATGCTGTAGAAAGACTGCTAACACTAAAACAAGGTAAACTATCTGCAGCTGACTTGTGCACTTTGGCTGAAAGAATGGACATAATGAGCACTCAAAACCATGTCAAATTCAAATTAAGATGTAAATATTATTGGTCACATATATAGCCATACACAGTATGGCATGCGGTAAAATGAGTTTTTACTCTCTGTGTTATAAAAAATAGAATAGAATAGAATTACTGTATAATAAAATAAACCTATACAGGTATGAAAGAAAAAAATGTGCCTACTGGAACTGTGACTCTAGTATTAGTCACCATTTTCCCAATAAATCCCACAATCACTTCAGTAATGAGGCCTATGCTCCCCAGGCATGCTGCACCCTTCACTGCTCCCTCGGCCCTGCCGTATTAATGTTTATCCCCTTTCTGTGGCCCCTTTTGCCAGGGAGCCAGTAATGACTGGCAGTATCTCCCTTCTGGGCTACATGCAACTCCAGCAACCTTCCAGCTCCTGTTGGATATCGTTCTGATTCTGAGACTACATTTACAGTTTGCAGCTGCGTACCTGGACCATGCTGTCATACACTCCCCCAACTTGTCAGACCACCTGTACCACCTCAAGGAGCTCCAGAACTGACAGCCAACCCACACGAATGCCATCTGGGGCTGACTGAGGTACAGTACCTGGGGTACCACATGGGTCTATCAAAACCACAGGAAAAGAAGCAGATACATCCCTTTCTGTGGTTGGCAGGGTATTACAAAATATTTGTTCCTTCTCTCCTCCTACCTTTCCCTTTTCGGATACTAGCAATAAAGTCCATCCTGTGGAATCCTGATTTTGATTTCCCCTTTATAGTAGACATCTCTGACACAAGATTGGTCACTGTCCTGTCACAGACATTTGAAGGAGAAAAGCACACGGTCCTGTATGTCATCTAAGAGCTAAGCCTATTTTCCCTACCTCAGTCTTCAGTGTGTCTGTAGCTAGCCTTCCACATCGATTAGCTACAACTGATTTGGGAGAGATGGGCAGATGACATTTCATCATCAAACCTTTTATCTCAAACATCTGTAGAACATTTGTATAGTACCATCTTATATATTATATATAACTTATATATATTCTTAATCATTCTAACTATTCCTAGAAGTGGACTGGACAGATGATACACTGATTCCTATAACAGCAGAAAACCACATCAGGTTCCACTCTCCTCAAACAATAACAGGAATCTGAGGCTACATTTAGCAAAGGCAACTCCTGGCAAATTCCTGCCAATTTTTCCAAACATGAATTGTCCAGATTTTGTGATCTTCTGACCACTCTAGCCTGATTGTTGTTCTTATTTGATAGGTATCTTGTGGTCTTCTGCTGTTAGAGTGAACAGTTTTGTTTAATAAAAAAAAAAAATCACATGAGATCAGCAGTTCTCAAATGCTCAAACCAGCCTACCGAAAGAGTTTTGGAGTTTTAGATTTGTGGCTCAGACTAACAAAGCAAATTACAGATGGGCTCCTCATTATTATCTTAGGATTGGCTCCTAAGTTAATTTGTGTATATTAAAGTCAAAGAACTCCAGTCTGCAATTGTGATAAAGCCAAATGAGCAGAGATGGGGGACTCGAGTCATATGAATTGACTCGAGTCAGACTTAAGTCTCAAATTTGAGACTTGAGACTTGCTTGACAAATATTACAAAAAGACGACTTGACTTTGACTTGACATTCATGACTTGAGACTTACTTGTGACTTGAGTTAAAAGACTCGAAATAACTTTTTTTTGTTTTTGTTTGTTTGATTTTTTTTTGTTTTTTTGTTAATCTATTTTTGAACGCACGCAAGAGCATAATATAACCACGTGACGCAGCAGGCACGAGCAGTGGCGGAGCCAGAGGGGTCTCACTGACATCTGATTGGCCACATCAGGTGCCACCCCGAATTTTTATTTGATAGCATTGGAAGTTTGATGCTGATCGACATCTCATTTCACCTATCAAAAGAAGTCTTCGTTTGACGTTTGGTCGCGGCGCCGCTCAACATTTCAAATCCATCAATCAATGACAATAAAGGGTTAAGAGGTAGAGAGGTATACTAAAACAGACTGATACTAGAACAAGACAATCTCCCCTCTTTGTTCAAGGTAGCGGTAAGAGTTATGGCCATCTCTGCATCAAGTGCACCTGTTGAACGTGTATTCAGCCATGGTGGGGTGATAATGCGACCACATCGCTCACATTTGAGTGACAAAGTTCTATCAAACTTCATTTTTTGCAAGTGCAATGTAGTGTAAATGGTTGGTCACTGTTTATGTGGAAATGTCAGCTTATATATATATATATATATATATATATATATAAAACCTCTGAGTTGCAAGCACAGTCATATTCTTGTCACGCATGCACACGCACGCATATACAGGGAGTGCAGAATTATTAGGGAAGTTGTATTTTTGAGGATTAATTTTATTATTGAACAACAACCATGTTCTCAATGAACCCAAAAAACTCATTAATAGCAAAGCTGAATATTTTTGGAAGTAGTTTTTAGTTTGTTTGTAGTTTTAGCTATTTTAGGAGGATATCTGTGTGTGCAGGTGACTATTACTGTGCATAATTATTAGGCAACTTAACAAAAAACAAATATATACCCATTTCAATTATTTATTTTCACCAGTGAAACCAATATTACATCTCAACATTCACTAATATACATTTCTGACATTCAAAAACAAAACAAAAACAAATCAGTGACCAATATAGCCACCTTTCTTTGCAAGGACACTCAAAAGCCTGCCATCCATGGATTCTGTCAGTGTTTTGATCTGTTCACCGTCAACATTGCGTGCAGCAGCAACCACAGCCTCCCAGACACTCTTCAGAGAGGTGTACTGTTTTCCCTCCTTGTAAATCTCACATTTGATGATGGACCACAGGTTCTCTATGGGGTTCAGATCAGGTGAACAAGGAGGCCATGTCATTAGTTTTTCTTCTTTTAGACCCTTTCTTGCCAGCCACGCTGTGGAGTACTTGGACGCGTGTGATGGAGCATTGTCCTGCATGAAAATCATGTTTTTCTTGAAGGATGCAGACTTCTTCCTGTACCACTGCTTGAAGAAGGTGTCTTCCAGAAACTGGCAGTAGGACTGGGAGTTGAGCTTGACCCCATCCTCAACCCGAAAAGGCCCCACAAGCTCATCTTTGATGATACCAGCCCAAACCAGTACTCCACCTCCACCTTGCTGGCGTCTCAGTCGGACTGGAGCTCTCTGCCCTTTACCGATCCAGCCACGAGCCCATCCATCTGGCCCATCAAGACTCACTCTCATTTCATCAGTCCATAAAACCTTAGAAAAATCAGTCTTCAGATATTTCTTGGCCCAGTCTTGACGTTTCAGCTTGTGTGTCTTGTTCAGTGGTGGTCGTTTTTCAGCCTTTCTTACCTTGGCCATGTCTCTGAGTATTGCACACCTTGTGCTTTTGGGCACTCCAGTGATGTTGCAGCTCTGAAATATGGCAAAACTGGTGGCAAGTGGCATCTTGGCAGCTGCACGCTTGACTTTTCTCAGTTCATGGGCAGTTATTTTGCGCCTTGGTTTTTCCACACGCTTCTTGCGACCCTGTTGACTATTTTGAATGAAACGCTTGATTGTTCGATGATCACGCTTCAGAAGCTTGGCAATTTTAAGAGTGCTGCATCCCTCTGCAAGATATCTCACTATTTTTGACTTTTCGGAGCCTGTCAAGTCCTTCTTTTGACCCATTTTGCCAAAGGAAAGGAAGTTGCCTAATAATTATGCACACCTGATATAGGGTGTAGATGTCATTAGACCACACCCCTTCTCATTACAGAGATGCACATCACCTAATATGCTTAATTGGTTGTAGGCTTTCGAGCCTATACAGCTTGGAGTAAGACAACATGCATAAAGAGGATGATGTGGTCAAAATACTCATTTGCCTAATAATTCTGCACTCCCTGTATATATATATATATATATATATATATATATATATATATATATATATATATATATATATATATAAAACCTCTGAGTTGCAAGCACAGTCATATTCTTGTCTCGCATGCACACGCACACACATTCAATTTAAAGGGATAGTTCACCCAAAAATGAAAATTCTTTCATCATTTTCTCACCCTCATGATGTTACAAACCTGTATAAATTTCTCCAATAGTTAAGTCACTTCAAGGTTTGTGTGATTCAATAATTTACATTTTTTGATTGACATGATTGTTGTTGTTATTCTGTTGTTAAAAAGAAAGGATCTAATTTAAGGATGTGTTCATGTCCCATTAAAAGGGAATGCCTGTTCAAAAAAATGCCATTTGGTTGCATAGAAACCATTGTACTTTTTTATATATACTTTTCCATGGTCTTCTGCCATGTTTGAGGCATATTGAAACTTTTCATGCTTTTATGGTGCCTTATTTCAGCTACATTTACATCTTAGGCTTTGTAGTTTTGATTTTTATTCATTTTTAGATTTTTATTGTATTTACAACTCACCTGTATGTGGACACCTTTTAAAAATAAATGCATATAATCATTTTTTGTTGCAAATAAAACTCTGAGTTTTAAATACTGTAAATACCATAAATACTGTAGATTTAACTTTGTTTAATAATATATACATTTAGTTAAATCATCAAACATCTGTATGACTTGCCAGTGACTTGCTTGACTCAAGTTACGACTTGACTTGAATTGCTTGACATAAAGCAGTGACTTGACTTGACTTGACACTCACAAAAATTGACTCGAACTTGCTTGAGACTTGAAGGTTAAGACTTGAGACTTACTTGTGACTTGCACATGTGTGACTTACTCCCACCTCTGCAAATGAGCAATAAGACCAGTGAGAGGATCAGTGATAGTAAGCGTTTAGTGATACTACTGTGACTATATGGTATGTACACTATGCCTTAATAATGAACCAAGCCAAATCTGTCCAATTTCTGTTGGGTAAAAAAAAACATTGATGAGGAAAACCAGCTTGAATCCGAGTTTTAAAACTAGTTTTTATTTCCATATTAATCTAGTAGACATGACATGGTATGAATCCTAGGAGTAGAATAGTATACCCAGCATTTAATCAACTTTAATATCAGGATTATTGGTACATCATTATATCAATGAAATTCAAAAAGTTTGAGTTATTGAAAAATAAATAATAAAAAGTGCTGATCTATTTCAATTGAATTTTCAATTAATTGTTATGGGGATCCAAGTGGATCATTTCCATGTTCTTTATTTTAAAAAATAAAATAAAATGAATAATTGAAACATAAACAGAAGATTTGATTTAGTCAGATTACAAAAATAGATTAAAATGAATATTTCTCCTTATTGTTGCTTGACTTAGACTAGAGATGTGTTAGTATTCTAGAACTTCAATATGCCAAATGTTAGAATGCCTAAAAAGTCCACACGTTTTTCTTTACCAAAACTATAATCAATTAGCCAAAACATATGGATATCTGACCTTAACTACAATTAGTATTACTTGTAATAAGTAATAAGAAAAATTATGTCAAAAATAATTTATGCTTAAAACCAGTTTTTATTAGGGTCACACAGATTTGCTGATGTGTTATAGGACAATGAATGACTATATGTGATCTATAAATTGATCTAAATATGATAAATGTTTACATTAACTTGAACACTGTAATATTTAAGGGTAGACATCTTGCAGAACTGCAGTTTTTATTTTTGTCTTTATTTTTACTTTTTATACAGTAACAATTTAATAACTGCTTAGCACTAATGAAATCCTTAAAAATATAAATAAATAAATATAAATGCTGTATGTCATCATGTCTTGGCTTATTGACTACATTTAGGTTAAGGTTTAGGTGTCGATTTTATGAGAATTTTGAGAAATTGTCTTTTGTTTACATGAAGAAAGGCCTGCAAACTGAAAGCTAGTTTTTTATGTGACACTCGGCCTTGATTCAAAAAAGTGACAACAGTGAAGCAAGATAATAACTGCACTGTGTAATTAAGTAAAAAACTACAGTGCAAATAAACAAGATGCAGGACAATAAACATATGCTGTGTATGTAGCCATGGAACAATAAATACAACACAACAAATATAACACAACAGTTATATAGTTGTACCAAACATACAGCCCAAAGCAATACAGTTACTGGAATTGTGTGAATAGAGTCTTTTCACTGCAACTAACAGCATAGAAGTAGTTGTCCAAATTTCATATTCTATGTGTGTTAAGTTGTCTGTTTGTGTTGTTGCTATATGAAAGGTAATACTGGTTACTGAGGTTCAGTGCAAATGTTATTTCTAAGAAACACATGATCTATGAATATGGAGTCATAATGAATAAGATATGATTGAATATTATATGATTTTCCACAAGATAGAGTGACACAGTTTGTTATTTGAAGCCCTGACAGCTTGTGAAATAAAGTTGTCTTTAATAAATCCGGTTCACATGTTCTGGATAATTTCAGTACCTGACATATTAAAGATTGATAGATTTTTTTTTAGAGAAATGTGATGGGTTTTCTTTTATACACTCATTTATATCCAGGCTTGGGGACTGGCACTGAGAGTGGCTGGGTTAGCTCGGGTCCTGCCCGGGAATCAAACTTGGGCCATGGCAATGAGAGCGCAGGATTCTGCCACTGGACCTACATGACCACTGAACTACATGAGATAATAACTAAGTCTACATCAGGATTGTCAAATACAGTTTCTGCCTGGGCCAAATCAGACTTTCAAGTGTGACATGAAAACGGGCGCTGAAAACAGGAAACGAATGATGAAAACTCTGCAAAAACACACACAAAATGGCAGGTATAAATAGGGAAGTGTATCAATGAAACATAAGGTACATGGTGTGCAGAACTGGGAACAGGATAAGGTTTTGCGGTGCAAACATGAGGACACATGAGGACACAAAACATAAACAAAGCAGATGGCAAAAGACCTAAACAAAGCCTCCTGGTGTTCTGGTAGGGAATTGTCCAAGTCATTGTTTGTCTTTCAGGGCCTTGCTTGGACGTTCTCTGCCGGAACATTATGGGGCCTTCCGGCAGTGTGTTGTATGTGTCACATGTTCTTTTATTATATTTTATTTAATAACTAAATAATATATTTATTTTATAGTTTATATTATTAATCTGTTTATTTCATCCGTGTTACATTTGGCTTCGCAGTGTCCATGTCTTTTCTTGTTCTGCTCAGTACAGTAGTTTGCCCTGTCATGTTCCTGGTTTTTTGCAAATCCCCCGCTGTCTGAGTTTAGTGTAAATGCAGGCATTTTGTCTATAATGTAA
This sequence comes from Tachysurus vachellii, assembly GCF_030014155.1. Classification (NCBI taxonomy): domain Eukaryota; kingdom Metazoa; phylum Chordata; class Actinopteri; order Siluriformes; family Bagridae; genus Tachysurus; species Tachysurus vachellii. The sequence goes on along the minus strand of NC_083476.1, from coordinate 8,593,601 downwards.
TGAGTCCTTTAAAAGTTATATTGGAAAAATTGAATACAGGGTAAACAAGGACATTTTGGATTGGTGAATGTCAATGAACTAGAATAACACAAGTATGATAGTCAGTCAAATCAGATATTTTATAAAACCAGAACTGTTATTGCTAAAAGAGGTAAACTGGTCATTTATCGCCCCATATGACCAAGGCCAATTTACAAAATAGACATGAAAAAGCACATTTTATAATCATTTAGCAAAGAAGTTTTTGTATCCTGTAGTCAGAGGAAGCCCCTCCATTCCAGAGGAATACACTATTTATTTATCTGACAAAAATTGACTTTCACTGCTTACATTTTTACACAAATATCTGTACTTTCTACTTCTTACATTTTCAAACCCGGCTTGTTACTTTAGTTTCAATCTGTATTTGGTGGCATGATCAATATTATTTCTTGTCATTGCATGCCTTTTTCGAAAAGCTCATTTCCTGGATATAGTACCACACGCCACACATAATGTACGCTGGCTAGACTGCGAAGCTAAAATACGAATAGTTACTGACCAAGATGAACAGCTATAGTTATGGATAAGACAGAGGGAGTTAGTGATGTCGACAAGACTGTAAATAAAAACATTCATGATCTCCCATGGCCATATATGTGGGAGATCTTCTAAATGTTCGACATCAAAAAGGATTCCTGTCAAATGACCTACAAATTGTCAACCTAAAAAACATGATTTGCCAGCATATTAACTTGTACATGTACAATGTGTTAGCTAAAGTACACTAATCTAAGCATCTAAGCTAGATATGTTTGTACATTAAGCTATCTCTCGTTTTTATTGGAAAATAAATGAACTTAATTCACCATCACCCAGACAGCACACATATGTATGCAAGATATACTTTAAAGAGGGCTTCGTCTGGAAACATCTGCTGTTTACAAAGATTATGGTCTTCTGATGGTGAACTGCCCTGATAGCACACATACATCACTATTTGTTGTCTGTTGTACATACATTCTAAATCATAAGACATATTTGAACGTCTATTTAACATTAAAAAAGGAGGGCAAATGTTTTTTTAAAAAAAATATGTCTTCCAAATGTAAGCACAGACAACAAATAGACCTCTCTGTGATGTACATGTGCTATCAGGGCAGTTCACTAGCAGAAGACCATAACTAGATCACCAGTGGGTACATTTAAGGATTTTTGATTCTTTTAGTTTATTCTTTTGTATGTCTTGTCCCTTTCTTGCATGTATGCATTGCAATGTATGCCTTGTAAATTTTAAAGAAAGCACATCACCCACTTTGAGAGATATACCCAGCTAACTTCGACTTCGACTTCCCTCATTAAAGCAAATAAAGTTGTGGGAATTCAAAAGTGTCTCACAGCACAGCGTGGATGAAGCTATTGTTAATTTTGTCTTTCAGGGTCTACACCCACTTGTGAATCTTTTTCAACCAAATGTTGTGGTAATGTCTTGTGGCACTGTAAAAAACAAAGTTGAAATATTAACAGAGAAAATGAAAACAACCTGAAAGCTGGCATGTGTGTGTCAGGCGGAAGAACGTGCCGGAAACCGAAGTGCAATTCACATTGTTTTAATGAAGAAACAAAAGAGGCAATTGCAGAAAACGGCAAACCAGCTGCTAAGCTCCAGGTATAGCAAAACCTGGTGAATGCTATGACCGGAATAACATTAAGAGAACTAAACAGTGAATGACAACAATACTATGACACATAGTGTACGTCACTTGCGTAGTTCAGCAATGTTCATCAGCCTGAACTGTAGAACGGACAATGAGCTTGGTGGGGAGCGTAGGTTATAAACTGTAGCCTAGAGGCTGATGAGTGCCAGGTGTAGAACATTTGTAGGTAGGAGAGCTGTTTGGAGTGATAGGTGGGTTAGGTGAAGGTGTGGCTGGTGGATCCCTGACAGTGTGAAGTCAGACGGGAGAAAGAGAGAGTGATGATAGTGATGAAAAAAAGGTGGAAAACAGTAAGGGTGTTGGGGAACCAGTTGGACCAAGATGATGGCCTGGAATATCAACTGTCTAAACACCATCACTGTGCCTGCCATCTTCTCAACCACCTTCATGCAATGGAGTTACTAAAGTCCTTCTCTACAGTATGCCACTTATCAAGGCTTAACACTCCGATACCAGCCTCAGCTGCTTGTGGCCGACTGTTCAGCATCACAGGACTGATTTTTCGCCAAAAAGGGCACATGTGGATTCCAAGAATCAGCTGCTTCTCAGGCTAAACAAAGGACTGTTCTTGAAGTGATTTGCGCACAGAAATGACCACACACAGACTTACATACTGTATATACATATATACTCACACACATATATCTATACATACGCACATGCACACTCACTGGTTCAGTTTTTGAAATAGTTTTTCCCTACACTTTTGCATTTCAACATAATTTACAGTATAACACCGCAGTTTTGTCATTTTTAAAGCATTCTAATCATTTTTGAGTTGTTTCCAGTGGCAAGAGGTATAAACACCCTATAATCTAGGATGTAACCTGTGTGATTGCAAATTGTTTTTTTATTTATTTTCTTTTTTTGTGAGCTTTTTTATTATTGTATTAATATTGTGTGATTTCCAGTTAGCAGTGACACTAAAACAGGTAGCCCATACTTCTTAACTAAAGTGTAGTCAGTACTTCAACTTTTACCAAAGTCTTTTTAAACATGAGTGTCTGTACTTTTACTTGAGTGAAGGATGTGTGTACTTTTGCCATCTCTGCTTTACTCAAACCAATGACAAAGAATAATTGTAAATCTCTGTATATATGTGCAGTTTGGGTTCTACCTTGTCTGAATGGAGCATGGGCGCTGCACTTGATGTAAGTCACACTCATTTAAAATGTGTTTGCCATAAACAAATTGAGTTCTATGCCTGCATTGGAGTAACCAGAATATAATTTTAGAAGAATGAAGAAATCAATAAAATTCTAAATAATTGTTCTCCTGATCTGTGCAATTATATTTATAATGTGACATGCTCATGGCTTTCAGGTGGATACCAGACAGCAGTCTATAAACACATTATAAAATATTATATTGATATTAATATAAATAAATATATAAATATTACAAGGTGAAAATTACACCTTATATTATAAATCCTGATATGCCTTTTCTTTGCAGTAAACTCAAGCTACTTCCCTAGCTCTTACATTTATTGTTCTGTGCTTATAGTGTAGCTAGAATATAATGTAGAATATCTGGCTAATAGCCTTCTAACATGGACAACAAATAAATATGAATCATCCCAATAGGCTAATCCTGGTTCTCACTACAGAAGTTCGTATCTGAATAAAGAAACATTAGCTCTTCTTTTTCATAAAACCTTTTCCGTTCTAATTTCAGCATAGGTTACTGGTGTTGGTTAAAAGAAGACAATAAACTCATTAAAAAAAATAAGTAAGTAAGTAAGTAAATAAATAAATAAATAAATAAATAAATAAATAAAGACTTTGATTATGCCCATTGAGGGTCCCACAAAATTGCTGGTGTGGCCCAGGCACGATTTTACATGCTTGATTTTGTATCCTCTCAGCTGTTTTTAATGTAGCCTATTAAACTATTTTTCCTTCATTCAAAATAATGAAGAATTAATTCTATTCATCCTTGTATTTAAAACTGTATGATTAATATCAGCATTGTTAAACATTATTATTTCTATTTTTTTACCCACTATGATTGGTTTTATATAGAAAAAAGTCATGAGGACCTCTTTCAGCTCCTTCCTACTGGCAGGCGCTACAGAACTTTGCTTACTAAAACTGCCAGACAAAGGAACAGTTTCTTTCCCCAGGCAATCACCCTGATTAACAACTCACCATAATTATATTCCCTGCTTCATAGGCTAAGTACTACATTTACAGAGCTGTCAGTCATCACATTATCCGTGTATGTTACACACACTATGCTGCTGTATATTGTACAAAAGCATAATATTGCACAATACTGTTATTTGCGCTACCATGCACTTCCCACACTTTATGTACATAACTGATCAGTCATATATTCTGTATTCATATTTAATACTCATACTGTCTATTGTATCACATCTGCACTGTCTTGTATAGTCTGTATTGTCTTGTCTTGTGCATTATAGTGTTATTTATGTCTGTACTTTTGAGAGTCACAAACAGCTGGAACCAAATTCCTTGTGTCCGTCAACACACTTGGCCAGTAAACCTGGAATGTTTTTGTGGTGTCTATACAATGTGTTTACAAAGTCTTTATGGTGTCCAGTTGGGTTTATTTTCAGCATCAGGAGGTTAGTTATAAGCAAAGCAAAGCAGAAGTGGAGCATCAGGATCAATCATACTGGTCCAGAGGTTAAGGAGAGCCAAAGCAGGAGACAGGTGTTAGGCTCTGTTGTAATATTGTGATCAGAGTACAAGCTGTTACCACAATCTAGAGAACTGGCTTGGTGTGCACTTTAATAACTAACTTGTGTAAGGCTTTCATGCTATTTACCAAGAACAGTAGTCTGTTATCTGCTGGACCTTGACATAAGACCACGTCTGATTCCATGAATTTGCAGCTTTATGACTATATTTCATCAAAAGGTACATTATCTGGGTTGTTTTTGTGACTGGCAATTACCTGCTTATGGATTAGCCCAAGAAACTATATATAGGTCCTATTTCTTTTATCACTTATTACTAGAACACTGTGGGGTAAACCAGAATAACCTAATCACAAGAATTCAATTACATCAACTAGGTGTATTGTTCTGCATAGAACACATCCAGCCTTGACCAATAATCAACACATGGGAAACCGTTCATGAACCATCTCAGGCATGATTTCTTTTACAAGGAAACAGTTTATTCTGAACTCAAGAACTGGCTGGCCTGTCTTACACAGAAAGTCAATTAAACAAACAAACAAACAAACAATTATCTGTAAAACACAGATACTAGTGATTACCCTGCATTTTATGTGCACTCTTCAATATGAAACACTTTTATAGACACAATTTGTCATCATGATGATTTCCTAAATATCACGATCAGGTTTATTCAATTCAATTCAATTCAATTCAATTCAATTCAATTCAATTCCTCAAGTTTATTTGTATAGCTCTTTTTACAATTGACATTGTCTCACAGCAGCTTTACAGAACATAAACATAAAACAAAAGGTTATTATAAAGAATAATATACAGATTAATAGAATTCAAAATTCAAGATTAATAATAGATATATTTAAATGTGTTTGTATTTATCCCCAATGAGCAAGTCTGAGGTGACAGGTGACTGTGAGGAGGAAAAACTCCCTTGGATGGTAAAGGAGGAAACCTTGAGAGGAACCAGACTCAATGGGGAACCTCATCCTCATTTGGGTGACACCGGAGGGTGTGATTATAAATATACAGTCTGACAAATGTTGTATTGATGCAAAAGGCCACATGGAGTTGTTATCTCCTCTTTAGTATCGCAGAGTCTAACTGGAGCTGGTAGATCTCTCGATGCCTCAGGATCCTCACAAAGGTTTATGACCTTAGTGTAGGAAGGAAACCCGAACTACTATCTCCTGTAGTGACAAACAGGTTTCCCCATAATGACATTGACATAAAAGCACATTAATTATTAATATAGTTATTGTGAGTAGTGACAATAAAACACACCCAGTAGAGGTGAAGCAACCCTGCAAAGACGTCTCCACAGCTTTTTAATACATTTCCAACAATCCTAAAAAGCATAATCTAGATAAATAATACATCTTATGACCTGGTTTAAATGTATGTATAGAATAGTGCATCCTGTAAAGGCATAATAAAAAAACAAATCCCGCTTTTATTTTCTGCTTAGTGATCTCCAGGCACACGAAAGGTTATGACGTGAAACGTAAACAACGGAAACCCGGAAATGCACAGAACAGCTTGTGCCGCGTGCTCCCCGTTCTGAGGAGCCCACATTTCCTCAGCGGAGGCTGACGTTTGACTTCATCCTTCGTCTTTCCAGTCTGGTTACCATTGGCATTTTCCGTTCCGCCTGATTCGACGTAGTCGCGATTGCTCAAGTGTTTTATCGATGTGAAGTTCAATGTAGGCGTCGTTCAGCTTTCGCCTATTACACGTAGCGCGAGCTTAGCGGTGTGTGTGTGTGTGTGTGTGTGTGTGTGAGAGAGAGTGTGAGAGAGAGAGAGTGAGTGAGAGAGAGAGAGAGAGAGAGAGGAGGCGGTATGGAGGTTTTGTGGCTCCTGCCGCTTCTCGTTGTGCCGGTCCTTTTTTGGACCAGCACCACGTTCGTTTACTATTTCAAAAAATGTTTCTACGTGGCTTATATGATGCTGTTGGCTTTGATCGCGATACCCATCTGCATCCTTAAAAGCGGCGGACGGGACGTCGAGAATATGCGGTGAGTAACGAACGGAGCTGGCGCTCGGCGTTGCACTGCGCCGTTAGCCGACTGTGCTAACTGTTAAACGTCAGAACCAGCAGCATTTCAGTGTTCTGTAGAAGTATGTACCGTTTTGTTTACTTATTTTTCTTTTATGTTGCTAAACCAGCTAATTTACGCGTATAATACAGTAAATACTAAAGAACGAGGATAAACCACTTATAACGTTTAGCTAATTTTATTGTGGCTAATATGATTCGGATGATTTCGTGTCCCTGTGTCTTTTGAACGGATGAATGGACTAGTTGTTATTGTCTAGGATCTCGGTTTGTGTAGCCAGATGTTCCGTGTCTGCTTAAGCCAGTTAGCTAGTAATGCTAAGCTAGGTCCTCATTCATGGCCTTCGGGCTGACATTCTATTCTCATAGAATTCTATTATCTGTTCAATTCCATATTAAAGGTAGCAAAACAAAATCAACAATTTATCTTTTAAACGGAAAATACTGAAATACAGGGTGAAATGAAATGAAATACATTTGCAGGGTTTTTTTTCCCGACCAGAAATCAGTGTACACTCTATATGAAACGGTATATAGTTGTTGTTTTTGGTTTAGATTCAACTGGTGAGGCTGATGATGATAACAGGGTCAAATCAGCCCCGAGCTGCTGTGCCACATCGGTCGATATTTAAATGGAGACTCGAATAGTCTAAAGTGATCCTTTATCCTAGAAGCACGTTTCAGTGGGACTTTTGCAATAGTGCCTTCAAGTTGTTTGTTGTAGGAATTGTTGTTGTGTAACTGTGAGAAATGTGGACCCTGAGCTAATCAGTCAGCCTCATGATTTTATTAGCTTAGATTTTAGATTTATTTCTCATGATCCCTAGCATTTCAAATTACAGTCAATGATTGGGTGCAGACACAGCCTAGAATTGCTTATATCTGATAGTAAGTCAAGCAAATCTGTTCTTTCAACTAGTTTATCAGCAGCTGCGATGTGAGCCTTGAAAAGTTCAATACGGTCACAAACACATGCTCAAAAAGTTGCAAGAACTGTTACTAGGGTTTCAGCTTCCCACTTCTGACACATTTGTAGCATTGTTGCTTCATCTGTGTGGAAAGTGATGTCTGAATGTGTTCAGTTGTCACTTTCTCAGCTGTGTACAAACACCTAAGGTTATAAAGCTTGAACACTAAAGAATAAAGGTGAGCACGTGTCCAGTTTACTCTCGACTTTCTGTTCTTGGCTGACATTTTTTTGTAGCCCGACTGCCTAAGGTTTATATACTTATGTAAAGCTGCTTTGAGACAATGTGAATTGTTGAAAGCGCTATACCAATAAATTGAATTGAATTGTACTGAGATGCTTTTCTGGTCACTGTAAATACCAGAAAAGCCTTTCTGAAGCAGGTATTTTGGGGTGGTCCTGGTATAAAGTGCTTAGTACCTAAAAGAAGTGGGCCAAGGCTCACTGATGTATGTGAGCAGTGAAGGCTTGCGAGTTGAGACCAAGCCCAGAGGAGAGCTACTATAGCACAAATTGTTGAAAAAGGTCATGCTGAAGGGGGACAGAGATTCCATACTGATCATTATCTACTGTTGAAAATACCTGCAATGACATGCACACGTCAGAACTGGAAGAAGATGGCTAGGTCTGATGACTCCGTCTGTGTGTACATGTACAAAAGTTATAAATTTACCTTTTGTACTTTCTTTCTCCTATGTACGTATGTCTTCAGAGAGTTTGGAGGCAAAGACAGTAGTTCATGCAAAGAGGAAGGTGTGAAAGTCTGACCTATTTACACCAGAGAATTTCTATTCAGAGATGAGTGTGTATATATGAAGAGCGTATTTCTATCCATCTAGAAGTACTAAAACTTTTAAGACTCTTTCACCTTTTATCGCACCTTGTGCTTTAATAAAAATATATATTTAATCTGAGTTTAAACTGCCTGTCATTACTTTCACTGTCAGAATGATGGGACGGGTTGACATTTGTTGATATTTACATTTACATTTACAGCATTTGGCAGATGCCCTTATCCAGAGTGACGTACATAAGTGCTTAAATCTCTATCATTGTATACATTAATGCTGGTTCACTAGGTTACATACTTAAGATTAAGTTTAAAACATTGTTCAAAGTTACAATGAAAAGTTTTTAATAAATGCAGAAGATAGGGAAAGAAGTGCTAGCTGAAGTGTTTTCTGAATAAGTAGGTTTCAACCACCGTTTGAAGATAGCCAGTGATATGTACACTACAGTGGGTGTGCGTGTGTGTGAGAGAGCAAGAGATTTAGAGACAGGTCAAGGTCAGTAGCCATTTTTGTCTTTATTTGACATTTGATTTTAAGTGCATGCATGAATGGGAATTACAAATACATATTTAAAAAAGTACAATATGTGGCCGTGAGTGGTTTTTCCCCAAACTGTTGCCACAAAGTCGAAAGCACCAAATTCTATAAGATCTGACTGTAGCATTACAAATTTCCGTCATGGAGCCCAAACCTGTACCAGCATGACAGTACTTCTTGCACAAAGCAAGCTCCATGATCCAGCTGTTTATACACAGCAGAGGCTGCAGCTGCTTTCATGTTTGGACAATTGAAAGGTCAGCATCCAATAAAGACAGAAATCTCCCAAACTTTCATAAATTCAACCGATTCAGCCAAACAGTAGAAATGCACAAGCCATGATTTGACATAAAACTACTTAAAAGTAGGAAAACAGTACAGCTATAATGTTGTATATGAATGTGTTGTATTTCCGCTTGATTTACCCTTTAAAGCTTCGATGTATCGAATGGTGCACTAGCATCAGTAATGTGGGCTGGATTATTTGTTATTATTGTGTCACCGTAGTCACATGGTGAAGATCTTTACTCCAGTGGTTCTCATCCCTTTTGTGTCCAGCTGCAACTATCCAGAGAGAGAGATTGTAACCCTCAAAATCGTACTGCTGTAACATCTGCTTCTCCATGCAGAGGACAGGGGACTGCATGTAATCTGCTACTGTTATAAATGTCTTGCATTGTTTCCTCTGCTGCCGTTCTTTTGTCATGATGTTCCTAATTCCCCATGCATGATAACAATGCACAGAAGTAGCAGTGCTGGCCAGAACTGCACAAATCTGCTTTGTCGCGGCAACACAGCACACTTTTCTTTTCTCCCCCCTCACTGTTTCTGCTGATTCTTGTTAGTTATATTAGATAGATTAGAGACAATTGCACTTTTAAGTCACATAGAGCTCTGTAGTGCTTAATGTGTTTTTAAATTCTCTACTAATTATGTATTTCCTGATTGTAGTGTTTTTTGTGTGTATTCTTGCTTTTCCCTAGTATGTATGTTAGCATATGAGCTTACGCAAAACAGTGTCTTAAGAGTGCTTAAAATAATAATTTTTCCTCTTCAACCCTTGTTGCGTCTTGATTTAAAATCAAGCAGTTTTTTTCCCTGGAGAGGACAGTGTTTGGGCTTGATAAAACAGGCTGTTCATCAAGTCTTGTGTCGAATAATACGATACTATATGCCACAAACAATCATAATGATGCCATCTAACATGTGTTTTTAATGTAAATCATGTTCACTATGCATCAAAAACTGTGTTATCAGATATTAAAAGTAATCATATTTGGGACAATTTGAATTATTTGAGTTTGCTAAACCTGAAAATCTGCCCCACGTACCGCATGCCACCTTTTCACTAACAACTACCTGCCCACTAGCTACCTCACTTACTCAAACCCTATTATTAGTTTTAAAAAGTTATCTTGGTCTATTGAAATAAAATATAGCTGTGTGAACATGCATTTTATGCCCACTCTGACAAGCAGAACTGCAGCTTAACCATCTCTCTCTCGCTCTCTTATTGCTGCACATCAGCACTTTCCAGAGGCCTTGCGCTCTATATAGCACAACATAGGATTGATCCCAGGATTGCAGACAGATTAAAGAATTATATTGGAGGGAAAATCAGTTTTTGCTGCACGTTACTGCTGTGCAGGTCTTCAAGAGATGGCAATTTGTGACGGAAGGCCTGTATCGAAAGCTCGCCGAAGGTGAGACCTGCTGTATTCAGAACCACAACACAGGAATACACATTAATTTGTATATATTTTTACAGATGTCAGAGTCTAGAGTGACTTGCATCTTTTTTCTCCATATTTTAACCACAGCGCTGCTACTATATTTTTGATGTCTAAAACTAATTTATACTGATTTATTTTTATTAACATTAACAAACTAACTTACAACATACTCACTGACCACTTTAATAGGAACACCTGTATACACCTGCACATTCTGTGTTCAAACTGTTGTGTGTAAAAATAAATAAATGAAAATCCCCAGATCTTCACTAGGATCTGCATGAATTTGCACATTGTATGCTGCCATGTTATTGCCTGATTGGATAACTGCATAAATGCATGTGTAAAGGTGTTTGTTACAGTAACTGTAAGGTGTGTATTTATCCTGTAAATAATATTTTTCACCTCAACCAGACAGCAGTTGCCTAACATACTGCTCTGTGAATAACATACAAGGTGTGCATGTTTGCTTTCTGTCTCTGCATACTGTCTCTCTGTTGCAATGCAGATACTGTACACATACAAGCTTCTACATCAGCTGAAGGTCTGCACTGCTCCTGTTACTAGGACAGCATTATACATTTTGGCATGAAATGATCAGCTTCAGAAGAAAGGTCATTTCCCAAGTTCCAAATCTGTGCAACCAGAGACCACAGCAGCAAGCGAGAGTCAACATATAAACCCTGTAGCAGGGCCAGGATGACATTAATGACAGCATAGCCTCAGATAAGTTTTAGATTAAGTTATGATACTCACATATGGCTTCTGGTGTAAGGTACTATCTTTGAAATTTATAGACAAACCCCCTACAAGATATTTGTAGCCATTTGAGTTTTTTTTTAATATCCCTGATAATCCTGTTACTAACAGGGTTTGCTGAAAGTACTAGTAAATACTCATAAGCATGGGGTGGTGAGATGCCCCTCTGGTTCTCCATTAGCATTTGCTGCAGTTCTCATTTTTGACTACTTGTGCTCCCTTTTCCACCAGAAAGAACCGGGTGCTGGTTCGAAGTTGGTTACACTGGCGAGCCTTCTAAGAACCAGTTTGCCTTTCCATGGGCTAGAGAGCCATCACAGAGCCATGTCTTATGTCACTGTATACAACGTCATACAGCAACGTTAGCGCAGCAGCGGCAAACACAACATCAACAATGGCGGATGTTGCTTTACTGTTAATGCGAACCTACATAGGCATCCAAACGCAGCGAATCCTGATTTAAAATGATTTAAAAATGGCGTAATGATGTTCTCTTTTGTCTTGGTCACAGTCTAGACCAGCAATGTTTCGGTGCTACTTAAGAACCACTTTTCCTGGTTCAGAGCCGGTGCTTTGGGTGTCGAAAAAGAAAGAACTGATTTCAAATTAGGCTCAAACTGCCTTGGTGGAAAAGGGGCATTGGTGTGAGTCTGTGGATCTGACCATGACAGTGTGATTCCTGCCCTATGGTGGACAGAATCTTGAAAGAAATCTTGATCAGAGCAAATCAACGGAATATCAGTGAATGGATCAGTTGCCACTGTTTAAATCTTTCTTTTACTAAACAATCTGAATAGACATCTCTCAGACAATAAAACTGTCTTGTTGCACAAGCTAATTATTAGTGACAAATTATTGCTCTTTGTGAGACACTGAATAGTGAAATCTGAAATATTCCACATAATTCTCCCACTGAATCACTAGTTACGGTATGTTTTTTTTTTTTTTTTGTTTTTTGTTTTTTTTTCCAGATTTATTTTTATGCTCTTCAACTCTACAATTTTAGAAATAATGCTTGACTCCACACTTTATAAGTTCATTAAATAGTATAATTATAATAGCTTTTTAATCACAATTATAACACTGTGCTCAATATTGGGTTTCAGTTGAATAGGTCAGTGGTTTTAGCCTCTTATAACAAGATTATCATAATCGCATCTGGCTTATCACACTGGATAGTAATATATAATCCTCTTTAATTTGCACTTTCATAAAGCTAGATGAAGGAGTCATACAGGAAAATCCCAGTCAGGAAGAAGCAAGCTTCAAAACGAACACTATACATGTTAAATATTTTTCTTGCTGTAGAATATATTCACAATGCAGTTACACGATTTAATTCCAACTGAGGTTTAAGGTTCAGTATAAAAGTTAATTAGTGGAACTAGAGGAACTGTGTAGGTTGCTTATGTGTATCAGATAGTTCTATGCCACCTTGTGAGCTGTTCTAGCCATATGTAAATGTGTGGTTGCACTTTGTCCTCAACACATGATTCCAGTCCTGAATTATTTGAGATATGAATCAATGTGTGCGCAAAGGTCATGGGGTAGATGCGTATAGTACTACTTTCATTTGTCATAGCTTTTTTATTCCCTTGCTTTTCACAGACAACTCATCAGACTGAACTCAAAGTCACACAAAGGGTATTTTACAGCGCAGTTGCATCACAGATTTTGTAATAACTGTTGTTTAGTTAACGGCTCTTATTCATGAATACCAAAACATGTTTTACGTTCCAAAGATAGAATGACAAAAAATGACAAAATATGTTTGGCTCTTATTCTAGGGCATAGTTTAACCCATTTTTGGAAAAAAATCTGTGGCAAAATTAAAAAAAGACCTTAAACTGGCCTGATTCAGTAAGCTTGTGCCCCTTGTGTACCGTCAGACTCCTGTGCTGACAGGAGTGTAACTGGATGTGAAGGTTTGAATCAAGCTTCGGTTTATTGTGCATTCTGGCATTTTATTTTTTTTTGCGTATACACATACATGCATACACACACGCACCCACGGTGGGAAAAAAAATTTTTTTTGATCCTTTTTTTAATTGAGAGACAGGGTATAAACGAAAATCCAGAAAAAACATTAAATGAAGGTTATAACATAATTTTTATTTGATTGTGTGATTGCGTGATTGATGTTTTTAACTTGGCAACTCAAAGTTTCAGCTCCTTCCACAGATTTTCTACGTATTAATTAAGGTCCTGGGACTTGCTAGGCCACTCCGGGATCTTAATATGCTTCCTCTTGAGCCACTCCTTTGTTGCCTGGGCTGTATGTTCTCGGTCATTGTCATGCTGGAATACCCATCTTCAGTATTCTGGCTGAGGCCAGGAGGTTCTCATATAATTCTATGGAACATGGCCCTGTTTATAGGTCCCTGAATGAAGTGAAGTCTTCCTGTACCCTTAGCATAGAAACAGCCCTAAAAGCAAAATGTTTCCACCTCTATGGTGTTCTTGGATTCTGCATGTCGCATTTTGCGCATTTCTCTGCCTCCAAACATGGCGAATCGAGTTGATGTCAGAGGGCTCAAATTTGGTCTATCTGACCATATTATATTTCCCAAGCCTTCTCCGAATCATTCAGGTGTTCACTGGCAAACCACAGACAGGTCTGTAAATGTGCAGGATCTTAATCCATTACGGCGAAGTGTGTTAACAATGGTTTTCTTGTTGAATGTGGCCCCAGCTCCCTTAAGATCATTAACAAGCTTCTCTCGTGTAATTCTGTTCTGATCATTCACCTTTCTCAGTATCATCTTTAACCCACAAGCTGAGATCTTGCATCTTGTATTTCTGCCATTTCTCCCATTCTACTATTACCTTTCTCACCAAGCTTCTTGCTGATGGGCTTGAAGCGCATTCCAGCCTTGTACACCAGACTAATTTGTGTGCATAACCAGTATGTGGGGGTAAGAATTCTTGCTGGTCGGTAGGGGATCAAATACAAATTAATTTATAACCCTTCTTTAATTTTTTTTTTGGATATTTTTTTTTTTAGATTTTTTGTTGATATTCTGTCTCTGTTAGAATAAACCTAGCATAGAAATTCTACTGTTAATTTCATTGTAAGGGGGTAAACTTACAAAATCTGCAGGGAATCAAATAATTATTTCCCCCACTCTATATATTAGGTATAAGTTTATTAAGTCCAGGCTTTTAGGCTTTTTTATAAACAGCATTTATTAGATCGTTTCAATTAGACTGACATTCTAATACACACAGAGTCTTGATTTTGAACCACTTTAGCAATGCAACTTCAGCAGTGTGCTTCAAAACATTAATGTGATGCTCCCATTATCACTCCAGATGTTGTTTTCAGGGTGAAGAGCGGTATTAACTTTCCACCACATAACTCTTAAGGACTATATATATATATATATATATATATATATATATATATATATATATATATATATATATATATATATATATATATATATATATCAGGGTTCCCACGCGTCCTGGAAAACCTGGAAATCCTGGAAAATTAATGACAAATGTTCCAGTCCTGGAAAACACATGGAAAATGAGAGAAAACATAAATTGTCCTGGAAAAAATCTTGTTGTCCTGGAAAATTATTATTTTTAAATGTTCTTGATCATTTAAAGAACAGTATACAACTGGTCAAAACAATTAACGTTAGTAACAGAAAGCGCTCTGTTCAGGGACGCTGAGTTTTGACGTGTTTTTTGTTATGCTGGTTAATCTCGCTGTGATGGATGACGCTGTCTTGTGTTGGTGGTTTCAGCTGCTAGGAATGGTTTAAGTGCTCGAATGTTTTCAGCAAATGGTGACGGGTAAACAGGTTATATTAACCTTGTTAATCTGAATATCATGTGCAAGTGGAATGCACAGCAAACTAAAGCATGCATGACGGCATTGGCCTGAGAAAGGAAAGGGTATTAATATGTGCGGTCTTTTTATTTTATAAATGTTGACATTTCATTCACATGACAAATTGTCTTTAAAAGTATAGTTAAGTAATAGCCATAAAGTGTACGCTGTTTTTAAGACTTCTGGAGAGAAGAACATATTACTTTAGGCCGTGAATCTGTGAGCCTTGTCTTTTTTTTGCTAAATTTGAAATGTCCTGGAAAAGTCCTGGAAAATGATCTCTGAAAAAGAGTGGGAACCCTGTATATATATATATATATATATATATATATATATATATATATATATATATATATATATATATATATATATATATATATACATACACACACACTTTGGTTGTTCTACAAGCATTTCCCATGTTAGTTAAAGTTCTCTCAACCTGTTTGAGTTACACTTGAGTTAAACGCTTTTAGTTTCTTCTCTTATTAATGCACTCATCAGTGCTGTATGGTAATTTACAGGATGTTCAGAATTTGGGATTTTTTTTATCATAATCCTTTCCCAGAACTTGGTTCTATACAGGTTTTGATAGCTCCTTCATGATTCTGTTTATTCTGCAGGTTGTGTACACGTGAATGTAAGTGGATAGTATCTATCTAGAAAAATTACTTTAAGTGTACACAACCTGCAGGTTACAAAGACATTGTTTTTTTACAGTGTACTGTGAGAACACAAGCACTTTCCAAAAGTAAACCAAATAAGACACTCACTTGATGCAGTACAGGTCTACAAATAGCTACATACGTTTTGGTGAGTTTAATGGAAAGTGGAGGAAATCCATCTGAAGATGTACTTAAAAAAAAAAAAAAAAAAAACTCTACAAACACAATAACATGATGTGATTGGTTTCTCAGAAGACCTGCTCAGGTGACTGTTCATTTCAATGCTAAACTGTAATGTAGGTGTGTGACAATACATGCATTGCAATAAAAAATAATAAATCTGCAAAACCAGCAATAGAGCACACTTTTCAGTAGCTCAGGATTGCAACCAACACCCATTATAGGTGATACGATTACACGACCATATTATTTATTAGCTAAAAAGCTCTCCAGTAACTTTCAAACGTCACCAATCCTGTAACTGCACTACTACAGTGTCTGAGAACAAGTGCTGTATTTTGCCCAACAAAATAATCTCATTATTTAAATGATATAATTCAATATAAAATAATCCACTGTTCATAACTTTTTTGAAACTTTTTTGTTTTCTAGAGACAAAAAGCTCATTGTTTTACATTGTTTATTATATAGAAATAAATTAGTCATTTTTCTTCAAAATAATTTCAGAATCAAATAGAGCTATGATGCTGTGAAATAGAGGACAAGTTCAGATATTTATTGTTGGGAAGCAGTATATAGTGATTAAAACCTGTAAAATAGTGGTGTATTTGCAGCTCCACAAAAACACATTTCAGCCAGATTGAATAGCACTAGAACAAAATTTCAACAACCCCACAACCAATAAAACCCCACGTTTTATTTTGCTTTCACTGTAGGGTCATTCGCTTCTTGGTGCGCCATGTGAAGTACCTCTTGGGTCTACGCTTTGAGGTCAGTGGCTGGGAGCATCTGCAGTCAGAGGGGCCGTATGTAATCATCTCCAACCACCAGTCTTCACTTGATGTCCTGGGTACGTACACATTCACATACGCTCACACACAATAACATACGCTCTGCAAAAAAGAGACTGCACAATATATTAAACTCTAACCCCAGACAGTTTGACCAATATATACACGGGTTTTATGCCAGGTTTTTTGCATGTAATAGATGCAAAGTATAATTTGAAACATCAGAAGGATGTGAGCACTTTTCCGACATGACAGGATTTTCCTGAATATAAATTTATTTGTGTAATCGTACAATTATTTTTCAATATGGGTAATGAACACAACACACAGGTATTGCGGTAATAAATAGCTTTCAGATGTTGTGCTCAATCTACAGGCTGATTATTATTGTTATTATTTTTAATCTGTGACTCAATAGATGGATTGAGAGTACATTTTTGTCCTTGAAATGTGGTTCCAGCACTACTCTTGGATACATGAACCTCCTTTATCTTGAGGGCAAATATGTAATTAACAATGTTTAACATTCCTCATGATGAAAATGTAATGTAATAAACACTGTGTTACATGATGTACATTTTACATTACATATTGTTTACAGATAATCATGCACTATCAATAAAGTACAGATCCATATACACGGGATATACACAGACTCCCTAGCCACTTTAATAGGAACACCTGTATCCTATCATTGGTTTATTAGATAATTGCATGAATGAACAGAGGTAAAGTGTTTATTTGTAATGCTGATATTACATTTTTTCACCCTCTGTTCCACCCTGTTGTCCTAATGTATATTGTTCATTATTTGGAACAACTGGAAACAGGCTGGACTGAGTAACAAAATGAAGCTAGTTATATTTAAAGATGATATCACCTGAAAGCTAGTCAAAAGTGTCTTTAAGAATGTGTAGGAATAACTTGTGAACAGCGACCTGTCTCAACTGTCTAACCATGATCTACTCACCTACAATAATCTACAATTATAACAATTACTTATCAAGGGGAAGTCTTGAGAAATAATTGATGGTATTTTTGATCCATGTAGGTCTGATGGAGGTTTTGCCTGATCGCTGCACCACTATTGCCAAGAAGGAACTGCTGTGGGCAGGAACAGTGGGCATGGTTTGCTGGCTGGGGGGCATCGTGTTCATCAACCGCAAGAAAACAAGTGATGCTAAGAGCGTTATGACCGACGCTGCCAAGACCATGCTACATGACAAGGTGTGACTCGATAACCTTAAAATACATGTGCATCTCAATAAATTAGAATGTTGTGGAAAAGTTAAATTAATTTCAGTAATTCAACTCAAATAGTAAACCTTGTGTATTATATAAACTCAGTACACACAGACTGAAGTAGTTTAAGTCTTTGGTACTTTTAATTGTGATGATTTTGGCTCACATTTAACAAAAACCCACCAATTCACAAAAAATTTGAATAATCAACTCAAAACACCTGCAAAGGTTTCCTGAGCCATCAAAATGGTCTCTCAATTTGGTTCACTAGGCTACACAATCATGGGGAAGACTGCTGATCTGACAGTTGTCCAGAAGACAAACATTGACACCCTTCACAAGGTATCAAGAGCCACCACACACAGACGTGTCAAGGAATTTGGCTACAGTTGTCGAATTCCTCGTTAAGGCTCTCTTGAACCACAGACAATGTCAGAGGCATCTTAGCTGGGCTAAGGAGAAGAAGAACTGGACTGTTGACCAGTGGTCCAAAGTCCTCTTTTCAGATGAGAGCAAGTTTTGTATTTCATTTGGAAAACAAGGTCCTAGAGTCTGGAGGAAGGGTGGAGAAGCTCATAGCACAAGTTATTTGAAGTCCAGTGTTAAATTTTGAGTCTATGATGATTTGGGGTGCAATGTCATCTGCTGGTGTTGGTTCACTGTGTTTTTTGAAAACCAAAGTCACTGCACCCGTTTACCAAGAGATTTTAGAGCACTTCATGCTTCTGTCTGCTGACCAGCTTTTTAAAGATACTGATTTCGTTTTCCAGCAGGATTTGGCACCTGCCCACACTGCCAAAAGCCCCAAAAGTTGGTTAAATGACCATGGTGTTGGTGTGATTGACTGGCCAGCACACTCAGCAGACCTGAACCTGACAAGATGAAAATGAGAAACAAGAGACCAAAAAAATGCAGATAAGCTGAAGCCCACTGTGAAAGAAACCTGGGCTTCCATACCACCTGTTACGCCGTAGTATGCTTTTGAATTGTGCTTATTATTTATGTGACTGTCACTGGTGGCTGGGTGTCTTTCGGTGTCTGTTTCTTGTTTCAGCCCTTCCAGTTACGTCACGTTTTCGCCTGTACTTCATTGGACGATCATCGTATGACACGCTATGCCCCGCCTCTTCGTCGTGCTATTGGCTGGATGGGAATTTCAGGTGGACATTTAAACCATGTCAGCAAGAGTCCCAGAGGAGAGAGAGAAAAAGCCGGTTTTGAATGGTTGTATGCTGTGTCTTGCGTGCCGTGTTACCTCGTTGTGCAAAGCACTGTGTTGTCGAACTTGTGGGTTGACTTAGTCATTTTGTGTTTTCTGCCTCGTTGTGTGCGCATCCTGTTGTATGTGTTTTCCATGTAGATTTTGTAAATATGGTTATATGAAGATGTAAATACACCCTGTTCGGTGGTTTGTAGGAAGTCGGTGCCAGTTTGGTTATTAATGGTGCTTGCAAAGCAACATTATTACTATTGTGCCGCAGCTTTTGTCCTAGACCCATGAATGGGTGTCAAATCGACCGGCTCATTGAGGAGAGGTGTGCTATTTTGAGGAGAGGTGAGGAGGAAACCGGCTCATTGAGGAGAGGTGTGCGACTTTTCTAAGCGATCTGAGTACCGGTACTTCCGGTACCGGGTCTCAAAGTGGCCTTTTTTCCCATAGACTCCCATTATAAACTTTGGAGGTTTATAACTCGGCAAGCTTTCAAACTATCTACACCAAACTCGGCCAGCTCCTTTAGGGTGATACTCTGAACAAATTTTTAAATTGATGTACCGACTGGCCTTCCGGTTGTGCCTCAGCCCCGCCCCCAAAATATGCAAAATTAAAAAACTTTTTACAACTTGGACATATGACATATATGACATACATGTGACATATCAAAACACTCACAACAATGAGGGGAACTTCCTCACGTGTATTTTGATGAAGTCACGTGACTTCACGTGAAAACAAAAAATTTGCACAACATGGACATGTGACATAAAAAAACACTCAGCACAATGAGGGGAACTGCCTCACGTATATTCTGGTTACGTCATGTGACGTCACGTAATGTCACGTGAAAATCAAAATTTAGCACAACATGGACATGTGACATACCAAAACACTCAGCACGATGAGGGGAACTTGCCACGTGCAAGCACCATTCACATTTTCTTCAGGAAATGTACGTTCTAGTTCTGTTTATTATTGTTTTTTGGCTAGATAGGGAGTGAGGGAAGGACATGTATTTTCTTTTCTTTTCTTTGGATCAGGTTAACTAAGTGGTATTTGTTGAGTTAGAGGGAGTTTTATTTATTATTTTGGCCTTTCCGACCTCAGAAGCCGTCACCACCTAAAAAAAAATGAATAAATCCAAGAAGTGAAACTGTCGTGCTACGTTTTGTTTATTTTTTCTCCTTTCATTTTCATACTGATTTTTATTTTTACCTGTATGTTACGGTCTGACCTAGACCCGGTCGTAACACACCTCAGCAGTGACACAGACTGATCACCTCCATGCCACGCTGAATTGAGGCAGTAATTAAAGCAAAAGGTGCCCCAACCAAGTATTGAGTACATATACAGAAAAATTTAAATTTAATGTAAACAGTAAAAAACATACTTTCCAGAAGGCCAACAATTCACTAAAAATGTTTTTTTATTGGTCTTATGAAGTATTTTAATTTTGAGAGAGTGAAATTTGGTGGGTTTTTGTTAAATGTGAGCCAAAATCATCACAAATAAAAGTACCAAAGACAAACTACTTTTTGTAGTTTATAAATTATATAAAATACACAAGTTTCACTATTTAAGTTGAATTACTGAAATAAATGAACTTTCCCACCCACAACATTCTAATTTATTGATATGTACCTGTAAGACATGTGCTGATATTCATTTCAAAAGTAGGAACTGCTTTTAAATGAAAACTATATCATTCTTCAACACACAGTTTAATTTCTTCCTGCTAATTTCTTCCTGGTTATTATCTTCTGAAACAATATTAATAATTACAAAAATAATTGAAATATTATATCTCTGTCTTTGCAGATCCGCCTGTGGGTGTTTCCTGAAGGAACACGGAACCAGAAAGGTGATATTCTGCCATTTAAAAAGGGGGCATTTCATCTGGCAGTTCAGGCTCAGGTAAGCGGCTCACATTTAACACCAAGCACAGAATGGTTGATTCCACATGCAGGGATGTGTGTGCATGCTTAGATATGTGTGTGTTTTATATATGAGATTAGACACTTTGCAGTGATTCACTGTGTTAATTACAGGACATCACTGCAGCTTATCAAAGTCCGGTGATGTAGTTTGAAAGTTCACATTTTATCTCACTCCTCTAATCTTCCTATAATAATTACTAGTGTGTTAGCAACATCATCAGAAGACATAGCAAATGATGTTTTTCAGGAATATAATGTGGGAACAGTTGTTTGGATGACAGTCATCTCGGATGCAGATTACCTTCGGCACTCGAATTACAGTCGTGCTTATATTGATTATAACTGTATTATATATGTACCTTGCATGTGAGTTATTGCTAAAATATGATCAGTTATGGTCTGTTAAGCCAATGAGATTTTCACGCTTTAACCACCAGCAGGTGCACTACTGCAGTAAGACAGACTGAAATATAGCCCATCTGTTAATCAGATTATAGTTATATACTGAAAGTTTAGTTAGGATCCTTGCTCTTTATGAACACATGATGCAGCTTAAATAGAACTCAAGGAAAGAAAATGTTTTTAGTTGCAAAATCTGCCGTGAACCTGTCAGAAGTTTACTCTTCTGTGCAGATTGAGTGCAGTAAATGTACAATATATGGGTAAGAACACTGAGAGTAGTGAACACCAGGGGGCGCTACTGTTTCCCTGGAGTACATTAGTTTGACCTCACATACACCTTTCCAACTGGCACAGAACCCTTTTAAGAAGTAGCCTGTGTTTCCCAAACAGTTTCCAAAGGATCTCTGGGCTGCAGTTCAGTTTTTACCAGCTGGGAGATATGACCTTGGGCTATTTTTAGTCTGGGAAGATAACTCTCTCTCTCTCTCTCTCTCTCTCTCTCTCTCTCTCTCTCTCTCTCTCTCTCTTTCTCTCTTTCTCTTTCACAAACTCCTAGGCACCCATCATCCCCATTGTGTTCTCCTCCTATAGCAACTTCTACCTTCGGAAGGAGAAAGAGTTCAAATCAGGTGAAATACTTTGGTACATTTATTCATATCATCATCATTTTATTACCACATTTGTAATAACAGTTTTATATGCCAAGTTAATTTAACATGCACCATTAAATAGTATAGATTATACTTGATGACTTAATTTAGTATTGTTTTGATAAGTAAAAGTGCATAGTGTATATAAGATGCAGTGTAGTGAGACTTTGATAGAAATCCTGTATATGTGGAGGTCTGCTGGTCTCAGATTTTGCTCCTCTGGTTGATTTGTCGCATCCAGTTATACATTTTGTATAACTGACAAATCAACTTTCTCCTCACTGTTGAGTATTTTTAAAATCAGTGAGTGGTTGGAACACCTTTGCTAGTGGAGCCCTACTGCATGTAACTGTGCTGTGAAAAATTGGTCAGTTCCTTATGTTGTTAATAGTAATGAAGTCTTTCTCAAATTTCTAATAGGAACGATCACTCTGAAGATCCTCCCCAAAATTGCTACCAAAGGCCTGACATCAGATGATGTGTCGTCACTCTGTGAACGGTTGCATGCCGTGATGCATGCTGAATTTCGGGAAATTTCCAGCCCATCACCTCAGTCCAATGGGCCGTCCAATCACTGAGCATTTCGGCGATTTCATCTACTGTTTCTCTCCTATTGCCTCTAATAGTCGCAATGCTCTCTGGCGGCTCGAGACTTTGCAGTCATGGTGATTGACGGTAGCTGTGGCAACTAGACACTTCCAGTATCTTCTTCAGTGTCCATATAAAGCCACATTACACACACACACCAACACACACACACTTATATGCCTATATATACACACACATCTAATACACTCTGGTCTCTCATTGGGACTTTTGGAAGTGTGTGGGTGTGGAGTTGAGGGCAGTGACCGCTGTCCTTGCCCATTGGAGACAGTCTGTTTGGAGCATTTTCCTTCTTTCAATAGGTTTGTTTCAGAAAGGAAGTTTGTTGTGGATGTGCATTAATCATGCATGCCTTTGGATGCTTTTTCTCTCCTTTGCTTTTTTAAAATCCTGGGTAGTTTGGCATTTTATTTTATATTTTTCGTCCCTTCCTTGATAATCATTTACTTGTAGCTGATCTTTTAGGTCTTCACATACTCTTTTAAATAATTTTTCATCTAGTTTTTGTTTGTTTAATCGTCTTTTGCCATCAGTCCTGCCTTAGGACTCAGCCAATTAAAAGTGTACTTTAAGTGTAACTACCACCAGTGGCAAACTTTCACCATTCCAAGACCTACCCCATGAAGCAGAAGTCGGTAACTTGGGAGGAATTTTTCACTTGGTTATACTCAGTGTTGATAAAATATTTTTCCCTAATAAGCCTTATCATTAGAGTTTGCACGTAAAAAAACTAAGCCTTTCTGTTGCTTAGCCTTATTTATTTTGTATTCCTGCCTTTTTACATTTTGTCCCTTGTTTTGGAAAACGTACCTCTTAAGCTGTAAATGTCAAAGGTAATTTCATAAAGTGCAGTGTTAGATTGTACTAGGCATATTGGCTACTAAAAAAAAGTAAATTAAATATAGCCTGTTAAAATGTAGTATTTAATAATTTATTTCACATGTGAATTAGAAGTAGCTATTTGTGGTGCTGTTATCTTTGCTGTGATGCATTTAATCTGTGTCATAAGCTTACTCAGTGCTGCCAGATTAAACAGTATCCACCACAATCTGGCTATTTTTTATCGCCTTCAGATAAAACAGCCTTAGTCCGCTCATTGCATTTCAAAGTAACATTTTCAGGACGGGTTCTAAGCATCTACATGATGCTTTCAATCTGGCAAATGTAAATGTACATGTACACAGACCGTTACATAAGACCTTTGGTTAGCACCACACACATGACCTGTCTCCATGCATGCATATGCTACATGTGTGTGGATAATTACAAAACCTTTGGTATTCGTATATAACACTTCTAAATCAAATGTGGCCTGCTATGAAAATAATAGACTGATTTTTAAAATAACCTTTTTGGTTAATGATTATTTATTCATATGTTTAATTAAAAAAAAATACATTTGTTGGTATAATCAGGTAATGTACTAAAACAAATGCTATAAAGTGTTCTTGTGCCATGTGTGTGAAGTTTCTTAGCTACCACTTACAGCACTGTGAGTCAGTTAGTGATCAGTGATGGATGAGAGTATTGAAGAGCGTGGGGTGGGTGACATTGTTTTGATTTGTTTTCTGCAAACTATAATTTTTCCCAGTACTGGCTCAGTTTATTTTGTGTAAGATTGCAGATTTAAAATATCTTACTAAGGTTACCTTACTAAAAATTATGTAAAACCTCTTTTTTTTTTTTTTTTCCTTGAAGGTATAACCTTTATTTTTAAAAAGAATTTTCCAAAAAAAAGTAGCTGAACAATACTCTGAAAACCACCAAATATATATTTGAAGTTGATTCTTGTTTATCTCTGCTTGTCATTTTTGATTGACAAACTTTAATTGTGCTTAATGTTGTTGAAACTAGGCATTTCCATACCTGTATTTCCATTTCATTTGGGTTGAAATAAATATTTGTTTCATTCGAAATGCCAAGCAGTTGTTAAGATTTTTTTCTTCCCTAGATCCCTCATTAGTACAGTCATGACCCATATTTTTCTTAAATGTACGACTAAAACTAAAATCTAATCTGTAATCAAATTCTTTAACGTCTACTATATGGCCAAAAGTTTGTAAAAACCTGATCAATATGCTGATCTCAAGCAAATGATTGCAACAAACATTCAAAGCACGCAATCGTCTAGAACAAGGGTAGGCAAACTTTTTGGCTCAAGACTGGCAGGGCCAGTAGCAGATGGGAAGATGAACTAATATAATAGTATACTAGTATAATTACATAGGAAACCCAAAACAGCTAGTTGCTAGCATACAGTAGTTAGCATGCTTGCTAAGCTTTATAACTGAGCACTTTATTAGGAAGACTATACTAATACTGGGAAAAGACTCCCTTTGCCTTAAAAACAGCCTCAATTCCTTTTGGATGGGTTCCACAAGGCCTTCCTTTGAGATTCTGGACCTTGTTGAAAATTGTATCACTCAGTTGCCAGATTCTTTGACTGCACTCCATGCTGCAACTGTCCAGTTCTACTACATTTGTATGGTGTTCTATTGGATCTAGATCTGGTGACTGGGCTGCTGATAACACAGCAAAACTCATTGCCTTGTTTGTAGAACTCATTTAAGTTGACTTTTGCTTTCTGATATGGAGCACAATCATGGAGCCAATAGAAGATGGTAATATCTGACCTTGAAGGAATGTACATGATCAGCAATAATATTAAAATTATTTGTGGCACTAAAGTGATTATTTATTGGTATTCACATGCCTAATATGTGACGAGAAAACATTCCCCACATCATTACACCAACTCCACCAGCCTGGATTGTTGACCATCTTTGTGTTTCAGCAGAAATCGAGATTCATCATACCAGGCTACATTTATTTCATTTCGGTTCTCCACAATTGTACAGAGCAGTCATGAGTTAATATAGCCGTCGTCAGCTCAAAACTGTCTGGTTATTCTCTGTTGACCCCTTATCATCCAGGCAATTTCTATCTGCAGATCTGATACTCTCTGTATACATATTTATTTCTCAGAAAAACCTTAGGACTAATGAACTGCTCAACTACTGTGCGTGAAAATACTTGATCAACAGTTCTAGAAATACACACCAATTCAGTACACCCTGTCTGGCACAATTCTCTTGCCATGGGCAACTGAGATCCCCCAAATTCCATTTTGATGGTTTAAACTCCTGGTCTGTATCTGCAGGATTTTATGCATTTCATTAGTCACACTATCGGTTGATTAGATAATTGCATGAAAGTGTAGGTGTACTGGTATTCCTAATAAACTGATTGTGAAGTTAAATTTTGCCCATATACTGTATATTTCCAAACTTCATCAAATGCATGTCTGACATCCAAATTTTGCTTGGTATCTTTGTCCTGGATTACAAAGACTTAACAATAAGCGAAGATTTAGCACTGCTCAAAAATAACTTCCATTACTAGATGTTATGATAACATGTAATGCGGTAAATATATTTATTACACCTTTAAGTAAAAAATTAAACTGAATGTCAAAACTACCAAAATGAATGTGACCCACTACTCTAAAAGGCATGTGTCCTTATTTAAACCTGTCTTTTACAGGAAATATAGAAATGCATGCTTTATGTAAAACTGTATATTCTCAGTGATCCATATAACATGTACACAAGTGATTGTATTTACAGTATTGTTCAGAACATATTGATTTTTGATGAGTATGATACATTTTATGGATGTGAAAGTTCATACTGATACAGAATCCAGACTATTTGGGATTTCAAATAAATAGCAAACGTCTAAACCATTAATAGTTCATATTATTATAATTGCACTGAAGCGCTTAATGTTGAGCACTTTGATTTGTTTGGAGCTTTTTCATTTTGTTTTGTTTATTTTTTTCAAGTCACTAAAGCTGTTCCTGGTAAAAACTGGTGGTTAGTTATAAAATGCTGTTTATTGCATTGAAGGAAACTGTTCTATCCATCACCTTTAATTTGTGTGTACGATCTGGTCTGGTGTGTTTTGATGAATTTGTATTACAAATGCACAAAATGTTCAGTGTGAAAGCCCATTGTAAAATCTAATATTACATTGTAATTATACACAAAGATGCAGTAGATCTGAAAACAGCCTGTGTAAACTACCTTGGATAAATAAACTTAAATAAATGTCATCTTTTTCCACATGATAATAGGCTTTTTTGCATTTTATTGCATTGCACTGTATCTGTGCTTCTGAGGCTGATCGATGGTAAAATTGCGATATGTTCACAAGGATCCACACACCAGGCCTTCATCTTCTAAATAACAAACAGACTTTATTAGAAACATCTGCAGCATAAAAGGTAATAAAGTAAAACACTAATAAATGAATAGGCATGCCGTTATTGATTCACAAGAAGCACTTCATCATTCTAATCAAAATAGTAATTCACTCACATAATACAGCTGGAGAAAAATGTTGAGTATAAAAATGACAAACATTGCTTACAAAAATAGTTGCCAATAGAAGTGTGCAAGTATTGAGTCCTGAGTATTTTGCTTTTGCAGAAAATACTTGGCTCATAGTGGTATTAATATGGTTGTTCTCAAAGCCATTAGAAATCCCATGCATCATTTACATTACCATACTGTTGGATTTTCAATTCTGGCTTATCAGAGGGTTCGAATAAATGTCTGATCTGCAAGAGCACTGAAAGTAAGATCACAAGATTTTTTATAGAATTCTATTTATTTGTTGGGGTTATGGTGGCTTGGTGGTTAGCAGGGTTTGCCTCACACCTCACACTATGGTTTCCCTTACACCTGCAATGTGTGTGGATTTTGCATGTTCTCTTTTCTCCTCCCCAGTTCAAAGACATGAATTGTAGGTTGACTGGCTTGTGTGTGTGTGTGTGTGTGTGTGTGTGTGTGTGTGTGTGTGTGTGTGTGTACCCTGCCTCCTGCACCAAGTCTCCTGGGATAGGCTCTAGTTTCCCTGTTACTGTACCTAATAAGATAAACAGTGTAGAGAATGGATAGATTGCTCATTTTAATATGCAGATGTTCTGATGCTCTGTACATAATAACAGGTTTTAACGTGCTATTTAATGAAAAGAAAACCATTTATGGCTTTCTGTGAAATTTCAGTTAACGTATGAGGAGTCATCAGTGTCAGTGCTTTGTAACAGTCGAAGGTAATGTGGTTTTCTGCAAAAGGAGGGTCTTAAGGATAAAGGAGTTGCATTTTCTTTTTTTCTGGATCATGACAAGCAGCATTTTTTGTCTTATTAAAAGAAGAAAAGGAATTTTGTGATGGAATAGAATGTTTATAGCTACTATATGTAAGTCACATCACAAATATAGTTGTTTACAACACTTATTTATATGAAAATAATCAACCTGAGGGTGTTAACCCATTGTTTTTTTTTTTGTTTTTTTTTTGTTCTTTACTTGGCATGCGCTGCATTCACGATTCACATGAATGGAGGCTAATAGATTTACATTATGTGGGTTAAAGTATATAGACACCACTCCTAATTACTGAGTTCATAGTGTATAGCCAAGCAACATCCATAGGCAAACATGGAACATTAAACTGGGTCATATTCAAGAAATTATTGATCATGGCACCTCTGCCACAAGTCAGTTCATGAAATTTCTGCCCTGGTTCTGCACTAGTGAAAGTAAGTGCTATTATTTTGAAACAGAAGCATCCAGGAACAGCTCCGATGCTTCAACTTAGCCAGAAATTTGTAGACCATGCAAGAACTCAACACAAGCCTAAGAGCACTATGTACAATGCATAGTACCAATCATAACGTTTGTTAGAGGAGGTATAACAGGGCTGGTTTTCAGGGTTTGGGCTAAGCCACTTAGATTCAATTAATTGTATTATTTAAGCCACAGCATAATGTCTGCTTTAAACTTTCAGGCAGCAATTTAGGAAAGACCTATTACCTATTTCAGTTTTACTGTGCCCCTGCTCAAAAACCCCAATGAATACCTTTGGAATGTTGATTGAAAGCCAAGCCTCCTCATCCTACATCAGTGCTCAAGCTTACAGATGCTTTTTTGACTGAATGAGCACAAATTCCAACAGCCACACTCCAAAATCACTTAAGAAAGATTTCTCAGAAGAGTGGAGGCTGTTATAAAGAGATGGCACATGGGTTCACAAGCTCATATGAGTGTGATGATGAGGTGCCCACATACTTTTTGTCTTACAGGTTATTTAAAGACAAAGCTGTCAATGTGACCACTGGTTAACTGTTCTTTCTCCTGAAGTTGAAGGCAGGCTGTGTTCAGTTGTAGGTTGCAGATGTGCCTTGTTGTTACTGATCATCTAGTTTTCCTGGCAAGAGCCTGAAATGGAGAAAAGTTGGAAAATGGTCACCATAATGTAAAAGATAGCTACACACCTTAAGGACAGAAAAATTGTGAAAGTATGTAACGAGGACCGCAAACCTGCCATTATTCTAATTCTGATTAGGGAAAAGAGTGTACAGTAACTGAACAAATTGTTGAACAAGCAACTGAACTGACCAAAATCACTCATCACTGAAAAGCTGCACTTCATTAATGTGGACATGAAATGTACATACATACAGCTATTTTTTTATACAAAGTCAAATATCCAGTAATATGTACTTATTAAAAATTATATTAGGAACACCTTTACATTCCAGGAATTACCTAATAAACCAATCGTGTCAGTGGTGCAATGTATAAAATCATGCAGATATGAACCATCCTCTTTGGGGAATGTTCACATCAACTATGAGAATGGGAGGAATATATTATCTCGGTGATATTGATCATGGTTTGATTGTTGGTGCCATATAAGCTGGTTTTGTATTTCTATAACTGCTGATCTACTGGCTTACTGATTTTCACACACAAAACTCTCTAGGGATTACTCAGAATGCTGTAATAAATAAAAAAAATATCCAGTGAGAGATAGGTCAGAAAGACTGGTTTGAACAGAAAAGTTGCAGTGATTCTAATAAACACTATGATTGTGGTGAGCAGAACTGCATCTAAGAAGGTACAACACAATGAACCATGAGGCTAATAAGCCTCAGCAGCAGAAGATCTGGTTCTGCTTCTTCAGCCAAGAACATAAGCCTGAGGCTGCAGTGGGCACAGACTTACCAAGACTGGACAGTTAAAGCCTGGGGAAACTATGGGATAAATTTCATTGTATTTCAGATCCAGTAACATGACATTTAAAACTACAGGTCAGGTTTGTCATGCAGAACTGCAGAATGCATTAAATCTAATTTATTATGAATTTGAGGTGGCATGGTGACACAGTGGTTAGAATTCATTTGTCATAGCTCCAAGGTCCCAGGCTTGAGCTGAACAGGTTACAGTCCTAAAATTAAACAAAGTGAACACAATCAAACATCAATTAATTATTGTGAAAAATGATCCAGCTTTACATATCTGTGACTTGTAAAACTATGTGAAATTTTGCAGCAATAACTGTAAGTAGTTTTTCGGTAAACAACAGGCCCTTCCACAGGTCCTTCCACCATGGACAATCAACTTTCGTCACACGTTGCTAATGTGACACGTTCATGTCAGTTTCTTATCTACAGCATCAGAAGGATTCAGCCATTTTTAACAACACAGGCTTCTTAGTTTCTTGTCATCTCAAGACTGAACTACTGCAACTCATTGCTGGCAGGTCTCCCTATGAACACAATTCATCCTCTGCAAATGATTCAAATTAACGTTCCCTGGATGTCTGAACAGCTAAGTCACTGGCAACGAGTGAAGACCTACCTCTTCCTGAATCACTTAAAGTAGCACTTCTTCCCCTGTTTGTTTATAATAAAAAAACCTGAACAGACTTGATGGTATCCAAAGTTTGTAACGTAGTGAACCAGTGTTATCATCAATAGAGACTTAAAAGCACTTTGTACTGTATATTGCGCTGGATAAGGGCATCTGCCAAATACCAAAATGTAAATCTAAATGTATGGGCTCCCTCGAGGAATTTCTTCCTCTAAAAATCTACCAGTAGGTGGACTGGTTCTTCTAAATTGTCCTAGGTGTTATACCCACACCCCATTTCGGCATGTTTTTTGTGGATCCATTTATAGTGTGCTGGATTTAGAATTTGGCTATATGCAACATTAAAACACTTCCTGAGCAATTTTTGCAGCATGACAGTGAGCATTCCGCAGAAAGTCGCATGAAGGTGTGTACTTGGTCTGCAACAACGTTTTGTGTGTGTGTCAAAGTAACACCCACATGAGTGCCAGGAGCTTTCCCAGCAGAACATTGCCCAGAGCATCACACTGGCTTGCCTTTTTTGGTACCATCTCTTCCCCAGGTAAGTGATACACATGTGCACATTATGCAAATAAAAAAGCAGACCAGGCCACTTTCTTCCATTACTCAATGCTCTAGTTCTCATGCCAATTGTAGCCATTTTTGTCAGTGGACTGATATCAGTATGGGCACTCTAACCAGTTTGTGTCTGACCAGTCCCATACGCAGCAAGCTTATGTATTGTGTTCTGACACTTTTCTGTGAGCTTGGCCCAGATGGGCATCACTCCCCATGTGCATCAGTGAACTTTGGATCCTGGTTCACTGTTTGTCCTTCCTCAGTTCACTCATCTATACATCAGTAACCTGAGGAATATACTTGCACTCTGTTCTCATTTACCATTGCTCAAACTCACATGATCCAAGGCGCTCCTCCAGGAAGCTGACCTGCTCGCTGAGAGAGTCTATTCTGTCCAGCTGCCGCAGCGAGTGTGTCAGGAAGTTGGTCTGGTCTGACAGGAAATCTGTCCTGTCCAACAGGATACCATTTCTGTTGGCCATATCCTCCTCCGGTGGAAAGAGAGTGGAAAATGGTGCAAGGACCATCTCCAATTTCTACCAAGAGAAAGACAAAAGAATTTATTTTAACCTTTTGTCTAATAATGTGAGAAAGTTACACAAAAGAAATTAAGAGAATTATACATATAAAATTCTTACAATTTGGAGGGAAAATCTAAGACATATTAAA
This sequence comes from Tachysurus vachellii, assembly GCF_030014155.1. Taxonomy (NCBI): domain Eukaryota; kingdom Metazoa; phylum Chordata; class Actinopteri; order Siluriformes; family Bagridae; genus Tachysurus; species Tachysurus vachellii. Next base: position 8,561,913 of record NC_083476.1, on the reverse strand, counting down.
ACATTTATTTCTAAGAGTGAAGATGCTTTAGCTCTTTAGCGCTTATAAAATTGTTTAAAACCTGTATAGCTTTAGCTCTTATACAATTGTTTAAAGCCAAGCCAGTAAAGCTAAATTTCAGCCATGGATCCAACAAATGTATGTTTGTGAATTCAGTTTATTCAATTAAATTTTATTTCTGTAGTGGTTTTAACAATAGACACAAAGCAAATTTACAGAAATATATAAATTCACAATATATAATTTTCAAATTTAGATTTATCCCTAATGAGCAAACCTGAGGAAACAGTGACAAGGAAAAACTTCCTGATTTCATATTAGTAAAAAACCTTGAGAGGAATCAAACTCAAAATTGAATCCTTATCTCAGTAAATCTCTATAAATAATGTCTTTTTTATAACTGTGCACTACATGGTCAAAAAGTGCAACTACACAACCAGGTTTTCCTGTGTCTGTGTGGCTTTTTCCACCTGGTATTCCGAGATACTTAGTTCAGTGCTGAGCATAAGTTCCTATCTTTGCATCTTTCTTATTCCCACGTAGGGTTTCTCCTGGATCTTATGTTCCCTTTTAATCACAGTCTAATTGTTTAATCTGACAACTATACAGAATTTATAGTCCATACGGTACATAGTTTATGCAGATACTTGGTGTGTGTCTTACCTGTTCCAGCAGCTGTACTCGATTTCTGAGAATCTGGACCTCTTCTGTAACATTTGCCACCTGTCCAGCATCTTCATCTTCAAATACACACATTCATGAGTCCCACACACCCACATTCAAATAAACACACCTAAACATTTAATACTAGATATCTATTCCAATAAGTTTTAAATAAACATGCAATAGTATTTGTCTAATATTATCTCAAATATAATAAGGCAGATTGTGATTAACAGAATGGAAAAAAAATAATACATTCCTGAACAAAATAATAATATTGCAAGTATTCCAAGTATTTGCATTTTGCAATGGTGGATCATAACCAGCTTATAAGAACTGTTTCAAAATGTCAAAAGAAGAAAAAAGGAGCAAAAGACAAAAAACAGAGATTGGAAATTTATTGAAAAACTGCATTCAAACTCAAACAGGCTGTCCATCAAAAGTTTCAGACCATAGGCCAAAAATACCCACAACAGAACTAAAAGTTCTCAATAGTGAGTAACCACACCGTACTTGTTGATAACTTCAAACACTTGTTTCGGCATGCTTGATGCAACTGTTCCCAGGAGGCTGTTGGGAACGTTGCTCCATGTGGTAAAGATGGCTTCACGAAGGGCATCCACAGTCTGGAACTGATGTCTGTTTTTGTAAACTTCCCTTACCATCCATTCCCAAACATTCACAAGGGGATTTGCCTCAGGAGAACATGTAGGATGGTCCAGAAGTGCAATGTTATTGTCCTGGGAAAAAGTCCTTCGTCGGGCAGGTATTGTGAATTGCAGCGTTGTCCTGTTGAAAAACCCATTCATTACCACACAGACGAGGGCCCTCAGTCAAGAGGGATGTCTGCTGCAAGGTGTCCACATAGCCAGCCGCCATTTGATGCCCCTGCACAATCTGAAGCTCTATTTTCCCATCAAAGGAACAAGCACCCCAGATCATGATGGAGAATCTTCCACTGTGCCGGGTATAAAACACCTTCAGTGGGATCTCCTTGTCATGCCAGTATCAATGGATGCCATCAGGACCGTCACGTTTTTTGTCCTTTTAAGCCCTTCTCTCGCAGTTACTGTCTTATGGTTATACTGCAGTCAACATCAGTAATGGCCTTAATTTGGGTCGAGGATCCTCCGGCTCAGTGCAGGTAAAATTTTTTTGGGTCTACCACTTGATTTTATTGTCCCATAACTCTCAGGATCTTTTAAGAAATTTAAATGACTGTCTTACTGCATCCAACCTCGGCAGCAATAACACATTGCGGGAGTCTTTGCTTGTGCAGCTCAACAATCCTGCTATGTTCAAAAACAGTGTGACTGTCTGAAGGACAAGAACATTAAAGCCATATTTTTGCACAGATTTTAACTTATATAAATAAAACATATTTGGTTCCCGTTTAAAAGCTTGTTAACTTATTTAGTTTCTGCTGTGGTTAGTGGGTTAGTGGTTTTCATTGTGAGTCAGACACTTTAGACGTCCCCCACTTTATACCGATGACCCCAACTCAGGAATGTTATGAGTGCTTTCCAAATTCACTAAGTAACAAGAGGAGAATGTAATCTTAGTAGCACATATCTGACTGGCTGGACTCCAAACCAATCAGACAATAAGTTTCTCTGGGTCTACTGACCCCAATGCTTGGGTCCTGATCTGGGTTTGAATGAGGGCCAGCCAGTTCTATACTACACACACATGCCTACGTTAGATTTGACTTGGCTTCTTCCATACACATATATCACAATTATATCTTGAGAATCTGTCCCAGATGTGTGTGCTATTATGCAAGTTGGGCTACGGGGAGGGAGAGAGAGAGGAGAGAGAGAAAGATGAGGGGGAGGTTGAACCAACTCTGTGTATTAAAATAGAAAAAAGTCAGTTGCATTTTTTTGCCTAAGTATAGCTTCCTAGTGTGTATAGCTTCCTAGTCTGCCATTTATTCTCTCTCTCTCTCTCTCTCTCTCTCTCTCTCTCTCTCTCTCTCTCTCTCTCTCTCTCTCTCTCTCTCTCTCTCTCTCTCTCTCAATGCCTGGGCCACACCAGAGGGTAATGGGGTTTGCATAAGGTGTCTTGATTCTATTCTGGTCCTAATTGTTTTCTTCATAGGCTATCCTGTGGTTTCGGTTAAACCAAGTGTTGATAACTGATGGTCAAACCATTCACAAGTCAGAATCTGCCTCACTTGAATGGGCCATGTCTTGTTTCTTCACAAGAAATATTTGAGATCCCAGGTTTGACTGATATTTTAGCTGATATTCAAGACTAATAATCAGTGAATACATCATATGTGGGTTCATCATATATTGGTGCTCAGGCATAAAGAAGGGACTACTGTGCTTTTCTTAAGTTTTCTTCTGGAACGTTTGGGTTGGTTGAACTATCTTTTACAGTAGGTGTTACAGAAATGTTGGCTGATTGCAAGCTGCAGTTTTACAACAGAATTCTTGGCCTGTTTGACTGCACAGCTGGACACAAACAAAGAAGCCCAGAAATCACAGATATAGCATTTTAAAGCCTCTAAAAATGTTATAAATTCATAAATTAACATCACTCATAGTCCAAGTTAAATCCACTCAGAGCAACTACTGTAATATTGTAATATTTTTAACAGCTGAGAAAAATATGAAAATGTGAAATATCTGCGTTAGCTTTTCTATCCTGTTTGATCCAAGGTACTGTATGTGCGCATGAGTGTGTGTCGGAAAGTGTGTTTTGTCCATTGATGTTGCTGCCAGTCACAGTGCACTATTACTCACGGTACGAGGTGACGAGGGCATAGCGCGTACCAAAAGTAATAATGAACCGTGATACTAGCTCAAAACCCTATCACTGATATGAACCAATATAAAATTGTAGCCAGAAAACACAACAGAATTGTATGATATATAAGTGATTTAGCATTTATGACATAATGATGTGCACACAACATAATTGCTCCTAGACAGAGGTCAGCAGTGTTGGCTCAGGTGGTTTAGGCTCTGGGTTGTTGATTGGAAAATTGGGTTTCAAGCCCCACCACTGCCAAGCTGCCAGTGTTGGGCCCTTGAGCAAGGCCCTTAACACTCTCTGTTTCAGGGGTGCTGTGTTATGGCTTACCCTGTGCTCTGACCCCAACTTCCAAAGTTGGGATATGTGAAGAAAGAATTTCACTGTACTGTAATGTATATGAGACAAGATAAAGGCTTCTAGAAAAGGCTCACATGCAACACAAACTATATGCTGGAGAGATACCGGCTGTAGCCCACCTGATCACTTAAATAGAAAATAATTGTTCTAACATGTTATTATTTGGTATGAAAACAAGAAAAAGGAGAAATAAGATAAAATATGTAGAAAAGATTGGTTGGTTCAGTGATAAAAGTAAAATACAAAAACAGCCACATTTACACTGTGCACTGCCATGATTCATACCATGTTTGTTTTAGCTTTTGCTGTAAGACATGCCAAATAATTTCTTAGGGAAGCATTACATTTTGCCCTTGCAATCCGACACAAACTGATGGATGAAATAATGACTAACAGGGATCTGCTTATCATGACAGCAGATGGGTTTGATTTACTCTAGACTTTCATTGGCTGTTTCTCAGCACTGTTCTTGCTACTAGCTCCAAAGGGTCTTAGACTACACAATTCATCTCAGAGAATAACAAACATGCTTAAAAATAGCCTTAGCTACAGGTCACAAGCTGTGAAATTCGCATAGCTGAATTGTTCACACTACACAAGCAGTCACCACAGGAGAGTTTAGGAGGTAGTCCCTGAGTCAGGGACTTAGAATGGGAAATTGGTAAAGGGGAAATTGGGGCGAAAATTGCACAATTGTGTGAACTAGAATTTAGTGAAGGGGACTGGTGTGCTCATGCACAGGGTCTGTGTTTTAATTTTCACATGCATAATACAGAGACTGAGTGCAAAATATCTTTATTATAATTTAAATGAATTTCTCACCTCTATTGTTATTTGTGGATAAGTGATTGTCTACTTCACGTTGGCTCTCTACAGTTGCACGAGGAGGAAGAGGACAACGGCTTAGACAAGATTGTCTGTCTTTAGCCAGATGGAATCCGTCAGCACACACACACTGATAACTTCCTGCAGAATTCATGCACTGTTGACTGCAACCATGTGCCCCTTTACACTCATCCACATCTACCAAAGAGAGGGGGGAAGAGAGCATTACATAGAGGACATCAATTTGACAAATAGGATATGAATGGTTCCAGCTGTGTGTGTGTGTGTAGCACTTACAGAAGTTCTTCTCTTAAAATTCATTTCTAAATTAAGATTCCATCATGGTGTCACAGTAGTGTAATAAAAGCAAAGAAATTTGTGTGCAAATAGAGTTCAAATAAAAGAGGAAAAAATTATTATGATCAGTAAAATGAAAAAAAAAAACTAAAAAGAAAGAAAGAAAGAAAATATGCTAGTTTAAGAAAAAGTAATTACACAATGTTATATCTCTCTTCCTACATGCAAAGAAATCATGTGAAACTCAAACTCAATCAAACAGAACTGATGAACCTGCCAGCTAAGCTACCTTTACATTGATTATGTATTGATGACTTCATTGTATAAAGTATTTATGCAATAGGTTTGAAATTGTCTTTCATTGTTACTAGACCACTTAAGCATTTGTATAAAGCAGCATTAAAATCTTTCAGGTCTGAACAGATTTTGTGAATACATTGCATCTTTTCACAGTCACCTGTCTGCAGAATGTAAATGTATATGTGAGGAAGAAATAGTATGAGGATTATAATATAAGGATATGCTGGTAGTATGAGTATTTTCAATGGATTGTGTGATATGTGTGACTTTGGGCACCTATCTGGCAGTAGCGTCCTGTCCAGCCGACTGGACACGCACAGTGATTTGGCCTCGTGCAGGATCCACCATTAAGACATGCCTGCGCACACACCGCTGTAGAAACATTAAGGTAAACACCAGCACAAACACACATTTTATAAGATATAGATAGCTGATTTGCTGCTGAAAAAAAAAAGAAAACAATGTTTTCCAACATATTTATATGTGTGGCCAAGGCATTTTAGTGTCTTTGGGTGTATTACCGTGATTACAGCTGAGCGAGTGGACACGTCTCCATCCTGGACAGCATTCTGGGAAAATGTGGGAGCTCAGCTCTAGCCGACTCACCTGTCTGTAGGAGACTTTATACACTGTCCTGAAAGGCATGGATCAGATACACTTTTAGGGTTTCATTAACAAACTTATATACTCTAGGTTTTTACACCCACATAAACACGGCAATTAGCTATTCTTTACAACACATATACACACATACAACCAGTCAGTTCCAGTGTTTGTGTTCCTACTTGTATGTGCTACAGATGCGTTGGTTTAGACACATGGTGAGGTACGGTTTGTGTACTGGCTGGAGGAAAGATTCTGTACTGGTCACTACTCTGTTGGCTTTCCCAACACATACTCTCCGCCTGCAGGAGGCACATACACAGTACTAGGAATAAACAAAACAAAACACTGTCTCAAAGGACAGTATCAACATGCACCCCTGTGATCATGACATGCATTAGTGTTCACATTAGGATGCATTGCAAATCAGAAGAAGCTATTATTCTATGACTAGAACATTAGCAAACACAACCATTTATAATTAGAAATGCTGGATACCCATGATGACCGTGGAACTGTGCAGGAGTGCAACTTGCATGGAGGGAGAAAAGAAAAGAAGAGAGTATGACGGTGGAATACATTCCTCCCCCTTTTTTCACACACACAGCCACTGTCATTCTCTCAAAGTCTGTGGTGCCTCTGGCAGATAGAAGTCCTCTTTCCAAGTATGAGTGCTATCTGATATTGCGTGTATGTGGGAGAGAGAGAGAGAGAGAGAGAGAGAGAGAGAGAGAGATTAAAGAATTTTTGCACACATCATGACATCAATCAGTCGATAATTCAGGTGACTTGCTAACAGCTATTATGTTCAAAATATCTAGCAAGATCTCCCAAAGCTTTGTTTTGGGAAAGTTAATGTTGCTCACAGTAGAGTAGCTGTGTATCATCAACTAACTGACAGTTAGCAATATATCAAACAAAAACTGCTACCATATCAAAATATCATAAAAACAATTGTATAGTCAAGGAACTACAAATTAAACTAAAAATGTCATTTATGCTACCCACAAGCTGACAATAAGGCCTAAAAGCTGTTAATTTAGGTTTTTTATTTATACATAAGAAGGTTTTAATTAAGTGTTTTGGTATTACCACAAGTAACAATGCAACTTATTTTTATGATTTTTAACAAACTAATTTTTAAATACCAAATATATATACGTGTGTATATTTATATATATATATATATATATATATATATATATATATATATATATACACACGTATATATAGCAGAACAGCTCTGTATGGATGAAAGACCATTAGTTAATTGAGCTATATTAAACAGACAACAGACAACAAGGTATATGGTTAATCTATGTTAAACCTCTTGAGGTATATGAGACAGTCTGAAGATTTATATGTTCTACCTTTTCGTTGGAACTTTACCACATGTGGGTGATATGTGGTTGTCTAAAACAGCAGCCACATGTAAGCACACACAACTAACAGCCCCACATGTTAAACTTACTTTTCAAAGTACCTTTGAAAATGTGCGTGTGAGTGTGTCTTTCTTTTTTCAATGACAAGACAATGAGATCAACTAATATTAAAGAATCTTAATGACTGTCCTAATATTCCTAATATTTTTGAATGCCAGTTATGATTGTTACTGTAATTTGATCCGAAATGGTAGCACATATACTAGTCTAAAGTAATTTTAGTAAAATGCATAAGTATTCACTTCCTTAAGATTTTCCACATTTTGTATTGTTACAGCCTGAAATTGAAATTAATTTATTTAGAATTTCGACAATTTGATTGAAAAGATTCAGCTTGTCACATCTGGTCCCTAATGTTATTGCCTGTCCTTCTTGGCACAATTGTTCACCCTCTGTCAGATTGTAAAGACAATATAAGTGAACAGCAGTTTTAGTTTTTTAATAAGACTCAAACAGATTGAGGTTTGGGCTTTGACAGTGACAGTCTGACACCTATGTTTTGAATCACTCCAGGGACCAATTTTTCATTAAGGACAGAGGCACATAACTTCATATTGCCCTTAAAACCTAACCAGTTTTACGTTCTCGATGAAATAATGAAAAGAGTCCCCACAATATGATGCTCTCACCATCATGCTTCATTCGGGATGGTGCTCTCAGGTTGAAGGACTGGGTTTCTACAAACTGTAGTGATTTGTGCCAAAGCCTAAAAATGAGCTTTTTTACATCTCAAAAGATGGAGTGGCTTTCCAGCAAATTTGGTCTACATTTCAAGTACTCACCTAACTTTTGAGATGTAAAACTTGTTTTTCTTATTAATTATCATAAACATTCTTGCAAAAAAGTGCAGCCATGGAACAGTGCCCTGTGGAGCAAATTGTTAAGGGCCTTGCCCAAGGGCCAAATAGAGATATCTTGGCAGTACTGGGGCTTGAATCCCTGATATTCTGATTCTGAACCTTTAACTTCTAAGACTTTCACTTACCAGGGCAAAAACAAATACTATTATATTATAATGTCCTACTTTATCTGATATCACAATATACTTAGAACAATCCAGAATACAATGATCTCTCAAATTCAAGCAGGACTTATCTTGACAAATGTTCTAAATGCTATTGGGGAATGGACTATAATTATACACTTATACACATTTTGTTTTCAGCAGCATAAACCATTTGAACATTTAATGCCCAAGGATTGCTTAAACACTCATTTTGCAGCACCACCTCCATACAGACTTACACACAATACCACAAATCCCACACAAGTCAACATCTCTGCTGCAAATGGGTCCTCGCCGCGTGCGCGCCTGTGTGTGAGTGCGTGCGTGCGCGTGTGTGTGTGCGCGCCTGTGTGTGAGTGTGTGCGTGGTGTGTGCGCGTGTGTGTCTGTGTGTGCGCGCGTGTGTGTGAGGGCGTGCGTGCGTGCGTGAGTGTGTGTGTGCGTGCGTGCATGCGTGCGTGTGTGTGTGCTGACTAGTCAAAACTTACGGAGCGTTCCCCCGGTCTCCAGACTCACACAGTGTATTTCGAACAAGATCGTCAAGATCGTCCCAAATCCGAAATTCCCACAAACACACAGTCGAAAGTGTGTTTAAATATTTTACTTTGGGACAAAACACTATTAAAAGTAAGTAAAGAAAATTGTAACCACGCGATAATCATACACAGCACGCATCCTACTGCTCCTTTTATGAGAACTGTGTGTGTGTGTGTGTGTGTGTGTGTGTGTGTGTGTGTGTGTGTGTGTGTGTGTGTGTGTGTGTGTGTTGGAAGCGTAGGATGAACTCGAGCCAAAAGATTGTCAAAAAAAAAGCACAAGGGGTAAAAAAAACAACTTTCCGTCAGTTTCTAAAAGCGCATTTGCGCACGCACGCGCACACACAAACACACTATGCAGCCAATTGTAGAAGTTGTTCCAAACTAAAGTAACTAAAGTGTTTAATGGCACTAAATACTCATTACTGAAGGGGCCAACCTAACGGGCCCTTAGTCATGACAGAACAGTGGAGTGTCTATACAGTCAGATCATAAAGAGTAATCAGAAGCATGTCTAAGCAAATCCAAACTCAAACACACTGCACCAAGGCACAAGCTAAGGGGTGGTCTGCAGTGAGATTCAGTCAAGAAGCTCAGGGGGTGGAGCTGAATCTGATCCAACACTCTACAACACAGAACAACATACCTAACAAGATTCTTATACAGACTGAAACACACCAACTTTTTTGTGTGTCTCTGCCCAGGTAAGCTGGATCAGGATTGACTACAAACACCCCCTAGACACTTTTGTTCTGCAATGAAGATATACTCCTCTGTGTTTACTGTGGTCACCCTTGAAATCATTATCTACTTCAGTGGCCAACCCAGAACATACGGGTTGTCAATCATTGTGAATATGAGAAATAGGAATGTCCATATGGCGCAGTTATGGGGAATGTGATTGGAAGGTTGTGAGTTCGAATCCCAAGTCCATCAAGCAGCCACTGCTGGGTTGCTCATTTGCTCAGTTGCATAAAAATTTAAGTCGCTCTGGATAAGGACGTCTGCCAATATGGTGTAAATGTTATCTCTCCAGTATATTAAGGCAAATTAATCTATTCAAATTAATCAAGTCTCTGTTAAATTTTACACCAATATACATATCTGGATTTCTTAACTGCCTTATTACTGTTTAAATTATTGACTAGAAATTATTCATGGTTGAAAAACAGAGGCCTTGATGCCCGATGACGCCTGAGATAGGCACAGGCTCCCCGTGACCCGAGGTAGTTCGGATAAGTGTAGAAAATGAGTGAGAGTGAAAAACAGTGTAAGCATGGCTAAACAAAAGCTTCAGTATACCTGGTAAAAGTCTTTCAAAATGTACAGTATTACTAATATGCCAAAACAGTATGCAGGTCTTGTAAACAATGAAATTAACAGAATTAAATATCAATCAATATTTTAGATGATTTATTTTTAGGAAAGGGTGGAAATACATGAAAGATTTTCAAAATTCACTCACCTTTTTAAAACCATGTGACTCCACATTGTTCTTGCACTCTGCAGCAGATGTGAGTGGCTTGGCAATTTGGGCCACCTCTCCATCATTTTTTTAACCCTCTTTTATGCTCAGTTTTTAAAATAAATAAATAAATAAAACAGTGGGGTTCTTTATTCTCCCCACAAACAAGCTGGAGAGGAATGGCATGCAATGGGGGATTTACACCATGCTTTTAACATTCAGTCCTTTCCTGTGGAACTCAGGAAGTGTGATCCCAAAATCGGACATCCTGTGAATGCTGCTCCTATATCCACAAGAAATTGTATGTACCACTTGTAGCCTACTGTTTTGCACTGGTTGTGCAATAGAATATACCACATTTTGACTTGTCTCTAAAATATGCATATATAAAATATTTATAAAGTACAGACACCTGGCTCAGATAAAATGTTATCTGCTGTCTAGCTCTACATTTCTTTCTCTCTGCTTATCTCTGTGGAATTACAGTGTGGACGTGGTTACAAGTAAAGAGATAAAGACCCAGAGATGTAGAGAGGATCAACGCATAATTAATTACAAATTGCAATGATTAGACCATAGTAACCCATATAAAATTCAAAATCCAATATGTGACATAAAACCTGTACACCTTTGCATGTCCAACTCATTCCACATTCTTCCTTATGGGTTTTTCAAGATTTTTCTGGCAATCCTCACTAATTAAACAGTAATTATTTTTTTTTTACTGCATCCATACCATACCACCCCACAGTTAGCTAAAGCTCCTAAAGGTGATGAATGCCAAAGTGAAGCAAGCAGTTCAGCATTCAATTTAAATTTTGTTCCTTTTGGTTCCTTTTGTTATAGTTTCACAAGATCTATATAAACTACATAACATCTGATACGAGCAAGCAGAAAGAGCAAGAATGCTGACATACCTTCACACTATACAGTATGTTCACTTTGCACACTACTATAGGGATAGATGTTAGCGATATAGTAACTTAGTTTTGAACTTTCATTTTTTTATACTGTTTCTATAGTTGTGAATTGTTAAAAGCACCATACAAATAACTTGAATGAAATGAAATAGGATTTCTCATAAAAACAAAACCTGTTCATGTCTATTATGTGACTATTTTGTTCAGAAATAAGAAAAAAGAAATAAAGAAAAAGGTGTAGGAAATATTGCTTTCCAAGATTCAGGCAGCATGAAATATGGTTCAGATATAATAGTTATATTATATGGTAACTTCTAGAAATTTGTTTCACAGTTAACACGGGGGGGGCATGGTGGCTTAGTGATTAGCACGTTCGCCTCACACCTCCAGGGTTGGGGGTTCGATTCCCGCTTCCGCCTTGTGTGTGTGGAGTTTGCATGTTCTCCCCGTGCCTCGGGGGTTTCCTCCGGGTACTCCTCGTTTCTCGGTTTCCTCTTCCGAAATTCTTCCATCTTATGTCTCAATATCAACATCACAAACCTTCCAAGGCTTTGAAATAAAATTAACCACAATTTAACCATAACCACTAACCAATCAGAGATAATCTGATAATAATAATCTTACATATGCTATCTGATAATTTGTTACTTCTGATGTACAATATGTAAAGGGTCTACAAATTTGGTTTGTGTGTGTGGGTGTGGGTGTGGGTATGGGTGTGTGGGGGGGCACGGTGGCTTAGTGGATAGCACGTTCGCCTCACACCTCCAGGGTTGGGGTTCGATTCCCGCCTCCGCCTTGTGTGTGTGGAGTATGCATGTTCTCCCCGTGCCTCGGGGGTTTCCTCCGGGTACTCCGGTTTCCTCCCCCGGTCCAAAGACATGCATGGTAGGTTGATTGGCATCAAGGAAAATTGTCCGTAGTGTGTGATTGCGTGAGTGAATGAGAGTGTGTGTGGGTAGCCCTGTGATGGGTTGGCACTCTGTCCAGGATGTATCCTGCCTTGATGCTCCCCGTGACCCGAGGTAGTTCGGATAAGTGGTAGAAGATGAGTGAGAGTGAGTGAGGGTGTGTGTTAGTTAGAGGGAGAGAGTGTAAGAGATATCGAGAGAGACGGTAAATAGCCACCAGGTGGCAGCATATAATCTGCAAATTGAAATCAACTCCAGAAGTATTGGCATGCTTAAAAATAGACAGAAATTATTGGATACAATAAACACAGTAACACACATTTGAAATGCACACAATTGTAGAAATCACAAACTAAAAAAAACTATTCTGTTTTTGCCCAAAATAAACAAAAAAAGGTCTGGCACATAATTATAGATATTTATGAAAACATGATGGTCTTATCGTGGGTGCTGTTCAAAGCCTTTATTTCAAAAGACATGCACAATAGAAGAACATGATAACCACTCTGGACATTAGCCAGAAAAGCAACCCAGGGTAAGTCTTAACATAATGCTAGCATTAACGTGCTTTACTGCATGAAGGTGTTATCAGCGTGATCAGCAGTGTTCCATTTCTACCTACAATGTGGACTAAATTTTTGAGCCTTGGCCAAATCACTTGAATCAAACAGTGTTGCAGCACTCATTTATGCTCTTGAAGGTGAACGATCACAAATCCAACAGCCATGCTCCAATACCTAGCGGAAAACCTTCCCAAAAGAGTGGCAGCAAACTGAATGTAAAGGAAATCTAGACTGTGATGCTCAAGTACAGTGCCTCACAAAAGTAAGTACACCCCTCACATTTTTGTAAATATTTTATTATATCTTTTCATGTGACAACACTGAAGAAATGACACTTTGCTACAATGTACAGTAGTAAACAGTGTACAGCTTGTATAACAGTGTAAATTTACTGTCCCCAGAAAATAACTCAACACATAGCCATTAATGTCTAAACTGCTGGCCACAAAAGTGAGTGCACCCCTAAGTGAAAATGTTCAAATTGGGCCCAAGGTGTCAATATTTTCTGTGGCCACCATTATTTTCCAAAACTGCCTTAACTCTCTTGGGCTTGGAGTTCACCAGAGCATCACAGGTTGTCACTGGAGTCCTCTTCCACTCCTCCATGATGACATCACAGAGCTGGTGGATGTTAGAGACCTTGCGTTCCTCCACCTTCCGTTTGAGGAGGCCCCACAGAGGCTCAATAGGATTTAGGTCTGGAGACATGCTTGGCCAGTCCATCATCTTTACCCTCAGCTTCTTTAGCAAGGCAGTGGTCATCTTGGAGATGTGTTTGGGGTGGTTATCATGTTGGAATACTGCCCTGCAGCTCCAAATGAACTGTTGCTCCTCAGTGCCAGCAGCACTCATGCAGCCCCAGACCATGACACTCCCACCATCATGCTTGACTGTAGGCAAGACACACTTTTGTGGCCAGAGGTTTAGACATTAATGGCTGTGAGTTTTGAGGGGACAGCATATGTACACTGTTATACAAGCTGTACACTCACTGTTGTACGTTGTAGCAAAGTGTAATTTCCTCAGTTGTCACATGAAAAGATACAATAAAATATTTAATAAATGTGAGTGGTGTACTCACTTCTGTAAGATACCACAATTTTTTTTGGTTTATTGGTATACTCTTGAGTAATTCAATAACAAGGTCTGTGACGTCGCCCGGTATGGCGCAACCGGGGCCCCACTCTGGAGCCAGGCCCGGGGTTGGGGCTCGCATGCGAGCGCCTGGTGGCCGGGTCTTACCCCACGGGACCCGGCCGGGCTCAGCCCGAAGGAGCAACGTGGGGCCGATCTCCTGTGGGCCCACCACCTGCAGGAGGGACCGTAAGATGCTGGTGCAATGTGGATTGGGTGGCAGTCGAAGGCGGGGGCCTCGGCGACCCAATCCCTGGACACGGAATCTGGCTCTAGGGACATGGAATGTCACCGTGCTGGGGGGAAAGGAGCCTGAACTGGTGCGGGAGGTTGAGAGATACCGACTAGAGATAGTTGGGCTTGCCGGCTTGGGCTCTGGAACCCAACTCCTTGAGAGAGGCTGGACTCTCTACTACTCTGGAGTTGCCCGTGGTGAGAGGCGGCGGGCTGGTGTGTGCTTGCTCATAGCCCCCCAGCTCAGCAACCATGTGTTGGAGTTCACCCCGGTGAACGAGAGGGTCGTTTCCCTGCGCTTGCGGGTCGGGGATAGGTCTCTCACTGTTATTTGTGCTTACAGGCCAAATGGCAGTGTAGAGTACCCGACCTTCTTGGCGTCTCTGGAAGGGGTGCTGGAAAGTGCTCCGACCGGGGACTCCATCGTTCTACTGGGGGACTTCAACGCTCACGTGGGCAGCGACAGTGACACCTGGAGGGGCGTGATTGGGAGGAACGGCCCCCCCGACATGAACCTGAGTGGTGTTCTGTTATTGGACTTCTGTGCTAGTCACAGTTTGTCCATAACGAACACCATGTTCAAGCATAAGGGTGTCCATCAGTACACATGGCACTAGGACACCCTAGGTCGGAGGTCGATGATCGACTTTGTGGTTGTTTCATCTGACCTCCGGCCGTATGTCTTGGACACTCGGGTAAAGAGAGGGGCAGAGCTGTCAACTGATCACCACCTGGTGGTGAGTTGGATCCGATGGCGGGGGAGGAAGTTGGACAGACTTGGCAGACCCAAACGTACTGTGAGGGTCTGCTGGGAACGTTTGACAGAGTCTCCAGTCAGAGAGATCTTCAACTCCCACCTCCGGCAGAGCTTCAACCAGATCCCGAGGGGATCTCCACCTCCATTGTCGACGCGGCCGCTCGGATCTGTGGCCGCAAGGTCTCCGGTGCCTGTCGTGGTGGCAATCCCCGAACCCAGTGGTGGACCCCGGAAGTAAGGGATGCCGTCAAGCTGAAGAAGGAGTCCTATCGAGCCTGGTTGGCTAGGGGGACTCCGGAGGCAGCTGATAGGTACCGGAGGGCCAAGCGAGCTTCAGCCCGGGTGGTTGCGGAGGCAAAAACTCGGGTCTGGGAGGAGTTCGGTGAGGCCATGGAGAAGGACTATCGGTTGACCTCGAAGAAATTCTGGCAAACCGTCCGGCACCTCAGGAGGGGGAAGCAGTGCCCTGCGCACACTGTTTACAGTGGGAGTGGGAATCTGCTGACTTCGACTGGGGACATCCTCGGACGGTGGAAGGAGTACTTCGAGGTTCTCCTCAACCCCACCGACATGTCTTCTACTGAGGAAGCAGAGGCCGAGGGCTCAGTTGTGGACTCGTCGATCCCCCAAGCTGAGCTCACTGAGGTAGTTGAGAAGCTCCTCAGTGGCAAGGCACCGGGGGTGGATGAGATCCGCCCTGAGTACCTCAAGTCTCTGGATGTTGTGGGGCTGTCTTGGTTGACACGCCTCTGCAACATCGCGTGGAGGCTGGGGACAGTGCCTATGGACTGGCAGACTGGGGTGGTGGTCCCTCTTTTTAAGAAGGGGGACCGGAGGGTGTGTTCCAACTACAGGGGGATCACACTCCTCAGCCTCCCCGGAAAAGTCTATGCCAGGGTACTGGAGAGGGAATTCGGCCGATAGTCGAACCTCGGATTCAGGAGGAACAATGTGGGTTTCGTCCCGGTCGTGGAACACTGGACCATCTCTATACCCTCGCCAGGTTGCTGGAGGGTTCATGGGAGTTTGCCCAACCAGTACACATGTGCTTTGTGGATCTGTAGAAGGCATTCGACTGTGTCCCTCGTGGTGACCTGTGGGGGGTGCTCTGGGAGTATGGGGTCCGGGGCCCTCTGCTAAGGGCTGTCCGGTCCCTTTATGACCGGAGCAGGAGTTTGGTTCGCATTGCCGGCAGTAAGTCAGACTTGTTCCCGGTGCATGTTGGACTCCGGCAGGGCTGCCCTTTGTCACCGGTCCTGTTCATTATCTATATGGACAGGATTTCTAGGCGCAGTCGTGGGCTGGAGGGAGTCCGGTTTGGGGACCACAGGATTTCGTCTCTGCTTTTTTCTTCCTCAAATCAGGACCTTCAGCGTGCACTGGGACGGTTTGCAGCCGAGTGTGAAGCGGCGGGGATGAGAATCAGCACCTCCAAGTCTGAGGCCATGGTTCTCAACCGGAAAAGGGTGGCTTGCCCCCTTCAGGTTGGTGGAGAGCTCCTGCCTCAAGTGGAGGAGTTTAAGTATCTTGGGGTCTTGTTCACGAGTGAGGGAAGGATGGAGCGGGAGATCGACAGGCGGATCAGTGCATCTTCTGCAGTGATGCGGTCGATATACCGGTCTGTTGTGGTGAAGAAAGAGCTGAGCTGCAAGGCGAAGCTCTCTATTTTCCAGTCGATCTACGTTCCTACCCTCACCTATGGTCATGAGCTTTGGGTCATGACCGAAAGGACAAGATCCCGGATACAGGCGGCCGAAATGAGTTTCCTCCGCAGGGTGGCCGGGCGCTCCCTTAGAGATAGGGTGAGGAGCTCGGTCACCCGGGAGGAGCTCAGAGTAGAGCCGCTGCTCCTCCACATCGAGAGGAGTCAGCTAAGGTGGCTCGGGCATCTGTTCCAGATGCCTCCTGGACGCCTCCCTGGGGAGGTGTTCCGGGCATGTCCAACCGGGAGGAGGCCCTGGGGAAGACCTAGGACACGCTGGAGGGACTATGTCTCTCGGCTGGCCTGGGAACGTCTCTGTATTCTCCCGGAAGAGCTGGAGGAAGTGTCTGGGGAGAGGGAAGTCTGGGCGTCCCTGCATAGGGACGCTGGCATCACTGCTGGCAGGTCTACCTATGAACGCAATCCGTCCTCTGCAAATGATCCAAAATGCAGCTGCCCGGCTTGTTTTCAACCTGCCAAAGTTCTCGCATACCACCCCGCAGCTGCACGCATCAGATTCAAAACACTGATGCTGGCCTACAAAGCCAAAAATGGACCAGCTCCCTCTTACCTCAAAGCCCTCATAACTCTTCGCACTGCACCCCGCACCCTCCGATCTACCAGCACTGCTCGACTGGTTCCACCATCTCTCAGGGTAAGAGGCAAGTATACTACAAGACTCTTCTCTGTACTGGCACCAAGGTGGTGGAACGAACTTCCCCTAGAGGTCCGGACAGCTGAGTCACTGGCTATTTTCAAGCGGCGGTTGAAGACCTACTTATTCAGGAAACACTTCAACTAGCACTTCTTTCATTATCTTTTGCATTTAAACAAAAAAAAAAAAAAACACACCTTTGACACTTTCATTGTAACTTTGAACAAATGTTTTAAACTCATGGTATCTTAAGTATGTAACTTAGTGAGCCAGCATTAATGTATTCAATGTTAGAGATTTAAGCACTTATGTACGTCGCTCTGGATAAGGGCGTCTGCCAAATGCTGTAAATGTAAATGTAAATACATAGACTGCTGCCCCCGCGACCCGGCCCCGGATAAGCGGTAGAAAATGGATGGATGGATGGATGGTATACTCTTGACTGTAATGCACCATTTTCATGTTGTTTGCTGTATAATTTTGGAGCTGATCTAAGTTTAAACCTAACAACATAGTGCTCCAATAAACAATTATAAGAAGTACAGAGGAACTTCATTCCAAGATGCTGAGCAGTTTCTACATGTTTTGGTGGAAAATGTACAAATCCCATGAGTGTGTGTGTGTGTGTGTGTGTGTGTGTGTGTGTGTGTGTGTGTGTGTGTGTGTGTGAGTGAGTGTGTGTGTTTTCTGTAAGCTTGGCATATTAGTGTCTATTAGTGTTGATATGTCTTTCTGCTGCATCTGCTTTATTCTCACTGAACCTCTCTGCTTGAAGTTCTTTATGACCCAATAAATGGTCCATTTATTTGCAATCTTGCTAGCAGCAATATCCTTGCCTGTGAATCCCTTTTTTGTGCAAAGCAATGGCGACTGTATGTCAGAGGAACCATGGTGCTACATAAAATGACATAAGGCTACATAAAACAACACAAAGCTAAGGACTTAAGTCCTAGCCACATAAAGTGCATCGTGTGCAACCTAGTGCAACAGTGCAAGACAAAAGACAGTGCATACAGACAATACAAAACACTACGAGACAAAATAGCACTGACCAGTGTGGATACTGTATATTATAAAGTAGATTGTGCAGCTAGAGCAGTTGTAAACATATACAAACATATGTAGTAGCAGCAGTTTGGTGAGGTATTGAAATGTGGTGTGCAAAACAGCAAATGAGTGAGTGATTGATTTGTACAGCCCAGTGAAGGTTATACAGTTGGGTGTGAGTGTGTGTGTGTGTGTGTGCGTTTGTTTAGTTCTGTTTGTTGAGGAGTCTGATGGCTTGAGAGAAGAGACAATTGTCTGGTTGGGAGGATACGAAGGCTATGATACCTTTTTCCAGATGGCAGGAGGGTGAAGAGTGTGTGTGAGGGGTGTGTGGGATCATCCATGATGCTGTTGGCTTTGCGGATACAGCATGTGTTGTGAATGAAGGAGTGCAGAGAGATGCTGATGATCTTCTAAGCTGTCCTCGCTATCCACTACAGGGTCTCGCGATCTGAGACGGTGCAGTTCTCAAACTGCACAGAGATGCAGCTGCTCTGGATGCTATTGATGGTCCCTCTATAAAACCTTTGTCTGGACTTCAGAGCTCTGTTCCCTAGTGTAATTACCATCAGGACTGCTCCATCAAACACACACACACACACGCATGCACACACACACAAACTATTTCAAACAAACTATTTCACTTTTCACCTTTTTATTTCACCATGTTTATCGAGCCAAAAGTGCAGCTGCCACCCACCGAATCACAACACTTCATCTGTCGTTTTGGTAACCAAACTAGTAATTTATTTACTAACAATGATTTCTGGATTTTTCAAGTGAGAGAATGTTAGATGTGTTGGTGTAAAACTGCTACAATAAGATGTATTTTGTGAAAACTTGTGATTTACTTGCTTTACTTTTCACAGCGTCCCAATGCTGATGAGCTTAACAACGCCTAGCACGATGTTCAGCTTTGGTCTACAAAGTTCTTCAGCTCCCAGTCTGAGGTATTCAGTGCTACAATTGAGACGCACACACTTGTTTACTTGTTCTGATGTTTTTTGTTTCTTTGTTTGCAGTCAGTGGACATTAATTAAGATGCCCTCGAGATGA
The DNA here is from genome assembly GCF_030014155.1 of Tachysurus vachellii. Classification (NCBI taxonomy): domain Eukaryota; kingdom Metazoa; phylum Chordata; class Actinopteri; order Siluriformes; family Bagridae; genus Tachysurus; species Tachysurus vachellii. Next base: position 8,542,678 of record NC_083476.1, on the reverse strand, counting down.
TCACTGGTCCAGAGAGTTTTTTTGAGGCCACAGAGACCCACAGCTTGAATCTCAAGGTAATCACAGTCTTATTTACTCTGATGAAGGGAACTGACATCAATGATTATTATACGAGCACTTTTATCAAATAGATCTTGAGTTTCTTCTAATTGTTAATTGCAGGAATTCTCTCATGTCCCTGACAAAAAGGACTGTCTCCCTGATATACAGGTAAGGGATTATTTGTTGTGGTGCTACAAAATGTTGTTAACTGTAGTGACTCCTTTGTGTGTGTGTGTATGTGTGTGTGTGTGTGTAAAGGTTCATGAGCCATACCTTCAGCTTCCTCCCGCCGCATCACACAGCGAACTTTCAGCTGTCGTTCAGGTAAACAAACCACCAATTTATTTACTTAAGCCATTCACTGGAGTTACAATTTTTTTGTAAATAAAGCAACAGAACGTTAAAGACATCCATCATCGTGGCACTTGATGATTACATGGTACATATACAGTATAACACTGACATGAAGTGTGTATTGTAGATAGTAACTTTTGGATTTTTGTCTGTTGTACATTTATTCCTCTGCACTATCCATTTTCTGTTTTGTAATGAACAGCACGACTTTAAAAAGGTGACCTGCACAAACCTTCATGTTGCTGCAGATGCACAGCTGGACACCTGCACTTGGGAGACAAAAGATCTTCAGTCTCCCCACGGTGATGCAGTCCGACTCTGAGGTAATTCTGTGTTTCAGAACTGATGTGTATCTACATATGCTGTTATTCCACTGAAAGGGAGGTTGTAAAATGTACTGTAATAGTTTTAATGATTTGTTGTAATTTATCTTGCAGGAATGTGAGGAGACCCCAGAGGAGGTGAAGGTGTCCTTTATTAGGTACAATTCTCTCTACAGTTTAACGGTGTAACGGTATTGTTTGATGTGCACTAAGCTTTTCCATTTTTCTTAGCCGCCATCTTTCACAGAGCGGGGTGACTGAGGTCAGCATGAACCTGCCTGCTCTCTGCCAAGCATTTGCTGTGAATTAAACCTCTGTGTAACTGCTGTTATTGCACAGGTAAAGTTTGCTCCAATTTAAATTATACCGTGTGTCGTCCCTGCTTGCCAGCCTCTACAATCAAAACTTCTTGTTGTGGCTGAAAAAAAATTGTGATGCGACTGGCAGCAGCTAACAACAAGGTGCCTTATGTATCAAAAAAACTTATGTATCTTTAACTGGTCAAGTTTTAGATTACATGCTCCTTCTTGTTAGGGTTTTAAATGAGTAGCTTTGTTGAACACCATGGCCAAAGAGATTTGTTTTTAATAGGAGGCAGCTCATGTGCAGCTGGCCTACAAGGCTCTGATCCGATGCCTGAGGACGCCATCTAACCAGGAATCCATTGCAGCAGAGCTCTCCGGGGCCAGTGACTCTGATATGTAAAGTAATGTATCTGTCATGTGAATTTCTTTTTAAAATTTTTTCTTGTTTGTGCAGCTCAGATGAAGATGTGTTTTACGGAACTGCTGTGGATGTGTTTTTTTACGAGCTGATGGTCTTCAGATATTTTGTCAACAGCTCAGAACCTGAGAAAGTAAGCATCTTATCTAGAGATTTATAAGTGCTGCTTGAATGTTGAACGTTTTCCCATATTGTTCACCCTGATTAGACATTTCGTTAACGGAGCTTGCTGTCTTTCTTTTCTGAAAGTTTGCGTGAGCGTTCTTGGAGAGACTGATGGCACTCATCAGCATGTGGGACCCAGATATGCTGGATCCTGCAGGTTATCGTAAGTGTCTAACATCTTCTGATGCCACTATACACAAATGCTCAGCATTGTATCTTTACATCAGTGACACTTGGATGTGTGTGTAATTTGTTAATAGGAACAGCTGAAGGAGCTTTGTGATGTTCTGTTTGCTCTGCCCCGGGACCTGTACTCCGACCCAGCAGCTTTAGCCCCTGCAGTTAGCCGGCTTCTCGTGCAGCATGTCCAGCTGTTGATAGACACTTTGGAGATGCTTTGAGCTATGTGTTACACTTCCCTGTATTCCCTGTCAGCCCTTACTTCAAACACACATGTCTACACACACACGTTTACTAATTATATAGTCATCTGTAACACATAATTCTTTTAATACCTGATCATTTATGCATTTATCCTATCAATCAATCATGTGGCAGCAGCACGGTACATAAAATTGTGCAGTCATTGGCAAGAGATTACATCAAACATCAGAATGTGGAAAAGTATAAATAAATAAATCTGAAGGATTTACACATAGTCTGGTAACATCTTCTACACCATGATTAGTCACAGAAATCAGACTTTTCCCCCATTCTGATGTTTGATTTGAGCATTAACTGAAGCTATTGATCTGTATCTGCATGACGGTATGCATTGTAGATAACTGCATAAATGTGCAGGTTTATATGTGTTTTTATTAATGTGGACAGTGAGTGTAAGTAAAATTACTCTCGCAACACATTTCAAGCTTTTTTTTTTGGGTCACTACACCACATTTTCCCAATATTTCCCCTCACATTGCTCAAGCACTCCACAGGTAAGTATAAATACATTTAGTTATATTTTTGTTTACAGTATATTTTAATCTCTTTCTGTCTCTTTTAAAAGGTCTGCAGAAAAGAAGGAGAACATTAAGGAGCAGATTTTCTCATCCCCACATCCATCAGTTCCTCTTTTCACTAATATATGTAGAAAAATAATGCAATTTAATTCACCAAAGTAAGGAACATTAAAAAAATTTAAATGTGTGACCTTCGATAATTTGTTGAGAGTCTTTAGAAAATTCTGATCATAGACTGAAATTCTAATTGTAGATGACCAAAAATCAGTCAGCTGAAAATCCATCATTATAGTAGAACATCTTTATAGGATGCCATCATTCTGTTACTTTTTAATATTAAATACGTTGTAGTCGGCAATCATTAGGATATTACGCATTGTGTATGTGTCAAATTTAGACACCATTTAGACTTATCTACAAAAAAGTCCACACAAAAATGCACTGATCCCTCAATCTTCGGCACAAAGACTCCTCCACTGGTTGAACTGGTAGGTAATGTGATGATTCTCAAGTGAGTCTTAATTAATTAATACCAGTCAATTTATGTCTGTTTCTTTGTGCTTTAAGGGTAGCAATAACCAGATAAAGTGAGAGTGATATAGTTGGTTGTGCATACAACAACAGGAATCATTGATACACAGCTGATGTCCACAGCCCCAGGCACTACCTCTGCAGTCAATGCTTTGTACATTCCATAATGTGCCGCCCTCCCACAGGAACCATCCACAAACATTTCACTAACTAATGCTTGAAACCCTAGCCAATGTGTCCCAAGATCAAGAGGATGATGAGGCCTCCACTGGTTTACTCTTACATGGTGCTAGGTTTTGGCACCACTGTAGATGTATAAGTGTAAAAAAGGGAAACTTGGGAGACAGACAGAATTTTTGCAAGCTGCAGACTTATAGCTTTAGCATTATTACGTCAAAACACACACACACACACACATACACACACACACACACACACACATAAATTAGATTTCCAAACAATAAGCTTTCAACAAAAGCTTAAATGTTACAGATAGATTTTGGTATGTCAGTAAATATGACAGCAACATAATCTACCAATTTTCAGACAAAAGAAAAACGTTTGTCAGGTTTTACCTGAAGAAAACAGTAGTACAAAGAATCCAGAAAAACTGTGGCAGATTCACCGATCAGAACAATGTGAAAAGTGTGCTTTTGTGAAAATGTGAAAACCAGAGGCTTTTGATGTATTTTTTAAATTGCTTGTCACACCATATATTCAATCATATTAAATATTTAATTTAATAATTATATATATATATATATATATATATATATATATATATATATATATTTTTATAAATTAACACATCATTAATTGTAATTATTTCAAGGGCATTTAGAGCATTTTATTGCATGTAATATACATACAGTAAAAATCTTTAGTACAGAATACTATAAAATAGGTGTCTACACCACCATCATTGTCAGTGTTCATCCAGTAATTCTTTCTTTTAACATCCCTCTTTAATTAATGCTTTCTTCCTATGAATCCACAGATGCACTCTAGATCATATCCCTCAAAGCCATATCAGAAATGTAAGTGTGAAGGGTGAAAAATACATCTGGATTAAGGAGAAACATATGCAATAAAAAAAGAAAGTAAAAGGAAGTAGGTAGAGTTACATACTGATCACTCAAAGAGACATAGACGTGAGAGTGTGTGTATGGGGGATGTCAGAATGTCTTTATATTTTGATGGGAACTAAATGTCTATAAGAATAAGAATATCTGGCCATTTTTAACTCCTGGGAAAATTGCAAATTTTATGTTAACAAACAAACAAACAAACAAACAAAAAAGACAGACATTGTCTTCTGGTTGGATTTACAAAGCATTAATTTACTGTATTAATTATTATATTTACAAGGATAAAGTACTGTAAGATATACTGTAAATAAACCAACCCCCTTTTTTAATCCCTGAGTATGTGCCTGAGTTTAGGAGAGCAGGTATAATGAATATAACTGCAAGAAATTCCCAAAGGGGCAGAAAATTCCTTTCTGACATGAGAAAGGCACAAAAAGAATGAAGAGGAAGCAAGGGGGAAGGAGAGAGAGAGTGAGAGAAAGAGAGAGAATGCAAATATACAAATATAGAGAAATGCACACAGAGAAATACTGTCTTTGTGGCACCTTGTTAGTGTTAACTTGCACATTGTAATAATATAGTTTCTTACCAAGTGGGGAAAAAACATGGACATCTCCCACAAAAGCATGTATTTTGTTTGCTCTTGTAAAGAGCTTGTAAAGCTATTATCCACACTTTTGCAGTTACAAGCCTGGGTAAATATTAAGCTATAAATGCTTTATATGCTACACATTGTGCATGACAATGATGATTTTACATCATTCCATAAACAGGGATGGATTTTGTTGAAAAGTCTACTGTGTACAGCGAGATTTATGATTTAACAAATTTCCTCAGGGATCAGTTTAGTACTTGTTATAGTTAAAGTTATCTCAATGACAGTGACTTCACACTGGAAGCCGTTTAACCTGGTGGATGATCCAGGTGGATGGCAGTCCTCCATACAGATGTAATATCACAGTTACATACAAAACAATCTGTTCTTCAGCTTCCTTAAGAGGTGTCATGTTAGTGTACCTCACTTTTATTAATTGTCCGTAATTTAATTAAAGATTAAAATCAAACAGGTGGTTGGTTCCACTTCCTATATAAAGACAGACACTTGTGTGTTCATGTATGTCTGAATATTCTGGGCTTATTTTTGTGCAGTTTTTAAATTGTAGTTGGGGTGAGAATTCTGTGAAACCTGGAAACCATCTCCATAAATTGGATGCAGGATGAAACTTTTTTGTTGTGTCCTGTGGTAACCTATTGCATACTTTTAGTCTGAAGCTGGGAAATTTTCTAAAAAAAAAAAAAAAAAATCCCTAAATACTCCATCCACAGTTTGCATCCCTGATAATCGACACACAATCTAACATTCCTATCCTTTTTCTTGGCTACCACTACGTGAGAAGAAAAAGGTGAGTCAGACTCACAGATAATACTCACATTGAGAGGTGTTTGCAGATGTTTCCTTAACTTAATAATCCTTTAAACTTAATACTGTGCTTCACCTTGGTCCTATGAGGTCGTGCAGATCAAAAACAACAGAATAAGCACTGAGTTTTGTCACAGGCTGTTTCGTCTATTCTTCTAACAAAGGCAAAACATCAAACCGTAGACTAGGATGTGTAGACGTACTGAATGACTGAGGAGACACACCACCCACATCAATACGAAAGGAGTCAGAAGAAGCAAAGTTTCTAAACACTTTCTGAGGTCAGCTCAGCAATAACACAGTTAAGTGGTAATGCTATGTCATGATCGGTTTCATTTCTCACCCAAACAGGAAACATGTGTGGCCTCTGCTTTGGAAAAGGGAGCAAACAGCTTTCAAGAAAAATACCCCCTGGTAAGTCTGATGTTGTTGGCTGTTCAGTATTGTAATGATTGCCCCTTACAAAACACTCTAGATCAACTCATTGCCCATTGCTTCACTGGTTTAAGATCTAAGCATCATTAAACTAAGACTTCATGTGGAGCTTTGTCTGGTTCTTATCTTCAGTGCTTTGAGGATTTCATCATACTCAAAAACAGCTGTCTTGACCACCCTACCTTTAAGGCTGCAGTGCTCACTGAGTCAAAGATGAAGCTAAAATGTCTCTGAGGCCCCCTAGTGTGTGCCTGATACATTTCTCTCAAAATGAATACATATACAGTATAAGCTAATTTTGGCAAGATGTGGAAACATGCAAATTAAACAAATCTTGCATTTCAGATGGACAGCAGTGGGAGTGATGACACCAATTTGTCATTTAATCATGTAAGTCACAATCTACTGTATCTTCCTGTATTTTATTAAAATAATAATTTGACAGTTCCACTGAAAAGGTTAAATGTAATGTGTTAATAACAGGGGAATATTATATTATAGATTATATTTATATAATTATAAATTATACCTGATATTCTAGACCCTGATTAACTTGGTGCCTCAAATTGACTGGCAGTGAAATTGATCACCTGTTCACCTCTATTACTATAGGATGACTGCAGATTTCTGAGCCACCTCATAAATGTACTTGAAGGTACATTAAATGTACTTGAAGGTACATTGTTACGAACTATTTGTGGGTTCGCTGTTTTGCTTGTTCTTGTTCTCTCTCTCTCTCTCTTTGCTCCACTATCTATCTTTTCAGATCCTACCATTGGACATCTCCTGTCAATCTTCATTATCCTGTGTGGCATCACCCGTCGATCCACCTATCAACCAGAATCAGAATCAGGATTAGAATCAGAAACAGAGACAGAAACAGAAGGAGAAAGAAGATGTGTGCTAATTGGTTAGAGAGCTCTATTGTTGGGCACTCGGGTTTTAGTATGTCAGACTGTTCATGTATCCCAATTTGTTAGTTACTTTGTGTATGTGACTTGAGGGTCACTTTGAGTATGTGACTTGTTAGTCACTCGTTCGGCATCTGGATGCTTGTGTTTCTTCGCTTTGTGGATATGACTGTTTATTTTTGGGAAAACTGAATGTACATCACGTGACATACATTGTGCAGCACGCAGGTAAGCTTTTCTGTATTAGACACACTAGGTTAGGAGCGCGTGCCACCCTCTGTATCTTTTGTTTGGAGTATAGGTTAGTTAGGGCGTCATCGATGCTGAAGATTTGTTTTATTACTTTTCTTTGTAGTTCAGGTTAGAGGGTTATGTTCAAGCTAGCGCAGTTTTGTTTTGCTAATTTCTTTGTTTTGGCACCGCTCATGGCTCTTTTCCCCTTTGTGTTTTTTGTTATCTTGTTTCTGTAGATGTCATACATATTACCACTTTTGTCACCACCACCTGTATGATAATAGAGACAGGTTTTGCCCACTATTTGTTGTCCTTGTCGTTGATTGCCACATACACACCAGAAATCTAACTTTATAATCATTTCATATTGTTACATCCCAACCATACCCCTAAACACCATTTGGGGTCGTAACATACATTTAGGGAAAATATACTTCACTCAGCTGGGTTGGAACAGAATTAGACCTTACCTTTGGGCTGTAAGGTCATTAAGCATTTTAAATTTCCATAGATGATGGTAGGACATACAGTAAATTGGGTCCATTCCAACAGTGCACATATGAGCTGATTTGATGGCCTGAATCTGAAATTTCTCATCAGATCAGCTAGTTGAATCAATGAACTGTGCAGGCTAACATTAAGCCAACATAACATTTTCTTTCCATAGTTGTGTGAAGAAGCATACAAAATATGTTTCCAAAAAGGGGCGTTGGAAGTATTCTTCTTACATATCTTGCAATTAATATTACATTTAGCTGCATTTTGGATCATTTACAGAGGACGAATTGTGTTCATACTGTATGTAGATCTGCCAGCAGTGAGTTAGAATCCTTCTAATGTCCACTCTTGAGGGTGAACAAGAGTATCTTGTAGTTGACTGTATCAAATGCTGCTGAGAGGTCAGGGAGGATGATGACAGATGACAGCTTGGCTGAACTAACAGCATGTAGTTTCTCAGAGACATACAAAAGGGCTGTCTCTGTTGGATGTGCTGCTTTAAAGATAGACTGGTTGGGATTTTGCAGGTTGTTCTGTGAGAGACAGACAGTTAATTATAGACAATGCGTTCAAGAATTTTTGAAAGAAAAGAGAGATGTGACACTGGTCTGTAGTTACTGATGTAGTAATGGATCTAGAGTAGGTGGGAATAACCCTTGCTCTCTTGAAGGTAGTTGGTACATGACCAGATGTTAGGGATCCATAAATGATCATCTGGAGCATAGTGGAAGGGATTGAATCCAATGGGCAGGTGGTAGGGTTGCTATGGTTGAGAAATGTGACAAATGTCCATGCAGTTGGGCCAGAAGTGAAGGTCTGGCAGATTTTCTCAATCTTCTAGTTGTAAAAAGAAGCAAAGTCTTCAGCAGTCAGAGAGAATGAAGCAGGTGGAACCAGGGGGTTGAGTAGAGAAGAGATGTTATAGAGCTTACGAGGGTCTTGTGCAGAAGCTTCAAGCTTTTCCTTGTAGAAGGAAGTCTTGGAAAAAGTCACATCTGAAGAGAACTTGGCCAGGAGTGTATGGTAAGAGGCAAGAACTGCACTGAGTAGTGATTTGTTCCACTTTCTCTCTGATGATAAAAATGATTGCTGTGCAGCACCTATGAAAGCCAAGAAGCAGAACAAGAAGTCTTCTTGGTTTTTAATGGATAGAGAAGGTCCATGGTGGAGGAAAGAGAAGAGAAGAAAGTGTCTGTGGCTGAGTCCAAGGGTAGTAAGGAAAAGTCAGTACCAGAAAGAGATGAGCGTGACAGAGAGTGATGGTGAAGGATACCAGGTGATGATCGGAGAATTGAAATTTGGGTAGCAATCATGTCTGTAGCTGGAGAAGGATGGGTGGAAACAAAGAAAAAGTGTCAGAAGGAAAGAAGATTGAAGCTTGTCAGAGGGGAGGTTGAAATCGGCAAGATTCCATCTTTGCGTAGGTCTAAAATCTTATCCCTGACATTGTCTTGGCCATGGTGGAGAGTTTGGAATCTGATTGATTGATGTGGACAGGTGTCTTTTATACAGGTAACTAGCTGAGATTAGGTCCTTATCTCAGGTCGTTGCCTGTATAAAAGACACCTAGAAGCCAGAAATCTTGCTGATTGATTGGGGATCAAATGCAAATCAATTTATGTAAATCAAATTCAACAATACTGAAATGCATTTTTCTGAATTTTTTGTTGTTGTTATTTTGTCTCTCACTGTTAAAATAAACAGTAAAATTAAAGACATCATTTGTTTGTCAGTGGGCAAACGTACAAAAGCAGCAGGGGTTCAACTATATACAGTACTGTATATCCGCTAAATGCTGTAAATGTACAACATTGTATCATCTTATTACAGCAAAGGCATATTGTAAATATAACATTGATTATCTTGTTACAGTGACAATTGAAAACTGGTCCACAGGGTGATATATATATTAGGCAGCCTGTGAACTGACCGTCAGTTCTTGATGTTGATGTGTTGGTGGCAACCAACAAGGCAACCAGACACCATTTATATTCAATGAAAGCTGGCAACTTCATGATCACTGGCTAATAGATATGGGCATGTGTGGCGACAAGTCAAAATTTATTAAAGTTTATTGCTAATACTGCCACCCACTGATAAATGTTATTACTAAGGCAACCAGTATTAGGAACGCCTACTGCCAACTTCATAGTAAAGAGACAGCAGCAATAAAATCTGATGAGCAACTTTGAAAGGGCCAAATTGTGGAACTGTAATGCTATGACAGAAAGAGAAGACACAGTAAATCACAGCTTGCACCACTATGTACACATGAGCATCAGAACTGGATTACGATGCAATGGAATGGTGGCTTGGTCTGATGAATCACATGTTTTATTTCATCATATGGATGATGCACATACATGGCTTACCTGGGGAAGAGATGGCAACAAAATGTGATGTATGGACAAAACAAACCTACAGAGACAGTGTGATGCTCTTGGCAATGTTCTGCTGGGAAACCTTGGGCCCTGGATTTCATGTGTATTTTGCAACATCGTTTTCCTGCTACTTCATTGCAATGGTATTCTGTAAAGGCATTGGTGTCTTTTGTTGTTTCTGTAAAGAGGATTCAGAAACAATTTCATTCCATTTGCATTTTTTCACAAGAATAATCCATAAAACAGTAACCTAAGTAACCAATAAAATGATTTTGTACTGTATATAGATTATGATACCAGTTTGAATCAGATATTAAACTGTTTTCCAGTGACTTTATGTCAAATCTCTGTAAGAAGATGCGACAGGTATAAAATCCTGTGGAATATTTTTCTACGAGTTTTGCTTGTTTATTCCCAGATTTAGTAGATTACACATCATTCTAATTCTTTGTTCGACATGCATTGTGGATGCATTTTATCTTCAGTTTAATAGTGGATTTAGATGAGAAGTGAAAACTAGGATTTGTGCTGAGAGCCACTAGGACCAGAAGACTGTACTTCAAAAACTCAGTCCTGAAACATGCCAGAACTGGGGCCTGTTTCAGAAAGCAGGTTAAGTGAAAACTCTGAGTAAGTTAACCCTGAAATGAGGGAAACTCTGGGTTTTCCGTTTCAGAAAGGGAGGTATGTTAAACCCGAGAAAGCAGGTTAAGTTAAGCCCGTTTCTGAAAGTGAGGTAACTTATACTCAGAGTCAGTTACCATAGTAACTTACTCTGTGAACCTAACCTGGTCAGGAGCAGGTTTTCTTCGGTAAACCCAGAGTTTCTGTCGGTCTAATCCCCTTTTTAAAGAGGAAGCGACGTTTAAACACCTAATTCATTGGCCACATTTCAGTTACGCAGAGAGCAGCACAGGGAATGAGGGGTGTGGTAGCTCAGTGGTTAAGGTGTTAAGGTCATGGGTTCAAATCCCAGGTCCACCAAGCTTTTGTGGACACAATTGCTCAGTTGCATAAATTGAAACATAATATAAGTCACTCTGGGTAAGGGGGTCTGCTAAATGCCGTAAATGTAAAATGAATAAAATAGCGTGTCCTTTTATGGTTGTTCCTGTTGATGAAGAGTCTGTATTAATTCTTTTGAGCCCAGAGTGGATTTTTGTCACATCCCTATGAATTTTTATTTTATTTTTTAATTTTTAAACGGTACCGTTTTTCTTTACAGTCAATAAAATCCATAATCTCAACCATCCTAACATCAGCCATCGCGGCCGTGCTCTTACATCCGAGCAGATGCTTTGCGTTACCTTACGTTTCTTTGCGAATTATAGTTTTGTGTATAACATCGGGGCTGCAGAACATATTAATAGGCTACTGTTTGCAGAGCGGTCAGGAAAGTGCGCCTCGCTCTTAAGCGCTTTCTGACCATTTTTGTGTTGTTTCCTGATAAAATAAAATACTGTTCTTCCGGTTTCACCTCTGATATTATTACCTGAACAATAAGGAGAGACAAGAAACTGCATTTCTAATGCTTTCAAATAAACAATATACAATTGCATGAATTATCCTTGAATTGAACAAAGTGTGTAACTAGAGGGAGAAGTTTACATTAAAAATATACCTTTTAAATGTATATATATTTTTTAAATACACCTTTTAAATTTTGATGTTAAATCCACTATTGTTTTATACAGCAGTGTTGCTTTTTTTTCAATACGTGTTCATATTCTCCATATTCATGCATAAGCACTTCCAGTTCTGCTGGTGAGAAATATGCAGACTTTTCTTTTGTCTGACGCTGTTGCCATGGTGACTCGTTATATCTGCGCTCCATTGATAATGGCTTTTTTAGTTGTGGTGCACGCGCTTAACACAGAGTCAGTCAATTTAGAGTTGATAGAACTAACTCTTTTCAGCTGTTCTGAAACCGAAAACTCAGTTTCCCAACTCAGAGTTGAAGTTTAAACTCAGAGTTGGTTGACCCTCCTTTCTGAAACAGGCCTCTGGTTTGAAGATAATCTGTTATTTACATTTCTTGGTATATGAACTGAACTAAAGAAGAGTTTTTCTAATGTAGCGTAAACGACCGGTCAGGTGCCAGCAACAGAAGCGTCACGAGGCTGTCATGTGACTTAAACTTCTGCAACTCACACATCCGGTTGTGTGTAGAAGGCACAGAAAACACTCCGAGAAAGGGATTTTTTTTTAAAATTATTCCTATCTTTTAAACTGGCTTTAAAAAGAAATATAACCAAATCAAAATTGTTACTATTTTTTTTTTCTTTCAAACTTTCAAACTGCTTATAGCTTCAAAGCTAAATGTTAGGAATGTCGGCCAACAGTTTGTCGTACAATGACCAAGGAGGAACGGACACAGGCGTAGAAGTTGGTCAGGAAACCACTCCGACCACCAGCTTTGGTCTCTTCACCAGCGACTTTAAAAAGTAAGCTAACATACAAATACTAACTTTATTTTATATCACGGTTTGTGTGTGCGCGCGTGTACCCAGTTGCTGCCGCGTATACACGTCTGACGCGCATGCGCGGAAGGGACGACGGCTTAAAGTCGCTGTTTTTAAAATGGAAAATGGCGATGATTACAGAGAACTAATATATTTTTTTCTGTATCTGTAAATAAGAGACGTGCGTTTTTGTTCAGGAAGGTCGTTGTATCAGCGTTAAAATTAAGTGTATTTTTCGATATAAGAAGACATTTTAAACAGGTTTAATACAGACTTGTGTGTAAACAGATATTAGATCCGTTTTTTCCCCCACATCAGATTATGTTGTAAATCTGTATGATATCTGGTTATCTGACTCATAACTCATTGTTCACGTATGATTTTCGTTTTAATTGTGTTTTAATCTTCATTAATATTTAGTTATGGGCTATGTAAAAATCCCAGTAATTAATCTGTAGGGGGATTGAACAAAACACCCTGCACAGTATCTGAGGAAACCATATACTGTATGAGGTTCTTTAAGGACATTTCTTGGGCCATGGCAAAGATACGATGAAGCTGGTCCTAGCTTTAATGTGAAATTAAAGGCATTCAGGCAAAATTTAAAGAAGCTAAAAGCTATATTCAGCCAAGTGCATTTTGGCTGAACTGTTATGTATTACATGTATAATGATCAGATTTAACATGTGTTGTGAGCAGAGATGCTATGATGTGCATGTCAGTCAGCCTTCAGGCCTTACTTACTGATTTATTTATATATTTATTTTTACGTCATGGTTTTATGCTCATAACGCAGTTGTTTGAGTTGTATGAATGAGATAACTTTGTCACTCTTGAAAAAGCTCTCTGCCACTGTCTACTTACACTTTACATTTGTAAACATAATTTCATGCATTGCATCCATAGGCTGAGGATACTTAAAATGTTACCTAGTTCCCCCCTAAAAACTCACAGTAAAGACACAAAGCAGGTGACAGAACATGGGTATTTTTTCAATACATTCATCCATCCATCTTCAGTAACTGCTTTTTTCTGATCAGGGTCACAACCTATCCTGGGAAAATTAAGGTGGAAAATAAAAATTCACACCAGATATGATATAAGTTCATCACAGTGCACCTTAATACACATATTCATGCACTCATAAGTTGTAGCCCCTCTGCATGCCAGCATAATTTTCGACAGAGGAAGAAAACTAGAAAACACCGCAGGAAGCTCACGCAAACACAGGGAGAATATAATCCAGCAGTACGAATTTTGGATATGCAATTTGTCAGTATTACCTTCAACTTTTTCCATTATTCTATAATCACTAGGATTAAAAATACATGAAGCACTTTATATTGCTTAATACAGATGAGTAAAAATGCTTCAGAAATTCTAATTGGAGAAAACTCACTTGGTTTATAATTGATTGTGCAAAGATTGTTTCCACAGCACACATCAAAACAAAATGCTCCTTTGTTTTTGGCTCCAAGAAGGCTCTTTTTTCATTTTCTGTTTCTTGTAAAGTCTGGTTTGAAACATGTGATGCTGTCCCCTAGTGAACAAACTACTGTTACATGCAAGCATGAAGGCAGACACTTACATGTGCATCCTCACATGTGGACATGCAACTAGTGAATTCTCTCCACCTTCTCACTTGGCCACGCCTCTGATACCACAAAAGAGGCCATTAAATAGGGCTTCTTTTTTATTTAAAATGTCATTATTTTTGTTTGTGTATTGCTGAACATTTATTCATTCATTTTCTACCGCTTATCCAAACTATTCTTGGGTCACGGGGAGCCTGTGCCTATCTCAGGCGTCATTGGGCATCAAGGCAGGATACACCCTAGACGGAGTTATTGCTGAACATCTGCTGAACATTTATATCAATCATTGCAGTTGTTCTTTTGCTTTTAACGTGTATGGCCAGTAGGGTGTAGTAAGAGATTAGTATGGTTAATGTTGGCCGCTGCCCTACATCAGGGCTCAGATTTGCTAATGCTGTGCTAGGTTTACTCAGTGTTAGCTGTTTGCACCTAGGTGTCCTTTTTTTTTTTAAACCTGTGGAATGTCTGGGATACCACAGGCTTTCACAGAATCAGTGTTGGTGGATTTCTTTTTTATTTTCTGCCTAATTCATTATGCTTTGCACTAAAAATATGCAGCGTGCGAAGTGATAATGTACACTGTCCACTGTTGTGGAGATGTGGAAATGGAAACTGTAGCACTGTACAAATGTGATAAGCGGTGTTTTGTCTGCGATGGTGTCAAAAGATAAAGTGTAGTGTAATAGGAGTAAAAGAGTTGGCTTAAGTGTGTTCAGCAGTATTGTATTGTGTAATTCTTGACTGTCAGTGAGAATCAATAAAGACACATACACTATGTAAAATAGATTTTGTTTTTATGATAAACCCTTCAAAGGCTGGTTTATGATTGCGCCATATTGATTTTTCCCTAATTGCAATATTTTTTCATTGAAAGGTATGGCAATGAACGGTTTAGATCCATTTGCCTAATAACAACAGAAACTTGAGTAGAGAAATTCCACACTTTCGGTTTAAGGAGTATAGGGGAGCTGTAATAATATGCTCAGGTGGTTGGTGGATTTTAAAATGATTCTGAAGGAATAAAAGGAAAATTATTTGTCTAATGTTCACATGGCTTATATTTATCTCGGTGGATGAAGGTGGACTATAGATGCGAGGGTCAAGAGTTTCTCAGAGCAGCCACTGCTGGACCCTTGAAATTAAACCTTAACCTTCAACAATTTATAAACATAAATGACCATTAAACAAACTGGAATGAAGTAAAAGTAAATTTTCTTTACTAATTTACTAGGTCTTTTCTTGCCTGTGTCTCACCTTTTACAGGTTGCTTTTGATTTGCTCTGCATTTTTACCATCTTCTGGCATCTTTTGGGGTTGATTGTACGAAATATTCGAGTTTATCTTTCAACCTAGTCCATAAATCTGAGTCTTTAAATCTGTAACTGTACTCATTAAATTATCATCATGAGGCTTATCTTCAATAAATCTTTTCTTCATATACATCGATCAACCATAACATATATAAATGAATGAAGTGATATAGAATAAATGAATAGGATTGTGAATAACATTAATCTAAATAAAATGGTACCTGCTGGGGAGGTGTGATATATTACGCTGCAAGTGATGGTGAACCAATGCAGGGTCATGGGTGCTCAAACCTCATTGATGGGCGAGGAGAAGGAAGGCTAGCCAGTCTCTTCTGATCCCACAGAAGAGTTACTGCTGCACACATTGCAGAAAAGTTAATGCTGGCTTTGATAGAAATATGTCAGAACACACAGTGCATCACAGCTTGTTGTATATGTGGCTGCATGTCCACAGAATGGTCAGAGTGCTCATGGTCACCACTGAAAGCACATACAATGGACAAGTGAGCATCAGAACTGGTCCATAGAGCAATGGAAAGAAGTGACCTTGTCTGATGAATCAGGTTTGTTTTTACACCAAGTCAATGGCCAGGTACATGTGTCAGGCAAGCTAGCAGAGGAAGTGTGATGTTTGGCAATGTCCTGCTGGGAAGCCTTGGGTCCTGGCAGTCTTGTGGTTGTTTGATAGATATCACCTATCTAAACATTGCAGGTCCAAGTACACCTGATCATGGCAACAGTTTACCGTAATGGCAGTGGCCTCTAATACACCCTGTCACCCTGAAAAAATTGACTTTGGTTGCTTTCAGTCTATGTTTCGGGTCATTGTCCATCTGCGTTTTGAAGTGTCATCCAATGGCCTTAATTTGTCTCCCTAAGAAGGTGGTATGCTTTGGGTCTTTCTTGTTTCTCTCTCTCATCCTGTCAGCAGTTTGCCATTACATGAAAAAGGAAAGCATGAACAACTTTATCCTGGTCAGCAGAAGGAAGAATGAGGTGCTCTAAAATTTCTTGGTAAATGGGTGCAGTGACTTTGGTTTTCAAAAAAACACAGTGGACCAACACCAGCAGATGACATTGCACCCCAAATCATCATAGACTGGAAATTTAACACTGGACTTCAATTAACTTGGGCTATGAGCTTCTCCACCCTTCCTATAGTCTCTAGGACCTTGTTTTGAAATACAAAACTTGCTCTCATCTGAAAAGAGGACTTTGGGCCACTGGACAACAGTCCAGTTCTTCTTCTCCTTATTTCTCGCTAATTGGGCGGGTCACAAATAAAAGAATGCGTCAGTGGGTTGATATATTGAGGCATCTTTTTCCTCACCTAAAAATTGGTTGGTCTGTTGTACATCTAAATATAAATATCCGAATGAAATAAAAACTGAAATATGACTGTTATTGTTTTAAATAGGTTTAGATCTCAATCTAAATTGTCTTCAGTTTATAGGAAAAACAGTTTTGGATGTAAGTGCGTCTTTCCTTTATTTCACTTCAGAGAAATGATAATTAATAATAATTATTAATAATAATTAAACTTAGCATTGGACTCATTACCCTTTCTGTATATGGACTTGTACTAATGCTGTGGTCAATAATCTGCAGGCAAACTCAGTCAGTACATTGACCATTGTGTTGAAGAGGAAAGTGTCGTTCCAGCTCTCTGTTTATCTAGTGTTGATAAGAGCACCCATACATCCTGTTAAAGGGAGGAGAAAGTGTCCAGAGTCTGAAAGGGCTGAGACTGTTGCATAAAAAAATCATGATTCCAGCACAGTGTTCACCTTCTTTGCAGTTTTATTTTGCTTGTTTTTGACTCTCTTTGGTTTAATTGGACGCTAACTCTTAAGGATGGTAGATTTTTTTTTTTTTAAAGGGAAGAGTGAGCAGAGTTAATAGTTAACATGTTCCAGTCTGCTCATTGTCTGTACACAGTTGGTGTAATTTTGTGGAGATTTGGATCTGGACTACATGCTTTAAAAGAAGCACTGTTTGATAAGGAATTTGACCGAATTCTTGACTGATTGTGTCTCCACACCATCGTACGAATTTGATAAGGAGTGATGGACACATTCCAGAGTTCTCCCAGCTCACATGGTACCTGATCTGATGTAGCGCTTCTCTATAAATGCTATTCTGTTTCTAGTACATAGGGTAGAAGAATAGCAACAGACACTGCATGGCTTGGAGAGAACTGCTCTTTATATAGAGCGTATTTTGTCATTTTGACTATTGGTTTAATAATAACTTGTTTGGGATTTAAAAATCTATCACATGTTCTTTGCTATGAGGGAATTTAATTGTGACTAAGTTACTTTTTATGGATGCCACCTTGTCTTAAGTTATTGCAGGGAATTCACTTCCATTCTCTTCTGTCTGATCAATAATTATGACTGGAGTTCAAAGCAAAATGTATAAGTAAAGCTTTAAGTAGATTAAAACATTAGGTTTTGAAACTGGACATATTCACTGGATGGTGTGGATTTATGGATAAGATGAATGGTGGTTTGTCTGGACTCTACTCTGAAGCACAGTGTGCTGTGCGCAAGGTGCTGGTTTCTGCAGAGAATTTGCAGCTTACGCTGAGATCAGACTTCAGTCTTGAGGAACACACTCTCCGCTGCCATCGCAGAGGATGTCTAGAGGCAGAAACCACAGGGTATTAAATCTCACAATGCATTTGTGCACTTTTAGGCTACTTTCATTCTAAAGCTTTTGCACTGTTTATAGTACTGCTATGGATTTCTTTGATTAATGTTTCTGTAAGATTTTTGTGATAAAATGGAACTGTTTTTAATAATAGATCCAACGGTGCTTTATTACTTTTTATTATAATACATGAATTAGTAAGGATGTTGCATTAATTTCTTACTTAATTGGGGAACCACAATGCTTTGTATACAAATGAACGCAACAGCGCCTATGCATGCGAGCTATGCAGAATTTAACACGGTGTTCATGACGTTCACTTAATTTGTGTTCTCAGTTTCAGCATTCAGTCATGGCTAAATGTCAGAGGGAGTTGTGGAATTAACCTATTGCTAAGTATCTTAGATTATGTTAACAAAATTTCCTCATGATCTGCTCAAAATATAGGTTTATTTGTCATTTTTGAAAATGTTCCACTAGTGCATCATATTATAATCAGCAGAGAATATGCTTGAACAGCTTTAGTACTCGCACATCAGCCTGTTATTCTGGCCAAATACTAACACAGCATTGCATTTGCTTGCCTCATTGTAAGTAATCCAATGCTTTTTATTTCACTGGACTGGAGTTCAGCTGCAGTTCAGACCAGGATTGTGAACAGTCCTTGTGAATAAAGGTTTAGTCCACCAAATGAGTTTTTATTTTCTGTGATCCTAAAGCAGGGGTCGGCAACCCACGGCTCTGGAGCCGCAAGTGGCTCTTTCATACCACTGCTGCAGCTCCCTGTAGATTTGGAAAATAAATATTTAATTTAAATGTATTTTATTTTAGTTAGTTAGTTTAAAAAAAAATGAAATTCTAAGATTATGCTCTTGTAACATTAAAATAAACCGTGTTTAATTTTTTTGTCGCTCAAAACATGCGCATATTTTGTTTTTCTCAAAATCAGCTTTCCTCCACGGTGGACAAAATACACAAGTCTCCATGTGCGAACACCTGAGACAGATTCCAAGGGACCGTCTGCAAAGTGCAAAACTCGAAAAGCGAATACAAAACCAGTCAATAACTTCACTGTAATACACTGTACTGTCACCAAATTCAGCTCACACATCACTGATGTCCTGATACAGTAGTTGTACTACAACACTTATTTGGGAGAAATGTCTTTTTGTATAACTTTTTATGATTTTTCATAATAAAAAAAATCAATAACTTCACAGTGTATTACAGTGAAGTTATTGACTGTTTTTTTGTATTCGCTTTTCGGGTTTTTGCACTTTTTCCCTTGGAATCTGTTTCTCAGCTGTTTGCACATAGAGACTTGTGTATTTTGTCCAACGTGGAGGAAAGATGATTTTGAGGAAAATTGGGTTGTAGCTGCCTCTCTACATTACTACGATTTAAAAAAGAGGTGTTATTTGTGTAATAAGAGCGTTTAGCTCAGGAGTTATTGACTCGGGGAAACTCCAATCTGTGAATATGCGGCTAAGTTTACTTAAGTGTTAAAATTTTGATGTCATGAATACAAAGAGGACTCAATTAGACATTGAACATTTTATGTGAAAGTAACCTTCGACCCAGCATCTTTTTTGTTAAGGTTAGTTCAAACTGTTCAAAATATTTTTGTTTGCTTGCAGAAATAAAATTTCGTTTACTCGGTAGCAGTTCATTGATTTCATAAATGCAACACACTAGTTTTTTCTATACTTTCCATAATGGTAAAAAAACGATATATGCAGTGTTATCTTCATTGTAGATGTCAAATGGGTTTTGTGGCTCCCTGTGTTTTTTTTTGTTTTTTTTTTTCCTGTGGGAAACGGGTCCAAATGGCTCTTTGGGTGTTTAAGGTTGCCGACCCCTGTCCTAAAGGAATGTAATTGAAGTGAAAGCATGTTATTCCACTAGATGGCGATATAGACATAGGCTTTGATGCCGTAACCATGTCCCTTTCCAAATGAGCTACAATAGTGGGTTTCACTGTGACAATTTCTTTTCACCTTATGCCATCTTGAACAAATACTGCAAGTCAATTTGTATTTCATTTCTAGCAATTTAGTAAAATAGGTTAGATGAACTGCAGACATTTTTTACATTTTTTATTATTTATTTAAAGTTAGTTATTTTTTTTTAAATAATTGTCTAATAATCAAAAGGTATTAATACTCTAAGCTAGCATCATGCTCTACTGATGAAGCAAGCCTTTCTGTTCGATGTTGCATGTCATGTTAAATGTCTTATGGTATCTGACTATGCTGGGAATTAGCCTAGGTTTTTGGAATTGCATTTAGCAATCAGATACAGATGAAAGGGATGAGGGGAAAAGACTGGGAGAGTATGCACCTCAGATAAATGAATCTAATATCTTTCTCATTTTTTCTGGCTAAATTGATTGTACACTTGTGCAACATTCTGCTCTCTGAGATTGGCTGGTTATTATTTATTTATTTAATAATTCGTTTAAAAAAAAAATTGAGAAATGGCTGCAGTTTGCATGGGGCACTGTGTCAGCATGGCTGTGTGTGTTGGGTCCTGCAGCATGTAGTCTGCTTGATTAAATCCAAGCCTGAAGCGAATCAGCTGTGTCTGATGAATCAGAGCTGGGCGAATCAGTGTGAAATGAATCTGTCTATGAAAGGAAGTGTGTGAGAGCATTTGTTTTGTGTCAGAATGAATTTCAGTGCAAGACTGAATCATGGTGAATTGAATCTGTTCTAGGAATGAGGACCTAAAGGAGATGCTGGAGAGCAGCAAGGAGTCTCACAAACTGGAGGCCATGAAGAGGGTGGTGGGGGTAAGAGACAAATAAAAGAACATAATGAAAAGTGACATTATGTAAGTTTTTCTATGTAACTTGCACATTTATTTCTGTGTGTATGGTGGCAAGAAACCTTTGTGATAACAGCCTAGGTGGTTTATTTAAATGGCAATAAGGTATTGTCATTAAAATAGTTAATTTACCACACATTTGCAATCAGATTATCCAGATTACATGCTGGCGTTCCATATTTCTGGAGAGATTTTGCCTTTCCAGATCTGTGTGTCTGTGTATATAAAGATTGCCTTTTTTTTCTTTAGCTAATAGCAAAGGGGAAAAATGCATCAGAACTGTTCCCTGCTGTAGTGAAAAATGTTGCAAGCAAGAACCTTGAGGTAAGAGCAGCACTGAATATCTTCCGATATCTTTATTTCATGAAAACGTCTTTGTATATTGTGTTACAATTAACAAACTGTTAATATATAATCTTCACTGAAACCTACACGTGTAATAATTTTAGCTTTGTTCAAAGTATGTTGACCCATGTCTAAGGACCGAAAACGCTGCTTTATAAAGAATTGTATTAATTAAAGGGAGAACCCAGAGAGAGAAACAAAATAAAAGGAGCATTTAGTTATTTGAAGGCTGGGGATTTGGTCATTTTATTTCCACATTCTTCTTGCTAGCTGTGTGCTGAACTCTGCACTACTATCGCCTGTATACAGATACACCAACACGTATTTACATTTACAGCATTTGGCAGACGCCCTTATCCAGAGCGACGTACATAAGTGCTTAAATCTCTAACATTGGATACATTAATGCTGGCTCACTAAGTTACATATTTAAGATACCATGAGTTTAAAACATTTGTTCAAAGTTACAATGAAAAAGTGTGAAAGGTGGTTTTTTTTTTTTTTTTTTTAAATGCAAAAGATAAGGAAAGAAGTGCTAGTTGAAGTGTTTCCTGAATAAGTAGGTCTTCAACCGCCGCTTGAAAATAGCCAGTGACTCAGCTGTCCGGACCTCTAGGGGAAGTTCGTTCCACCACCTTGGCTCCAGAACAGAGAAGAGTCTTGTAGTATACTTGCCTCTTACCCTGAGAGATGGTGGAACCAGTCGAGCAGTGCTGGTAGATCGGAGGGTGTGGGGTGCAGTGTGAGGAGTGATGAGGGCTTTGAGGTACAGTAAGAGGGTGCTGGTCCATTTTTGGCTTTGTAGGCCAGCATCAGTGTTTTGAATCTGATGTGTGCAGCTACCGGAAGCCAGTGGAGGGATTGCAGCAGTGGGGTGGTATGCGAGAACTTTGGCAGGTTGAAAACAAGCCGGGCAGCTGCATTTTGGATCATTTGCAGAGGACGGATTGCGTTCATAGGTAGACCTGCCAGCAGTGCATTGCAGTAATCCAGTCTAGAAATGACAAGAGACTGAACAAGTACCTGAGCAGCCTGTGTGGACAGAAATGGCCGAATCCTTCTAATGTTGTAGAGAAGAAACCGACATGAGCGAGTCACATTAGCAACATGAGAGGAAAAGGACAGTTGATTGTCCATGGTTACCCTAAGGTTGCGAGCTGTGGCTGAAGGGGAGATCAGATCGTTGTGCAAGGATATAGCAAGATCATGACCTGGGGATGAATCACCTGGGATGAACAGCAGTTCAGTTTTGCTAGGATTGAGCTTTAACTGATGAGCAGTCATCCATGATGAAATTTCTTCCAGACATGCTGAGATCCGGTCAGAAGCTGTGGCATCTGAGGGTGGGAAAGAGAGGATAAGTTGTGTATCATCAGCATAGCAGTGGAAAGAGAACCCATGTAAGGAAATAACTTCACCAAGAGAGTGAGTATACAGGGAGAAAAGAAGAGGACCATGTACTGAGCCCTGTGGGATGCCAGTGGAGAGTCTGTGTGGAGCAGATGTCACTCCCCTCCATGTTATCTGATATGAGCGTCCTTCCAGGTAGGAAGCAAACTATTCCCAAGCTGTTCCGCAAATCCCAAGACTCCTGAGGGTGGATAAGAGAGTCTTGTGGTTGACCGTATCAAACGCTGCTAAAAGGTCAAGGAGGATAAGGACGGATGACAGTTTGGCTGATCTAGCAGCATGTAGTTTCTCAGAGACATCCAAAAGGGCTGTCTCTGTGGAATGAGCTGCTTTAAAGCCAGACTGGTTGGGGTCTTGGAGGTTGTTCTGTGAGAGATAGACAGACAGTTGATTATAGACAATGCGTTCAAGAATTTTTGAAAGAAACGAGAGAAGTGATACCGGTCTGTAGTTACTGATGTCTGATGTATCCAGAGCAGGTTTCTTTAGGATGGGAATAACCCTTGCTCTCTTGAAAGTAGTTGGTACCTGACCAGATGCTATGGATCTATTGACGATAGTGGAAATGAAGGGCAGAAGGTCTTGCGAGATGGTCTGGAAAAGGTCTTGCGAGATGGTCTGGAGCATAGTGGAAGGGAGTGGATCCAATGGGCAGGTGGTAGGATTGCAAGACTGGATGAGTTGTAAAATCTCTTTTGCTGCTACAGTTACAAAGGTGTAGGGGAATCCATACTCTGAGGTGTAAGTGCAGTCTGGGCTGAAGTGAAGGTCCGGCAGATTTCCTCAATCTTCTCCTGGTAGAAAGAAGCAAAGTCTTCTGCAGTCAGGGAGGATGAAGGAGGTGGAGCCGGGGGGTTGAGCAGAGAAGAGATGATGTTGTGGAATTTACGAGGGTCATGTGAGGATGCTTCAAGCTTTTTCAAGTCTTGGCAGAAGTCACATCTGAGGAGAACTTGGCAAGAAGTGTTCGGTAAGAATCAAGATCTGCATCAAGTTGTGATTTCTTCCACTTTCTCTCTGATGATCTTAACTCTCTTCGATTGTTGCGCAGCACATCTGAAAACCAAGGAGCAGAACAAGAAGTATCTAGACAGTAGGACGTGCGTAAAAATGCATATATACATATTAGGCACCCATAGATGCTGCAACTACAGCAATTGATCCTCAACAACTTACACATGTCCATTAAGGGAATTGATTCTCCCCTGACCTCTGTGCATGTGTGCGTGTGCTCACGTCTTTGTCTTTTTTTATTTTATTTATTTTTTAAAAACACTCCTGAACTCATACCCTCACTTGAGTAGTCACAATTGATGATTGAGCATGTAAAAACAAATGTATGAACAAACTTGATGAAATATATTTTAACGTAGGGCAAACATCATGTGAAGCAATGTAATGCTGTGGTCTTCTACCAGTAAACAATTGTCAGGTCCAAATAGTCTCTATTCGTTAAAAGCTTTTACAGTCTGACAGGCATCATGTTCTGCTTTAGAATGTCACAGTACATGTTTCTCTCAATGAAGCGCAGCTCCGCAGTACCAGCAGCACTCATGCAGACCATGATGCTACCACCACTATGCTTGACTGTAGGCAAGACACAGTTTTCTTGGTACTATTATACATGCAGCACATTAAATATCCTAAAATATATCCAAATTATGTTTCTATAGCATTGTCCCTTGAGAAGATATACTAAAATGGTTGCTAAAATGTGAGAGGTGTACTAACTTTTGTGAGATCCTGTAGTGTAGTCTGTGGTCACGGTCTCATGTCTTGCACTGTGTTTTGTTTTAAGGTTGCTTTAACTTGATTGTGTATATATGCTTTGGCACACTTTGAGAGTGTAATTTTTCAGCTGGAACAGGATGAGAGGTCACTCATACTGTTGCACCTAATAACATTTTATATTTGCATGCAGTAATTTCATGTCTCAAGTAGTTCAATAAGTGCCGAGCTCACTGTCATAGAAAATCAGCTCCTAACTTGACCTAATGAGAGCAGAGCTCGTTGTCTTGAAATCAGCATCCATAATAGTTCAGATATTTCTTAAAGGGCACATTTGTGAAATGAGTCATGTTTTATTGCAAAAATTTGCGTATATCTGTGTGTCTTTCAGCTGAAAAAGCTGGTTTACGTGTACTTGGTCAGGTATGCAGAAGAACAGCAGGATCTTGCCCTCCTGTCCATCAGCACCTTTCAGCGTGCTCTCAAGGTAAAGCCCTCTGATTTTTATTCCCACATTCCCAGAATGGTTTAAGGCTGAGCAATTCAGATAGATTTGCAATTTTGTTACCTAAACTGTGTGTGTGTGTGTGTGTGTGTGTGTGTGTGTGTGTGTGTGTGTGTGTGTGTGTGTGTGTGTGTGTGTGTGTGTGTGTGTGTGTGTGTGTGTGTGTGTACAGGATCCAAACCAGTTGATTAGGGCCAGTGCCCTACGGGTTCTCTCCAGCATTCGTGTGCCAATCATTGTGCCCATTATGATGTTGGCCATCAAAGAGGCTGCCTCTGACCTTTCACCTTATGTCAGGAAAACAGCTGCTCATGCCATACAGAAGCTGTACAGGTACACACACCCCTGCATATGCACGCAGACATGCATATCCCTTTTAGTAAAGGGAAAAATAAAAATAAATGTGTAGTATTAAGTTACTAGCATAACATATATTTTTAGTTAAGAGTTAACAAAAAGTCATCCTGACTTTTAGATTTTAGATGCAACATCATAATCTTTATTATTAAATAACTATAAATGAATAAGACCACACAAGTTTATAAGTTAAGATGAATAATAGCCAGGCATAAATGTCTGTAATTTGGGTTGTGTGGCATCTTTAAAGTTTGTATTATGAGCATTAATGTGACATTTACCATGTCTCACGTTTTCTAAGTACTTATCAATCAGTCTCACTTTGTATCACTTTCCTTTTCTTTCCTTTTCTGGTCTCTGTACGAACATTTTGTTCATGCTTCCACCCAAATAAATGTTGCATGATCATTTTTTTTTCATGTTAGTACAACCAGAATCTTTTTATGTTGTTGTTTGCTCTCATACCTTACACAGTCTGGATCCTGACCAGAAGGAGCACCTGATTGAAGTGATTGAGAAACTACTAAAAGACAAAAGCACGGTCTGTTTGACACGTCACCTACTTTAATCACTCGAAACAAATAAAAAGTGATTTAGTATAAACATTAGGCTCATGTATGGTAACTAAGATGATATTTCACGCTAGCAAAATTGGGGTGGCAAAAGCTATTATAAAATCCAGTAGATTTTATAGGTTCATTTAAATGCGTCTAGAAGAGCATTAATTTAATATCACCAGATGCTTTTAATTGTCTTTAAACCTATGCCATACAAGACATTTATTTTTCTATTTTGAACATGCAAAGCAAATAGTCTTTATATGTGTGTAGCAACAAGTATTCAAAAAACTGAATGTAAAAGATTTTGTAGGAGCAATGGAATAAACAGATTCGATTCTTGGCATGAGAGACCGATCGAAATAGGAAATAAGATTCATTCTTATAATTCTTGATTCAGCAATGGGATCATATGCAGTTAAAATATAGAGTTGGAGACGTGAATTATTATTATTAAAGAGGTAAAAAAAAAAAATTAAGGTTGGCTTATCCACAAAACACTTCATAAATTAATATTTTGAATATGGCAAAGACAAAACCTTATCATATGTGGAGACAAGCCTAAAACATTCTTGTCCATGATTGGTCATCTTTGCACTGTTCGATTGACCATGAACCAGGGTGTATGTTTTAATGTTAAGTAAGAACTGGAATTGGATCAGGGTTGTTATTCAAAATTGAGTTTAGTTGAGCAAAAGTAAGATGTCTCATATTTCATATACTGTACTGTGCACACACATTTCTGAAGCCTAAGCCATAATAAAATATCAGGTAATATCTCTTAGTTTGTGATGTCATTTGTGTAGCAAAGCGTAACAGCTGATAAACAGGAATGATTTTCTTTGTGTTGTAGCTGGTAGCAGGGAACGTGGTGATGGCATTTGAAGAAGTGTGTCCAGAGCGGATTGATCTGATCCATAAGAATTACCGGAAGCTGTGCAACCTTCTAATTGATGTGGAGGAATGGGGACAGGTGGTGATCATCAACATGCTCACCCGCTACGCCCGCACCCAGTTCATCAGCCCATGGAGAGAGGTGCAACTATTAAATTTGATTACTCTGATAATTGCCTTTACTTTTATGATGTGATTATGACATGGATTATGCTCTACTTGTACAACTGGTTCTGGTCCACTAATTTGATTGGATAAATGGTGTTCAACAGAGCTGCATTTTTTTTTTTTTTTTTTTTTTTTAAATCTAAAAGCGCTGGTATGTTTCACTGTTTGTATCACACTGCTTGTCTGTGTTCAGTCCACAAATGTTTCTAGCAAAAGATTATTACATTGAAGCCATTAGTACCCTTACTATGGGCTGTCATTTAGGCCGTCATTCCTGCTTTAAAAAAACAGCGTCAACGGCCTGTCTGGGCAAAGTCAAATTTAAATAATGGCAGTTTAATACAATATGCATCACATCTGGCAATTATTGCCATCTTGCAATCGTGTACATACATGTTTCGTTCTCTGGTAATCAATGTGTTCTGTTGCATGTTCACACATCTGTAGGACTGTGGTTTTGATGAAAACTGTGAAAAGACATTCTATGATTCGGATGAAGAGAAGAGAGATGGTGTGACACAGAAAAAGCCATACGTGATGGATCCAGATCACAGATTATTGTTACGCAATATCAAACCTTTACTGCAGAGCAGAAATACTGCTGTAAGTACACATGCACACAAACATATCTTGTATAACGTTTGTGGAAGGGTTCATTTCGGATATAAAAATCAACAATAATTAGCCACCAGTCTAAAAATGATATGGCCCAACCATGATTTACACTCCATGTAATATATTTCCTTTATTTACTTACAGGCAGGAACAGTAACCACGCAGCCTATTTGTTTTTCATATTCTCTTGAGGAAAAAAATGTAAAAAAAAAAAAAAAAAAATTATATATATAAAATGCATATATAATGTATATAGTATTGTGGTTTCTGATTCTTTCAATTTTACTCTCACAAAATTGGATGGATCAGGTCTCAATGTGTCTTACAGATTTAGTGTTGACTGAAACATTTGCTAAAATTGAAGAACATGTGAAGGGTGTGATGTGATGCAAAAACCATTGATGATCAAAATTCCCCTCTCTCTCTCTCTCTCACTCACTCTCTCTCTCTCTCTCTCACACACGTGCCCGTTTTAGGTGGTAATGGCTGTGGCACAGCTGTATTGGCACGTGGCCCCTAAACATGAACTAAACATCGTCAGCAAATCTCTGGTACGATTACTGAGGAGCCACAGGTATAGACACAAACGTACACTCACTCTGCCATATTACTCTTCAAAATATTTCTCCCTCACTCTTATGTATTCTTTCAGGGAGGTTCAGTATATAGTGCTGCAAAATATTGCCACTATGTCCATCCAGAAAAAGGTACAGCATTTAGATTTTTTTCAATGTTGTATTTAATAAATAATTATATCCAATGCATTCATGTTGTTAGGCCACTTGCTTCGATAATGGTGTTGAAATGTGTGCTTTAAATGCACATAAATTGTAAGTAAAGTGTGCATCTGTGTTTTGTTATTAATGTATTAATAACTGAAAGTATCTCTCAAGTGTGTTTTGAAATGTATTCTGTGTGTTTAGGGCATGTTTGAGATATTCTTGAAGAGTTTTTACGTAAGATCAACAGATCCTACACACATCAAAACACTGAAGGTAATTTATCTAAATAAAGTGTTTCATCATGCAATGTAACTTTCATCCTTGTCTGAAAATGAATGTTCGCTGATCACATTGATTGACTATTAATTTGTTTTGATAGCTGGAAATACTAACTAATTTAGCCAATGAAGCCAACATCTCCACCATTCTCCGTGAGCTGCAGGTACATTTCTTTTTTTTTCTTTTTTTTTGGGATGTTAAAATGACATGGTCTGGTGATGTCCTGCTGTTTATGCAAGAAAACAATCCAACTCTGTACATAACCAGTAAACCCACAAACACTTCATAAATGTGTAGGATACAAAATGATGATATGAAAAGTGGAGCAGAGCAAGGTTTATGAAGCCCAGGTTCACAATGTTGCTTTCCTCGTTTGTTGGAGGGCAGTTGTTGTAGGTCAAGTTAAGCATGAGGCAGGTGGACTGGAGCTCAAAGGAGATTGGAGGAAATCCAAAGAGAATAAGGACTGTATCCAGTTATTCTATGAAGGTTCTAGGGGCCCAGGTTAGTGGTAGATAACAAAAATTAGATTAATGGGAGGTAACGGATTCAAAAGATGAGCTGGTGCAGCATGTGTGAAGGACTATTTGTGGGCTGGATTGTGTTTGTATAATCACCCTGCTTGTCTCTTGTAGAGTGCAAGATAGACAGAGTAGAGTGCACCGGAAAGAGCTGCCAGTGTTGCTGAATTGTGTGTGTGTGTGTTTGTGTTTGTGTTTGTGTTTAGACGTATGTTAAGAGCCAGGACAAAGAGTTTGCAGCCTCTACTATCCAGGCAATTGGAAGGTGCGCGACCAACATCTCTGAGATCACAGACACATGTCTCAATGGCCTCGTGCTATTGCTTTCTAGCCAAAATGGTAAAATACACAAACACACATACACGCACACAATACCTATTTCTCATGTCACGCATTCACAGTTAGTTACGGTATTCCTTAAAAACGTACAAATAAAAAAAACTTAATCAGAAAAGAAATGTTTTGGATCTTTTGTTATTTGAAAAAAAAATATACAGTGTTCTCTGTTCTCTTTGTACATTTTTGTAATAGTTAATAATTAATGTATTAATATTTAGATCCGCTTCAATGCACACAGTCCTGCAGAAGAGGTGTAACAGTGTGTAGTGGTGGCACAAAAGGTTAATTCTCTGGTTTGTTAAACGGAAGGTCTGGGCTTCAAACTCCAGCACCACCGAGTTGCCTTCAGGGTGCTGTATCATTGCTGAACCTGTGCTCTGACCCTAACTTCATAATCAGGGATATGTGTAGAAAAGAATTTCACTATGTTGTAATGTATAGGTAACAAAAACTAAGGCTAGTTCTTCTGCCGCTGCTCCTTGCAGGCAGATTGCGCTGCATAAGAAATGCATGTCCAAAATCACATCATACCTTCTGAGTACATATGTATGTTTATAAGCTCTCCAAATTGTTTTTAAAAAAAATAATTAAAACATGTAATTCAGACTCAAAATTAAAATCGTCCCATACAGAGCATCAGTTATTCAGTTATTTACAGGTTGGTGGTGTTTATATTTTGACTTCTAGTGATGCTGGTTTTCTGGATTTACGCATGCTGTTTTCTTCTTAACAATTTTACAGGCAGGACTATGTTAAAGCTGATGTCAGGTTTACAGAATCAGAATGATCTTCCTGCTAATTTACCCCAGCTACAAAAACTACTTCTTACTACCTGCTCACTCAGCTTCTTAGAGCACCATTCACAAATGCTCCATCAGGTTAAAATAGATAGTTTCATATACAACATTTTGTTTCCTAGTTTGCATGAATGAGAATCGGCAGATTAGCAGGACCTCTTTACAATGGAAATAATCATGATCTGCACAAGATTGTGTTCTGTACAGTTAAAAACCAAATAGGGCTGAGGGCAAATTAGCCACATTATTATGCAATACGTTTTATATCTGCACTTAACCACATTAGAACACAGAGCAAACTATTTCTGACAATGGTTTTTAGAAACTTATGAGTCTAAATGGTTTCCGGTTACCACTGTGTAATACAGTTAAATGCTTGGACAAGAAACATGGTTTAAATTAAGATGCAACATGTTTTTGGTTTTTTTATTAGCCTAAAAGGGATAAATGGCAGTGAAATGCACAAAATGTCCAAAATACACCAACACACCATATGATAACATCTGAGTTATGTGAAAATGGAAGTGTTTTTTTATTCCTACAGAGTAAAACAATTGTGTCTCTGAATTTAAAAGAGCCAGCTGAGGTGGTTCAAGGACGCCTGTTGGTTGGCTTCTGTTTGAACACTCACACACATCCCAGTGGACATGCACTTTTAAGTTATTCTTTATGATGTTTAATTGAGTATTGGTACATTTAATAAAAAAGCATTGACGAACACATCTGATTTTGTCTTTTTCAGAAACAGTCGTAGCGGAGAGTGTGGTGGTCATTAAGAAGCTGCTCCAGACGCAGCCCTTACAGCACAGCGACATCATCAAACACATGGCCAAGCTGTTTGACAGCATTACGGTGAGACCTCTGCAACATTTCTACACTCAAATAGATACACTCTTAAAACACACAAAAAGGCTAAGCTGTGTTTAAAAAAAAAAGTGTAAATATTTTGTATCATTACAGTTTAATTCATTTAATCCTTAGTATTCTACAATTCCTGCTCAAGTTTATTGGATTATAAAAATTATAAAATTAAATATACAAATAATTCCAAACCCGAATTGAAATTTGAGAAAATGAGTGTTTTTTTAGGCTGTAATGTGGCATTATTTATGCTTATATACTGAGTAAATTACCTATACAATGTATTTATTCTGTGCTGCATGTCTGTGTCATTTAAGCATATTGAGTCAAGAGACAGCTAGAAAACACGCAGCACCTGAAAATGCTTTTTTTTCCTGTTGTACTACTTCAGATTTTCCTTATCTATTTATATGCTATATCATATGAATTATATTAGATATTAACCACAATCATCAGATAACAATATACATACATGTACTGTACGTTTTGTGGTGTATCTTGTTGCTACACTAGAAGTTTTTTGATTTGCTATTTCATTCTGATCAAAATGTAAAGACATATCAGATGATTTGTAGTAAATATACAAGCTTGTATCATGTTCTGTTTTTGTGTTTAGGTGCCTATGGCAAGGGCAAGTATTCTGTGGCTCACTGGTGAATATTGTGAGCATGTGCCAAAAATCTCTCCTGACCTTCTAAGAAAAGTGGCCAAGACCTTCACTAGTGAAGAGGACATTGTTAAAATGCAAGCAGTTAACCTTGCAGCCAAACTGTACCTCACCAACTCCAAACAGGTATCATAAAATACACAAACCATTCGTCACAATGTTAAATTACATGATTTATTTTTTTAAATAATATATACATTTCTAAAGCTTAGTCATCCTAAGATGATGCTTTATGTTTGAAGTTGTTTTTTTCCCCCCTAAAAAAATCAAAAATCTCCTTAGTAACTATAATGGAAAAAACGTGTGTAAAGTAATATTAACAGGGGCATAGCCATAGATTTTATACATACATAGCTATACATACATTTAAAGTCTGTGGAAACCCTTTAATCTTTAAAGGTTGAGTGTAATTTTGAAAGCCTTACAAACAAACATCTAACGTATCTAAACTGTAGAGCATCATCTTTATTTATGTTTGTACATCATCTATATTTGTTGAAATTTCAATATAAATTTTTTTGCATTTAAATAAAGGAAAAAAATTCAAATATTTGTTTATATATTTTTTTATTTATCACTCTTTTTTATTACTCTTTTATTTACTACACATAGTTCTTAATAATACTCTATTTATTAATCATTAACAGATATTTTATTCTCTCTAACTCCAGACTAAGCTGTTGGTACAGTACATTCTAAACCTGGGAAAGTATGATCAGAACTACGACATCAGAGATCGTACACGTTTTATTCGGCAGCTTATAGTTCCCAATGAGAAAAGTGGTGCTTTGAGCAAATATGCAAGGCGAATTCTGCTGGCACCCAAACCTGCCCCTGTGCTGCAGTCTGCCTTTAAAGGTACACTCTTCTGCCTCTTTCTCATTCTCTCCATTTGCATGTCTTCTTTTTTAGTTACGTTCTATAAAAAAATCTTAAGATTAACAGCATTTGGGCTAGTATGTTTTTGAGTTCATATGTAAAAAACAGAGCAACACTTTTTGGTCATGCAATGTAGATTAGAATGTGAGCATATTGTCTATTTATGCAAGTCTTCAAAGGGGGGAAAAAAGAAAGTTTTGGTGTCCCTGTCAGGTCTTAGTTATATACAGTATGCTTTGTGACAGTTATTTTAGCTGCCTGGAACAGTATATTGAAGTGAATCAAGAATACAAGCTTCATGTCATGTAAACTTTCAGTTTTAAGTATGTACATCAAAATTGGGTGAAGTTTTGTATGAAATTTTTATACACACCACCCCAGCCTTCATTTAAGTGACAAAATTGAACAAATGAACATAATCATAATTTGACGGTCATAAACAATACTATTTGAAGTCTGGAACCCACAGACCTCTCTCCTGGTGATGATGTGTTGTTCTTTTACTGCAGCTGTCTCCAGTTCCTGCTTGTTCTTGAGGTGTTTTGTCTTCAGCAATCGAAATGCATGTTCGTGTGGATTCAGATCTGTGATTGACTTAGCCACTGCAGAACATTTCACATTTTTCCTTCTTTGTTGATCTTTGTACAATACATAGTATGTTGTTTTAGAAACTCTAATTTGGCTTACCCATTTATAATGGTTTGTTCTGATGAATGCTTCTCTTGATTGTTGACTTTGAAACTTTGACAAAGTTCTAGTAAACTGCTGTAAATGGATTTTCATTCATCAGGGAAATAATTAATACATATTTATTAATACAGATTAATACATATTTAAAAAAACTCCAAGTTAAAGCTTCATTATTTCATGTAGTATTTATAGACCTGAGTGTATATGAGGTTATTTTTAGTTTGATAAGCTAACATTACTTATATGTTATAGCTAACATTACTATACAGGATTTCCATGTTGATTTATTCAGTGTAACACAGCTATCTGTGGTTTGCAGACAGACCCTTGATGACTTTCTGGTCCAAAACTATGGTTGAAATTATCTTATTAATGTTTAATTACCATTAGCAGGAACCTGTAAGGAAAAGTCTCTAATCCCCGTGAATTACTAGGTGCATTTCTAAAAGTGTAAATGAGTGAGGATCATGGTTGAAATTTCTTAAAGCCAATTGCCTGTCTGTGAAGCATTGCCAACTATTAGATAGTTACTGAGTGTTTATATGCATGTGCTAATTCTGAGTCCTTCACTTCTTCATTTATTCTCTTATCCATTTTGCCAGCAATTATATCATTAATGCTACAATAATTGCACTTTGTTATCCTGAAATAAGATTTGAATTGTAAAAAATGATTCAACACTTCTCTAAAGAAACATGATTACTCTATCCTGTCAGAGTTTAAACTTGTTCTTGGCTCTCTGGGCTGCATCTAGGTTTTGCTTTTCATCCCTAATTGCTTTTCTGCAGTCACTGTAAGCACCTTCTGGTCTCTTGGTTTAATTATCACCTTTAACGTCATCGAGCCATCAAATGGATGCACAGGAAAAGCATGCCCAATTTGAATACGGGTATGCTCGTTCCCTTTATTCAAGGGTACTTAAGATAAGTGCAGGTGATTGGTGTCAGATCATTGCTTCCTTTCTTAGTCTGAACAGGCATCAGTTTTACTGGAGCTCTAGCAGGAGACACTTGTCTTGCATCTTGTGATATATAATCACACACCGGTTATTCTCATCCAGTATTGAGTATGTGTGGCTTTTAGCAGCCATCAGGTGGCAGTGTTGTTGTTCTCTTGCATGCTTGACTTCTTGAATGGAAAGAGAAGAGAATGTTAGACCAGAGGGGGCTGTTGAGGGGCATATTCAGATGAGTTCTTATTTTTCAGCTGTATTTAGTTGTGTTGGTTACGTATCCACCAAATTCACAGTGCACATTTTCAATAACTTAAAGGTGTTCCATGTTCATCACAATAGATCTTATTAGTACTTTTTATTTACTGTTTACTGAATGTAATAGTAGTGCTGTATTTACATGAGAGCACCATTGCAGAATCAAGCATCAGCACATACCATGCTCTTCCTAACTCTCTGCTTCTGCTATCACTATTATCCTGCTTATTTGTGACTGTTTGCTATGGTCTTGACTTATCTCAGAATTTCAACTGAGACAGAGCTTGTTGGTTATGGCTTCTGAAGCTAATATTAGCTCTAAGGTCAATAAGAAATGCCTCTACTATTCTTCACTGTCTAGCATGTGTTTTATTTAAGTTTCATACTCATTCTAGGGGTTCATACTCATGCTGTGGGTGGACACAAGAAGAGAACACTAAGATAAAGGTGATCAGTCAGACCAACTTTGGTCATTCTGTTATTAAATCCACAAAGGTGAGAGAGAGTGCTGTGGTTAAAAAAAAAACAATATTCAGGCCATTTGGTTTTGCTTATTCAGAAATGAAGCACAGTTATTTGGGTGGGAAGAAAAGATAATGTACAGTGCCCATGCCCATAATAAGTGCCCATGCCCATAATAATGCCTCCATGTCTGACAGATGATATATTTACACTTTAGTTTATGAGCCCTTCCATTTCTATCATTCTGGTACAAGTTAATCTGGGTTTCCTTTGTTTAAAGAATCTTTCTTGAGTGTTGATCAGTGACCTCTCATATCTATCCTTACTCTTGACACTTGGTGGTGCACACTGCTGCTCGAAATGGCTCCAGTGGACAGCCTTGAGACCCATGGAACTGCTGTTGAAAGAACCATTTGGAGACTATTGCGCTGTCTTTGAACTGCTGTTGCAGCGTTTGGTTTTGTGCTCGGGTCTTCATCAGTAAACATTTAAATTCCTTATACCTTTGAATTCCAACCAAAGGCAATTTCTAACTTTTCCTCTCTCTCTCTCTCTCTCTCTCTCTCTCTCTCTCTCTCTCTCTCTCTCTCTCTCTCTCTCTCTCTCTCTCTCTCTCTCTCTCTCTCTCTCTCTCTCTCTCTCTCTCTCTCTCTCTCTCTCTCTCTCTCTCTCTCTCTCTCTCTCTCTCTCTCTCTCTCTCAGGTCTGTTTTGTTTTTTCAGACAAATGATTCACTTGCATTGACAGATCCTTAAACCACATATTTAGAGTTTATACCTGAAAGCAGATGACTACTGAAAGCAGATTCACTAGGAATTCAGACATTTTACCTTATTAATTTTCCCTGAAATAAGAAGAATACAGGCTGCACCTGGCCATGACTACTCAATCAGTTGTCCAATTATTTTTAAGTCTGTGGAAAATATAGAGAGTACATTTTTTACTATGTGAAAATGGCTGTAATTTCTAAATGGTTAATATCAGTTTTATCAATCTGTTTAAATTACAGATGAAAGTCTACATTTCCTTTGCATCTGGATTACTTTAATTCAAATCCAGAGGCAAAATTACTGAGGTGTATTGAAAATTGTCAATGTTTAAATTCGTCTGCACCCGACTTTGAACAGGGACCTAGAAATAGTGTCTTGTCTTGAATATTAGACAATTAATATATTCCAAATTTACTTTTTCTTTGTTTTGAATATTTAAAAATTCTAAAACTTTTTTTTATTTACCATTTGTTCAAGAAATTTGAACTGCAGTGATTTGGGCCTATATTCACTCTTAACTCAATCTGAACCATTTATGCTGGAATCGTAATGTTGTGTTGGCTCCTTTTTGGTTGCTTCTTTCAATTATAAAAATCGACCATCATACAGACTGTGGATTAATGTATCTATTCCATTTTTACTTTTTAACTGGTTTCTTTTTTCCTCTGTATCCTCTTTCTGTGACCAGCAGTCAGAGCATCTCATTTTCTCTGCTCTGATGGCCGATTTCTGTAGGTCAGAGAGGTCAACAGCCTCTCGCCTTGCTGTGATTAAACACATAAATTCCTGCAGTAATATGGATTCTTCACATGTAGTCAGTCATAGGGAGAGTCCTTCTAAATCCACACTGCAAGTTTTAAGTAATCTACACAGTGAGGTGGGACAATGGGATTGTATTAATTAGAGTTAAATCACGGACACAGCTGACCGGGTCTGGCAATATAAGCATGTATATGGGTAGCTACTCAGTCTTTTTAGTCTGATGCAGGTCCAACATGAATGCTGACCTGCAGGCAGTAAATTCAGTGATTCTATTAGCATATGTCTATAGAAACTACATGCATTTCTGTTGTAAATAATACAAGAACAAATGTGATGACTTCCAGATCAAGAATTAACTGAAAATTACAGTAATGCAAGTTTGGAAACTGTTTTATGCTTTAAATCATGACTGGATTTTAAATATAGGTAATGTGTTTGTAATGAAATGTGTGAACTTTTGGGGGGAAAGCCTGTAACCTAAGGCTATCCTAACCTTTATTTCCATAAGAAGTCATTTTTAAAGTAATAGCTCAGCTAAACTAACCTAACCTGGGATTTAGGTTGGAACCTTGAGATGCAAGTACTTTCACACTTTAATGTATTCAAGGTTTGTATTTAATGCATGATACCATTCTCTGATGATGGAAGTATAAACATACCATCAGTTGTTTGGAAATTATTTCTAAGTTGGAGCCAGACTCAAAGAAAGTCCATAGTTCTTGTGCAGTCGTTTTCTTAGATTTTTCCACTGTATAATGAATGTTAGTGTATGTTAACTTTAATATGTAATATAGTAAATTAGTAATATAGTAAATTAAGCTGAAATCAAGTGTTTTAAAATTAACCTTTGCATTGAATCTGTGTTGCTTGTCTCTAAGAAACCTTTATCAATTCTGAGTAGACCTCTCCAATCTCTTTTATTTTTATTTACTATTTTATTTCTTGTCTCTTTTACTTAGATCGTGATCGTTTTCAACTCGGCACACTGTCGCATACTCTGAACTCTAAAGCCACAGGCTATCTGGAGCTATCCGATTGGCCACCTGTTGCTCCTGACCAGTCTGTCAGAAATGTGGAGGTGGTGGAAGCGGTAACAACCATTTCACTAAATGTGATTTGTTAAATGACCGATGAATCATTTTCTTGTGCATTTCCTAAAAGAGAATTCACTATATTTTTGGGGTTTTTTATATGGTACAAAATGTACAATTGTACATGTGTAAGAATTTTGTTGCAATATGTAATTCTGTTGAAAAAAAACCTTTGTGTCTGTTTGTGTAAGGTGAATGAATGGGCTCCATCTGTCAGCAAAGCCCAACCTGCTACATCAGATGGCCAGTTCTACTCAGACTCTGGAGAGGAAGAAAAGGATGAGGAGGAAGGATCAGATAGCAGCAGTGAGGACAGCAGTAGCAGCAGTGAAGGTGGGTTTAGTGTTTGTTTTTTGATTTTGTAAAGTATGGAGGCATAGTAAATTTAAATTGTGTGTGTGTGTGTGTAGAGTCAAGCAGCAGCACAGAGAGTGAGGAGAATTCTGAAAGCAGCAATGAATCTGAAGAAAGCTCCAGCCAGTCAGAGAAGAACAGCAACTTGGGTTCTGAAAAGAAAAAAAGGAAAACTCAGAAAAACAAAGAACTCCAGCAGGGCAGAAAACCCAGTAAAGACAGGTACCAGTACAACCTTTACAGTAGATCCCTCATACTTGGTTAGTAGAATACTAAGTATACAATTGTAAGATCTGTCTAATAATAAGGAATAACATTGTTTTCTTTTGTTTGATTTATTTTTTTAAATAAGAGAATTTATGCAGAAGTAAGTCTTTAGTTGTCCTTTGAAGACAGGCAGCGACTAAGCTGTTGAGACATCTAGTGGAAGTTCATTCCACTACCTAATTGCCAGAACAGAGACGAACCTTCTAACATGAGGAAGGCTCAATAGATGTGCAGCTTCATTTGGAACAGTTACAAAAGTTGAATGGCATGCAGAGGCAGGACAGGTGATTGTAAATGTATGCCCAAAGGTTGCATGCAAGAGAGAAGGTGAGATCTGAAAGTTTTCTGGAGAGATGACAATATTCTGATGATAGACTGCATCTCCTGGGATGAACAGCTGTTTACTTTTGCTGGGAAAGAAAAGCATTGCCAGGTTGTGCCATGAATTCCTGTGAGGGTGGATAAGAATCCACCCACTCTTTTATATTGTTACTCTTGGATATTAGGTTCTTGTGATCATAGCAGGACGTTTGGGAATCTAGTGCATGGATGCTTTTCTCCTTGGACTTCTACAGAATGATGAAGAAGGCCGCCTTGATTTTGTTGTTTCACGGACATAAGAATCCTTTACAGCCAAAACTTGTTTGGCATTTGGCAGATGCCCTTATCCAGAGAGATGTTCAAGAGCTTTTAAGTCTCCATCGATGAATACTTACACTGGTTCACTAGGTTGCAGACTTAGTATACCATAAACCAGAAACTTGGGTTGGTGGTGTTTTTTGTTTTTTTTTTACTTATTTTTATTTTTTTTTAAATACACATAAAACAAACCAGGAAAATAAGTGGTAGTTTAAGTGTTTTATGAAGAGGTAGGCGTTCACCTGTCCTTTGAAGTGATTGAGCTGTTCAGACATCAAGTGGAAGTTCATTCCACCACCTCGGTCCCAGAACAGAAAAGAGTCTTTCTGTATACCCTCAGAAATGGTGGGACTAGTTGAGAAGTGCTAGTTGCTTTGAGGGAGCGAGGTGCAGTGTGAGGAGTGAAAAGAGCCTTGAGGTAAGGCTTCCTAGAGGAAACTGGTCCATTTTTGGCTTTGTAGGCAAACATCAGTATTTTAAATCTGAAATCTTTAAAGCTGAAAGGTCGAGGAGAATGAAGACAAATGACAGTTTGTCTGATCTAGCAGCATGTCGCTAGAACATTTAAATCAGACTGTTTGGGATCTTAGAGGATTTTTTAAAAGAAAAGAGAGAAGTGATACTCATCTGTAGTTACTGATGTCTGGTTGATCCAGAGCAGGTTTCTTCAGGATGGGAATAACCCTTGATCTCTTAAAGGTAGTTGGTACATGACCATCCATTGATGATCATGGTGATGAAGGGCAGAAGGTCTTGTGAGATGATCTAGAGCATTCTGGATGAAATGAGTTCCAATGGGCAGGTCTGGTGTTGCAGGACAGGATAATTTTTTACGTTGATTATGAGAAGAACATTTGGAACATGTAGGATTCAGGGTATGGAAAGGCCTGACTCTTCGTTTTTTGTAATCTCATCAAAACATGGAGGAAAAGGAGTCAGGGTTTGATGGGCTGACAAACATATCCATGTCTGTTGTGTGTTTTAGTGACTCAGATCAAAACAACAGGCATTTGGATAAAGCTAGTGTGGGAAGCGAGCCAAGCAGTTCGGAGGACACTTTGTCTAGCTCAGAGTCTGACTCTGATTCCGACTCCCCAACTAAACAGAAATCAAAAATCAAATCCCAACCAGCCAAGAAGGTAAGAAGGGGGGACATGTGGGTTTGGTGAGACAGTATATTATATTTGCACTTTGTAGCAAAATAGAGCCTTTCTGTCTAAAATATTTTTCTAATGTAGATCCATTTCACATTTTCTTTCTTAGTTGGAAGAGCAACCTAAGAAAGCAAAAGAGGTTTCTCTCTTGGATCTGGATGACTGTAAGTTTCCTGGAGAACTTGAGTAAAATTTTATCTCTCTATACACCGACTGGATCAGAGACCCAGCAGCCCAGAGAACTCGTGATCCTGTAGTATCTCCCACAACAGATGTCAAGGCACACATTCATAGACTTTAAATATATATATATATAACACACATACCGGATTAGCATACTAAACTGACCCCTTATAAAGATTTCTAAGATTAAGTAGCAAGTAGCTGGCGAGATTTTTGGATGGAGAAATGGATGCATCATTAAAAGGTGTGTTTCAAACACAATCCAAACCTTTTCCAGAACCTTCAACATAACTGTCTGAATCTTATGTACTCATGCAGGTTTCTAACTTCCAGAGATATTTCAAACACAGGGATATACTCCAAACTCCCAGAGATTTCTAGCACTGCCTCTCAAAAGCTTTGCATTTTCACTGTGCTGAGTAGTTCCTTGCAACAGAGGAAAAGTCAGTAGAATTAAGCACAGGTGTATGATTCCAACCCCAAAACCTGCTCAGCTCTACTCTCCATTCATGACAGTTTTTTCTTTTTTTTTTGAATGGGGCTAATAATTATGGATGACACTGTTTATTTATTTATGAACATTTGTATTTTTTTCTTTCCAGTTTCTACTACTGTAGTTACCACACCCAAAAGCTCCATCCTCTCCCCAAGTCTTTTGTCTGACCTTCAAGGACTTTCACTATCTGCCTCCTCCACCCCAGCAATACAGGTTTGTTCATATTTATAGTTCATATGTTTTTCCATCTCTCTCTCTCTCTCTCTCTCTCTCTCTCTCTCTCTCTCTCTCTCTCTCTCTGTGTATCTCTCTTTCTATTTCTCTCTCTCTCTCTCTCTCTCTCTCTCTCTCTCTCTCTCTCTGTGTATCTCTCTCTCTCTCTCTCTCTCTCTCTCTCTCTCTCTCTCTCTCTTTATATTTCTCTCTGTGTATTTCTATTTCTTTCTTTCTCTCTCTCTCTCTCTCTCTCTCTCTCTCTCTCTCTCTCTCTCTCTCTCTCTCTCTCTCTCTCTCTCTCTCTCTCTCTCTCTGTGTATCTCTCTTTCTGTTTCTCTCTCTCTCTCTCTCTCTCTCTCTGTGTGTGTGTGTGTGTGTGTGTGTGTGTTTACTTTCTGAGTGTGACAGTGGCTTTCTCCCATGAGGAAAAGTGCCTGAGAGAAAGCGTAACTGTTTTTCTGGAAAGGAAAATGTCTCTGAAAGGAATGGAGTCAAATTCTGTCTAAATTTTCTGCCTTTTTTTTTTTTGGATTAACAAAAATAAAGCCACAGATAAAATAATCTGTATAGCTTCTTATTTGTTTTACACACAGAGCATGCTTTCTCTTATCAGTCTGTTTGCTGAATTTGAATTAGATTGAAATTGATTTTTCTCTGTTTGGTCTGATTCTGTTTCATGCTGCACAACATTAAGCAAACCAAAAAACAAAAGCATTTGCTTTTTTTCTCCCCCCCACATTTGAGTGACTTGCAGAAAGGGTTGGGGATAGAATTTGTTTTTTTTCTCAACATATTTTTTCCAATCATTTGTGACAAGTGTAACCATGGAAAATGTAAACAAACCCTTTGCAGTCATACTGTATATAAATATCAGCAGACATTCAAAAATGTAATGGAAACAGACAGCCGGTGAGTGTTAAGCTTCTAAATGAACTCATTAAATTCAGCGTCTTTTAACTCCTATGATACTCATACAATATCATTTTGTCATACAATGTCAAACTTTAACAAGTCTTAACAAGTCATTCACATGGGAACATATTTACACTGTGTAAACATTGTATTAGTCATTTTTACCTATTATCAAACAGTACTTGATCTAAGCCTTAGTTTGCATTTGGACGTTAATTGCTCAATTTCCAAATGCCGTTTTTGAGGAGGAAATGTATATGATTGCATATTGTTGCTGCATTATATACCATTTGGTCCTTATGTACCTAAGCACAGCCATATTTGGGCCAGATGTCTCAGCTGTCTATCCCAGAATCCCTACTGAAAAATCCCCACTCTGTCTTTGTTCATCTCTCCATTATCCCCGGGGTAGCAGGGTTGCCTGGGTTACCATGGGATTGCCAGCAGTGGGGATAGGGGGGTGATGTAGGCTAGTCCACAACTGCTTGATTGACAGACTCATCAGGACTGCTGTGCTGCTATAGGCTGTTAGACACAGATCATTAGAATACTCCCCATGAGGCTCGGCTGCAGTCTCATCAGAGCTGGAATAAAGGGCGAAATGGAGAAGAGAATGAACCGGCTGATTTCAAGTCAATGCTATGCATAAATACATTACAGGCCTTTAGATTCTCAGTCACAGTGAATAAACCTAATCTTTGTTACACACACACGCACATACTCGTTCATCCATGCCTAAAAGGAAACCTATGCAGAAAGTCTTGTGTAATTCATATTCATTTACAAAATTAGTTCAGCAATTTACCAGCAATTAAATACTTACGGGTATGTTGTTTATAGGTAAATAAGTGTTGGGTCACCTGAGATGAAGTGGAAAGTCTTTACCATCTCTAAGCTAATTATGAAACTAGAATAGAACAGCCAGGAGTGTTATGCCTATATATAGGAGTATATAGTCTCGTATCACCGCCATTTCCGAAGGATCTTTTATTTATTAAAGTATGGCAATATACTTTTCCCTATTCTAGTAAACATTTTACACAAATGTCATCTTATGTAAACCTTCAACATATCAACAATAACACACATCTGTCAAAATTGAGCATCCACTGTACAAGTTACTGAACAAGAATGTTACCATAGAAATGACCTATAATAAACCATTGATTTTTATTATGATTTCTTTTGGAGCCATGCATTAAGAAAATTAATGAACACCAAACTTGAAAATTAATCAGAACTCAACAATGCTATGGTATAAAAAATGAAGTATAATTATATGATTATCATGTGTTGATATTTTCAGCCATATGTGTAGCCAAGGAATATTTCAGTGGGCATGTGCACACGTCAGTCATCTCAGCAGTATTCTTTCTTCAGGTGGGGTGGGCAGGGTGCTGGGGGGTTGCAGATGAGGAAGGGTTGGGGTCAGGTGTGATGTCTGCCTCTTTCCCTAATAACATTTTGACATTGGGATTCATTCAAAAACACATCGTTTC
The DNA here is from genome assembly GCF_030014155.1 of Tachysurus vachellii. NCBI lineage: Eukaryota > Metazoa > Chordata > Actinopteri > Siluriformes > Bagridae > Tachysurus > Tachysurus vachellii. The sequence goes on along the minus strand of NC_083476.1, from coordinate 8,499,418 downwards.
TGATAGCATTTCATTCATAATTAAAGTGAGTGGGACAAGCATCAGCCTGGGGAAATTGAACTGTCGGAGGCAAGCACAAACCAACTACGCAAAACCTGCTGGTCGTTTGACCCCATCACACTGAGAGGGACGTGTCATAATTTGTTCATTCGATACCCATCAACCAGTGCTGACCCTGCTGCATTTGTAGTGTGCCCAGTGTGAGCCTCATTATCACTCAGAAGCATGGACAAAATATAAACCACACATGCATACAAAGATAGCCTGCAATGTACAGAGTCTGTTCTCAGAGAATACAAGCTTGCACTGGTGTTAATCTCATTCAAGTGATCAAAGTTTATTATGAAATTGTATTTCTTGCTGGTACGCAGCAAAAAAATAATAGTCTTAAAGCCTCAACATGTTTCTGTCTTTTAACTGCTTATTGTAACACTTATACAATTGAATTTTATTTTATTTGTATAGCACTTTTAACAATGGATATTGTATTTATATTTACCCCTTATGGGCAAGCCAGGGGCAGAAACCTTGAGAGGAACCAGACTCAAAAGGAAACCCATCCTCATCTGGGTGACCACAAGAGTGCACTGGTTGCATTCTATTTAACCTGTCCTAGCTTTTACCACACTAGGTGTAGATGAACTGCTGGTAATTATTTGATGTTTTGTTATTATTCAGCTCCATCTCATTCACATTCCACTTGTATGAAGAAAAAAAAAACATGAGATTGAACTATAGTTTGAACCGTGCCATAAACAGATGAGAATGAAGTAATGAAAATGCTAAAATAAAGTGCTAAATTTGAATTTGGATTCATTTTTGAAGTAGATGGAGTCTTTTTGTACATTATTTCTCTCTGTACAAGTTTATGGTGAGAAATGAGACCAACAGACTTTTTACTCAACACACAGGGATTGATGCAGTACAAACACACACATTTAATGAACATTAAAGACAAATGATTGGTGTTTTTTTTTTTTTTTTTGTATGAACCTGGGAGACCCTTTGTACAACCTTCATAGCTGAATGTGATGGTGGTTTTATGAGAGCTGATCTCCACTGACATGATTCTGATGGAGCATATTGTGGTGTTGCAGCTTTGGCTCATAAAAATATTTGTACTACTCATTATACGGGGGTACACTTTTGTACAGTACTTTTACTACTCTTTAATATTAATAATAATAGTTTTGGTATGGGTGCACGGTGGCTTAGTGGTTAGCACGTTCGCGTCACACCTCCAGGGATGGGGGTTCGATTCCTGCCTCCGCCTTGTGTGTGTGGACTTTGCATGTTCTCCCCGTGCCTCGGGGTACTCCGGTTTCCTCCCTCAGTCCAAAGACATGCATGGTAGGTTGATTGGCATCTCTGGAAAATTGTCAGTAGTGTGTGAGTGAATGAGGGTGTGTGTGTGTGCCCTGCGATGGGTTGGCACTCCGTCCAGGGTGTATCCTGCCTTGATGCCCGATGACACCTGAGATAGGCACAGGCTCCCCGTGACCCGAGGTAGTTCGGATAAGCGGTAGAAAATGAATAGTTTTGGTAAACCCTGAAACTGATATCAGCTGATATTGAGATTTTCCAGAATTATTTTGGTTAACGCACTGGAGCGCACACACAGTTCTTCAGTCTCTGAATCTATTCTATGTAATATGTAATATTCTACTAATTCTATGTCTAAATAGAAGTACCTCATATATAACTAAATTAGATTACAGGCAGATATAGAAATAGATTTTCATATACTTCAGCCATTATTTTTTCCCCTCTGTGGCATGTGTGTTGTGTTTGTCAGCAGTTTTTTGTCAGAATGTGAAGGTGACTACAGCGAGTGGCCATCCATCACACCACTTCCTTCTAGCTTATTCATAATAAGGTGCTCAATCAAACTCTCCTACACACACCTGCACTGTGTGTGTACAGTATGGTCAAGGTTACACTCCTCTCCGCTTGTTATTTACTCATACAGAGCAGAGGTGGTCGTGTGTGTGTGTGTCCTTGAGTAGAGTGACAGTGTGGTCATCATGGTAAATTAAAGAGAGCAAGGTAATGTAATGTTAACATAATGGTCAGTTTGATCAACACAGGCCATGACAACAACAAATGTCTACACCACCTCTGCTTATTGTGTCTGCCTACAAATGTGGGTTAAGGACAGTATGCTTTGAGTATGGGCTTTTCTGATGTTTGTATTTACAGATATATTGTTCATCCTCAGGTGTTGGTTTTAGCTGTGGGTGAAAATCAGAAACGGATTGACAACCATATGGCAACCAATAAAAATACTGTTTTTCTTGAATGGTGGGGAAATTAGAATGACTAAAATGTACAAAAATGATCACCACTAACATCATTGATGCTGTGCTGTAGGAGTTTCGAATATATTGTTTTAATTTGCAATATCTGTTCTCATCTTTAGCTCTTTGTCTCTGAAAGAAGTAAAGGAAACGAATTGAGGGCCATCAACTAGTTGACTGTGATATCAACTAACATGCTAGCTATGAACCATGAAATGTTTAATAATCATCCACATCACATCTAGTTCTTCCCTTCATTTATGATGTGATGTATATGTACCCATACAAGAATAGCAAACATTTCTCTAGCAACTTTGCTATCCAGTGCAATGCAGGATTAAAGTTGGACTGAAAAAATTCTGAGAGACTTTTGGTCCCAACAAAGATGGTCTGCTGTGGGTTTCCCCTTAAAATTCACAATACTTTATACCACCTGCTATGCTGTATCAAAGACCACTGCTAGCTGGTGAATAATTTTAACTGGAGCACAATTTACCCTGTGTGGGGCTGTGGCGTTGCATAGTACCCAAGAACTAACATGAAGCAGTTCTCCCGTGCCATGTGACCAGATTAGCCCCGAGATAAGTTATTTACCAGCTGACATTCACATTCAGCTAGATGCACATTCAGCACATTCAACATGACATTCAGCTAGATGCACACAACTGCCGTTCATCGCCGTGAATGCCCAGCAAATTAAATGGGCTGTTAAGTGTTTTATCTGCAAAGTATATTTTATGCAGGAAAAATCATTTTGTTGTGACTTTTTGGATCAGAGACTCTCACTTCCCACTTGTACAGGTTGTCATTAATTAATGCAAATTGGGGAAAGTTTATCTGCTACCATGTTTGCACAAACTTCACACTGCCTTACTTGTTGAGACACCTCAAGTTTATTGCTATTTGAATAAACCCCAGGCAATTAATTTCCAAAATAAGAGTTGTTTTCCTGCAGTTTTGCAAGTCAGCACACTGCTGCTACTGTGATTAGTGTGCGAAATGAACCTTACATAGGCCTGAGTTTCCTTTGTGAATAGAGCATAGACTGATACTTAACAAATAAATCAGTGAAGTAAATCTATATTGGGAAACAGTCTGTCTAGACAGCCAACATACTTACTGACGCATCGGCACACACATCTTGAGATTTCTCTTTACAAACACAGGCTATGAATGTACATCATACCACATAAACATCATGAAATCAAGCCTATCAACATCTCCACCAGTACATCCTTATCAAGCTTATCATGTCCGTGCAATAAGCAATAACCTCTCCAAGTCATGACCCTGCGCTTCTCAACCCTGTCTCAAGTTCCTGAATGTGAAAAAAACCTAATAAAATATAAATATATACAGATAAATGTAGAAAAAAAGACTAAATTATAGCTAAATATATAAATAAATGAATTGAGGAACACAAAGGAAAATCAATACATAATTTAACGCATAAATATTTGTAAGCATTTAGATTTATTTATTTATACAAGGGGCATTGAATCTATGCACTTTTTTACAGATCAAATGTACATTATCCCAGAATTTCAACATTATTTATTGTACATGTGAATAACAATAAAAATGTATGTATACCTGAAACATAGGCAAAAGCTATTGAGCAGTAACAGAGTCCTCTGGTAAAAAAAAAATAATAATTTATTTTTGAAACAGCTTTTTTCTTTTATTGAGCAAATAACACTACTGATAATCATGTCCTTGTCCAAGTTTCCTGTCTAGAGAAATAGGCTTGACTGAGCTTGATTTAGATTATTTTGCATGTCCTTACCTTGTATTGTTGTGGATGTGTCTTGGAGAAAGTCATGCTGTCATCCTTCCTACCTGCTTTTTTTGTTTGTTTGTTTTTCTTCATTTTTTTTCCTCTTCTACATGCCATCCTTCTAAGTTCAAGTTTCATGCTATACAGTGTTTAACTGAATACAATTTTGATACACTAATACAAATGATTCAACTAATGATTGCTTTAGTTCTGGTTCAACCCAGATTATTGACAGTCTACATTTAGTGTACACTGTAAACATTGATTGATTCAGTTGAGGGACATAGACACATTTATTTGTTCTGTGCCCACAGTTTTTTGAAGGAAAGGCTCAGTGGAATAATTATTCATTCTTGTGAATTTATCAGCAATGTTTCAGGGTCCTGTTAAAACATCCATTTAGTCCAGGTCCAGACTACAGTCATTTGGCAAAGGTTAATATGTATTTAATAGTTGTTGTCAATACCAATTTCAGTCAGAGTCTGTAACACTTTTGTAATATGTATGTTTGCAGGTGACCAGTCCCATGTTTGTTCCAGTTTGTTCACATGAGCTTCTCCACAGCATGACTGGAAAAGGCCTCGCTGCTCACTACCACTTTCCACGGCAACCGTGTATCTACGGCAACCACATGGTTTCTCTGCAACTGACACTTAGCAACCACAGTGACCATGTACTTCACAACATCCATATCATGGAAACAGCATCCACTAGACAGAAAATCCACTGTTTCAGCCCAATTGGTGAGATTACCAATCTACAACAAATGTCATTACTGAGTTCAATTATATCTATCACATAGATTATCACACAGATTACATATATCACATAGATACACATTTGAAGTATTTACATGGAGCTAAATGTTCTCTGTACCATAACACATACAGCTAGGTCCATAAATATGTGGATATTGACACAGTAATTGTATATTTAGCAGTCTACCAATAGCAGTTTTTGTGAGCTGTGAAATAAACCTTAAAATGATAGCTCAACAGGGAACTATACAGCTCTGCATAGTCACAGGATAAGCCTTAAAGGTGGGGTCTCCGTTGTTTGAAAGCCAATGTTGACATTTGAAATCACCAAAACAAACACGCCCCTAACCCAAATGGGTCCCACCCCGTTTTGAAAGTGAAAGTGACCAAAGTGACGTGACATGGCTAAGTAAGTGACCCATACTCCGATTTCGTTCTCTGCATTTAACCCATCCAAAGTGCGCGCACACAGCGGTGTGTGTGCACTTTGGTAGCTCCGCCCACACATACACCAGACAAGTAGAACCCAGACAAGTATTCAGAATTTTGCTCTGGTCTAATAATCCCCATTACCTCATAGTTAGGGAAAACCGTGATGGAGGATTAAGCTATCAAGCCTTTACATAGTAATATATGTCTGGATGTCTGTCTCTTGTCTTCTTTATCCCGACTCCTCTCTCTTTCTTTCTGTCTATCACTTTTTCAGAGAGTTTGGAGTTGGAGGCATCGGTAACAGTTTCACTTGGAATGGATTTTAATGACTCAACACAGGCAGCCAGTTTTCAGTTGTGGTAAGAGTTCACAATTTTTTATTTATTTATTTATTTTTAAGCACAAGGCCAAAAAATTTTAGTATAAGAATGGGTCACAATGAAGAGCTTAGTAACTTTGAAAAAAAAAAAAAAAGCAGGCTGCATTTGAAATAGAGCATAAATTGAAAAATAGAGCATGTGTGTTTGTTTCTGGTATTCTCATTTGTCTCCAGCAGTCTCAGCATATTCAAAATTCTTCTCAATACACCAGCACAGACACACGCACTTCCACACTCCGTTAGTTATTATAATGAAAGCATGTCATTACTAGATTGAATTACTGAGTTATTCTTTTCTTCTCTCTCTCTCTCTCTCTCTCTCTCACACACACACTCTCACACACACACACACACACACACACACACAAGCAAGAACAGACTAGAAGCCATATTTTAATAAATTGTTACCTTCACAGCCCTATTGCCTATAATCAGCATTTCATTTTTAAATAATCTAATATGAGATAATTGTATTTCTATAAAGTCAGTATAATTAGTTTTAGTTTTTTCGATTAATGGGTGATGGAGGCTCATGAATAACACCGAACTGCAACACTGAAGAGGATTCTTGTTAATGACCATTCCAGTAAGAGTACAATGACACTGTTATATGGGTGGCTGGTTGGGTATGTGAGACAGGGTCCAGGCAGTTCAATAAAGGCTTTACAGAGCTTAATCCACATTAGGCAATAAACTGAACACCCATTTATTCACTAATCCTTAGCCTATCAACAATACTTTCTGTCTTTTTTTTTTTTACTCTTTTGCCTAAATGTGTTTTGACCTTCCTGGAGTCTCTGGACTATACATGATTTCTTTCTATTACCTGTCTCACTCATCTTTCCTGCTTCTCTGTCCAATATGCTCTCCGTCACTCACATTTCCTTTATGCTGCCTTTATATATAAGAATCAGGGTCTGATCAGGGACTTTTTTAATATCTTGAATGGGTTGGAAGTTTGGTGCATTTTATTTTATCAGTATTTCTAAAGATTTTGAATAATGTGCAGAAGTTCTGCATATGACCAACAAGTTATATTAAGATTAATATACATTCTAGAAATATTTTTTAATAATTACCTAATACCCTACTTAATAAAGGTAACACCATTTTATTTGCATGGCTAAAAGATTTGACAATTCAACAAATTCTAGTCCAATTGTTATATTGTCCATTTGAACTATATCGATATTGCTTTTGTGATGGGTGTGATATATGAATACTAATCAACACTGCATCATAGCTTAAACATGTTCTTTATTGATAAAATGAGTATTTATAATTATAAATACCTGATTGCATTCAGTAAAAGTGTTAATGTGTTTTTACACAATATAGTTTTGTATCAAAATTATGATTTTAAGCAATAACTCATTAAATTGAGTTTTTAAAGTTGTGAAGCTATTAAAGAGTTAATATGTAACACCACAAAAAAGACACATCTTTAAGGTGTTACACATGTCCAAAACTCTTGTGGAACAGTGAGTCTGTCTTATAGATTTTTTACACTTAATCATTGTCTTTAACCAGGGCTCTCAAGTTTTGAAGACAGGCAAGCGTGACATCTCCAACCCCCCAGCACCCAACCACCCCCCCCCCCCCCACACACACACACACACCCATCATAATCATCAGTCATCATCGTTAATAATCATCAGTATAAGAGCAGTTAGCCAGGAAAGACGAAGCCTGTGTCCCAAATCACAGATCACCCAAATAAGTAGTGTGTCAAATTATCATTCCGGCTACCTGTTTTAGAGACCTACTACATGCAATTTAGTCATAATGTGCTGTTTAGGACTTGTTTTAGTCCACTATCAATCTGTTAAAATGACTGACTACCTTACTTAAGCCTTACTTTCAGCGCAATAATTATACACTGTAAACATGATTAAGACTTACAGTAAGCAGGCGAAAGGCTACAGTAAGTAACTTTAGACCAGTGAAATAAATATCACTGAAGCTGTGCGGGATCACTAGTGAGAACCAGTAAAAGCTAAAGGTAAATGTATGGCAAACACTTTGTAGTTTACAATCAATTGCCATTCTCTTTCTCTAATAGGTTGATTCTTAACTTAGATCCTCACACTTGGCCATTTTTCCATATCAACTTCGACTGTTCACCTGCTGCTTAATATATCCCATGATTCTAATGAAACAAGAAAATCAATGTTATTCACTTTACTTGTCATTTGTTTTAATGTTATTGTGTGTGTGTGTGTGTGTGTGTGTGTGTGTGTGTGGTTTGCTCTAATAAGTACTAAAGAAGATCGGTTCAGTGTGTCTATCCAGCCAGCAGTAGGAGAGCTGCTACTCCCTGTCACCATGTCTGAACAGGACTTTAACCGAGAGCAAGGTAACACACAGTTCAATGAATGCAATATATGCTATAATATATGTTTTACACTCTGCTGCAGACTGTGCAAAAAACAAAAATAATTATTTATGTATGTCACTGTGGTTCCATAAATCCCATAGAACCACAAGGGGACATGATCTGGATACCTTCTAGCTTATGTGCATAACATGTACATTATCCAACTGGACAGACACCCCTTGAAATTATTGACGTGGAAATACTCGGCAGAATCTGTAACATCAAAGGAAATGTGCATCAGTCAATGCTAGAAGAAATAACTCGCCTCCCCTATCCTGCCAAGCCTCACGCTCTCCTGCCATTAACTCTCAAAGAGTGAGGAGTCGCTGCAGTGCCTCTGATTGGCTTGCTGAGTGATCCCACACAAACAGTCACTTATGTAAAAAAGAAACAATTGGCAGGAAATTAGGCATATATTAATAGAAGCTTGGACCCAGGCATAGAGGCACTGAACTATTTTAGAACTCTGGGAATTGATAACACCCTGTGGATATGTAGAGGATTACAGGTAAATGTGAAAATCATGGTTCTCAAATTTAACACTCCATATCAAATAGTGCAGCTCCAGAGTAACTGCTTCTATGCAACTTGAACATGAGAATCATTGAAGCATATATATATATTAGTGGTAGGGACAAAATGTGAAGTGGAAATAAATTACCAGCGTCTGTTCGGTTAATACAGCATGACAACATGCACTAGTAAATGCATGCAAATGGATATTGTTGGCTAGCGTTGCTCTCAAAGGATATGTATTTGACAGATGAAGATGCTAATACTTTTCCAGAAAAAAGCTAAAAGTGCAAGAAATCATGTTTGGTTAAAAAAAAATCAAATATAACATACTTTTTATGGTGTGCAGATTTTAGGTTTGTATTTATTGTATGGACTTCTATGGTATGACCTCTATATGTAGATACCACCCCCCACCCCCCCAAGAGGTTTCCCACACAAACATATGCTTTGTAAAGATTTTGTTATCACCCTATTCAATAATTTCTTTTAAGAGTTTATAATACATGAATGTAACATTTTGAGGTTTATGATTTTCAAGTATCAAACAAGTAAAAGAAGTGTTGAATTATTAATTGAAAATACTTTTTGGTAATAGACTTAAGATGTCAAACTTATAGACATTAGAATTTGTGACTATGATTGTACGCTGTCACTCTGAAATTGCACATCTTCACATCTTCTTCCTGCTACAGGAAAGCTGCAGGGAATGAATGAATGCTCCGCCTCAGTCGTCTTGTCCTCCAAAAACACCTTGGTCAGTGACAAGGTCATGAATGTGGCTAACATGGGTGTGGTGCCGTCTGGAGAAAATAACATGCACAGGTACTGAAATATACTTCTCTTTAAAATTCATCTTTTGAAACACCAAGCTCTTAAGTATTACTCATTTTCCATATTACACATTTTTTGAAACACCTAAACTTATAAGTATTACTTACTTTATTTTTGGGTTTTGATTTATGGTTCAACAATCAATGAAGTAGGAATGAAGGAACAGTAAACAGGAATGATGGACTAAAATAACCAACTGTGTAGAGTGGATATTTCACAATAACAATCACACATGAAGATACAAAAATGCAGTCCTATTCACTTTGTTGAATTTGAGACGACTTTGAGTTGAAATCTCTATCGTAGGCCACAGGGAGACAAGATAACCAGCAATGGTACCATCTCTATAAAAAACAAAACAAAAACCCTATGTATCATTTGGAAATAAGTAGTACAGATGTTCTCAACGAGTACATGAGTGTGTCCTCTAAATGGTGCCGTGACATGACACATGACCCATTGACCAATCAAAAATAAATAAACAGTTCTATGTTGCACTGTAGGAATAATAAATGTAAGATAACATGGACATGAGTGATTGTGTATCAAACCACTAGTGTTTTATCCACAATTTTAATCCACAATTTCAGAAATCCGTTTCAGAGTATGAAGTTTCTCAGACTCTTAGGTCAGAGTCAGACAGTAAATCATTAAGAGCCAGAAAACTGAAGTTGACTATGGTCCAACTAGCCAACAAAAAATACAGAACATAATGCATTACAAATGCTGTCTGACTCTGACCTAAAAGTCTGAGAAACTTCATGTTTCTGTGAAATGAATAACAATTATAACTTGCCCGGTTTATCTTTCCCATCTTTTTTCTAAATTTCTCCTTTTAGTGTTATGCAGTTTTCCTTATAATTAAATGATGGCTTTCATGAAGGTGAACAGTTTTATAAAGGAACTTGGCTTTGTGAACTACCTGTTTAATCTAATTTTGTACAGCTTGCACTGTAGCAGCTTTAGACATTGTTTTGTGAGAAGCACGTGCTTGACAAAGGACATGACAAATTATAAGTGACATGCGAGTTGAGATTTTCACAACTGCGCACACAGAAGGGCACCTTTGGGTTCATTACACTGACATGCTCATTTCCTGGCTTTGCTAATGGATATTGCAAAGGTGGTCCAATAAACAACTCCCTTAAATAAAGAATATCACTTAAATAAAGAATATCACTTTTTTGAAGTCCACTATCAGTTTGATGAAGAGGACGAAAACTTCAAGTTGTTGACCCAGTGTCCAAATTTCCCAGCTCTCAAACAATTCCTGGAGAGCAGCATTAACTCAGTGGTCAAGACATTGAGCTACCGATCCCAGCACTGCCAAGATGCCCCTGCTGGACCCTTAACCCTCAACAGCTATCTAAGTGTAAATTAGACAAAAATATAAGTTGCTTTGGTTAAGGCCATCTGCCCAGTACCCTAAATGTAAATGTAATACATAGATACAAATGAGGATTATGGTTACCCAATCCCTGTTCACTGTCTGGTCTGCATGCACCATTCAGATTGGGCAGGGCACATAGATCAGGAAGCATAAGAGCTCCTGATCTCAGAAATTGACTGAAATTGTTCTGTGACGTCTGGCACAATTGCTGCTTTGGAGGTAAAAGCATAGTTAACAGTATTTTATTGCTAAGAAGTAAAAGTACTACACACAAAAATACAACTTTGATATAAATAAATACAGGAGAAAGAATATAATGTAAGCCCAGAATTCAGGAAAGTGATTCACCGCCTTTTCACATCAGAACTTTTAAGCGTGTGCCTCATCCTTGGTTCAGCCCATGGCTTTCCTTGATGACCACAGGATTACCCAAGCACATCAGTGTAGTGATGCTGAAGGTGCCCTTCTGCATGCATGCAGTCATGCTAAATGCTTCTCTTCTGTCTGTACTTCGCTATTTAATGTGTTGGGAGTGTGAAAGGAATGGTGAGGAAAAACGAAAAAATTAAAGCTCATGTAAGAATTGGACAGAACACACATTTAGTCCAACAAAATTCTTTTAATTTACCCATTCTGCTTAGTTTTTTTTTTGCCAGGGTGTTATTTCTACTGAGCTTTATTATTATTATTATTGTTTGTTGTTGTAAATACTACTACCGATTATTAATACTAATAATGCCAAATGTAAATTGGTGTACTTAACATGTAATCGTTTTAAATTAATCCAAAGCACTCACCTGATATTTGAAATTCCAATCCTTTGTCCTTAGATGTTACAGATTAACATCTTAATAAATTACATTTTTCTATGCTGTGTATAAATATTAACCCAACAGTTAGTTCACACCCCCAAACCAGATGTGATAATGTCATAACACTCATGTATGTTTATGTGCAATCAAATAATCCATTAGTAATTGAATTGATGGCTCAATTAGATTGAATTGAATTCAATTTCAGTCAGATCGAAATGGGTGTTGTAAATCAAAATTTTTTAAATAGTAAAAAATAGTAGCATGTAAAGACTCCTATCCGTCTGTTTTGTCAATCGAATTTAATAATTCTTTGCGCTCTGTGCTTCTGCAGAAGTTTTATTGGGAATATATGTAAATGATTATTAGAATCAGGTTGCGATGTTTAGGGTACATATCAACAGTACTTTAAGAATTTACAGTTAAATTCATCCAGATTGTACAAAATGGGAACATGTAAACATAACTACTGACTGATAATACTATTCCTATTTTAATAGCACCGACGTCATTGACAATGTTAAAAAAAAATAGGTTTATTATGTCCATTTCACTTATAATGGATTGAGATGTGTTTCAACTGAATTTACATGCAGGCTTAAAAAACATGTCGTTATGGTGGATCACATTTGGCTGCTTGTGAAAAGCCTTTTGTGTGAAGTAGAAATTACAAAATCTTTTTTGTTAATAATTAAATTATCATCAGCCTGTGGCTCTGACTGTGGCTTGCTTATTAGGGATACATTTAATTTAGAATTTGTAGCATTAATTTATATATTTATGTAAAGCTTTGTGAAAATATTTATTGGTAAAAGCACTATGCAAATAATAGGGCTGGGCGATATGGCCGAAAACTGTATCACGATATCAGTGTTTCATATCGATAATTATTGAACTTTTTTATGGCCCATTTAACCAGGACCAGGAGAAAACTATATTACAATTAAACATTTTTATTTTAAACTTAACCTTCCTCTGATCATAATCCGTTCAGTTAATTAAGACAGAAACGTCAACAACCAGGAAAACTCAAATAATTAAAATGTAAACATAAGTCTAAAGTCACAATGAAGACTTAACAATTATCTCTTAACATTTAAGGTGCAAAATGAAAGAAAATGTAAGAAATGCTTAATAAAGTGTAATAAAATAGTGCAAAATGTTAAATATAAACATAGAGAAACCTGAGAATTTAGTGCAAGTTTAGTGCTACCAAGTTCACTAGCTGTTCACCTTCTGGTGAATAAAGTGTTTTAAAATATGTGCAGTGTTTTTTAAACATAAATAAAACTGAGGTAGGCTGAGATACATCTGTAATATAAAAAACAAACCTGATACACTACAGTAACATTGTTTGAAATATAAAACCTGCAGAAATATGAAAAAGTAACTCGTTATTCTTGCTCTAATCATACTTGAAGTTGAACTATTCAAGTATATTTTCGTAGACTGATAATTAGAGCTGTAGCTATCGAATATTTTAGTAATTGAGTATTCTACCAAAAATTTCATCGATTAATCGCGTAATCTGATAAAATGTATTTTTGCTTAATTAAAGAGCAATATTAAATATACAAGAGAAAATAAGACAGGTCTCTTAAATTGAGCAACTAATTGGTTTCTTTTTTTAGAAAAATGAACTTTTATTTTTCAAATGCATAGTATGCAATGCATACAACAATATTTTCTATCAAAAATAAACATTTAGATATTACCCATTGTTTCTCTGTCTGTACTTGTACTTTGAACAATGACAAAGTTGACTGAGAAGAATTAAGTACATTTAAGTGCCAAAAATTCTGGGTTTTAAATGAACCCTTTTTCTGAGATACAAAAACAAAAATATAAATTACTTTCGAATTACCTTATTTTTTTTAGTATCAAAACCAAGGCATACATTAAAATAAATAGTAATAATAATACAAAAATACTGCCTTTAAGTCATGCAACTTAACTTTCAGAACTAAAAGATTCAAAATGTACAGCTCAGGCATAACATGAGCCTTTACTGTCTAATTTGGAATGCTTTGTTTCGTCATAGTTGATTCAAAACAATATAAAATGCTGGAAATCTATTTAAAATATTAAAAAAGGAAGAAATGAAATGAAACAATTCTACAAATATTTGAGTATGTTGTAGGGGTTTATTTTATTTTTTTTTAGCCTCTGTCAGTTCCTGTGTGCAGCAGTAGAGGGCAGTGTTGTTCCTGTTAAACGGTTAGTGTCGCTGCACTGAGAGAGTATAGTGTGACCTTGGAAATTGTGATTGGTCAAGTAATACAGACCTATCTCCTCCACTGCCATCTATTTTTATGTATACTTTGCAAAACACTATGTAAATTTAATAACAGACTTGTGCGTTGAACTTTAGTAAACGTACATGGATGTGTATGCGTAAAAATTTTGAGTAGAGTTTGTCAACTGGATAAAAGGCTTGTGAGGTCCATTTTTTCCCTCACAACTTGACAATCATTAGTTTTTACAAAAGAAGCAGTCTGTTGTCATAACATAATTGCGGCACTGTAAAACTTAACAAATACAATTGTGTTTTGTTGAACCTAGGAAGCTGCATTGGGTCACAGCTCCTCATTAAAGACAAGACTTAAAAGATGTTGTGTGTGAAATAGCAAATGATGTACAGATCATTGGCTGTTTCTCTCAAATGATCTATTTTGTTTATCTTTGTATCTTAACACAATTTAGTTGGTCCAGAAGGTTGATTGACATTTTATAAGCCAGAGTAGTGATTTGATTCCTTTAAACGTGCTGCTCTAGGGTTTATCTGAGCAGCACGGTTCCTGGATTACATTGTAGATATTGCTATGAACAAACAATAGCCAGGGACTCAAGTGAGTTAGTATGTAAGAGCTAAATCCCATTAGAAGATTCACAGTCGTGTGTAATGAAGATATCTCAAATTACTGGCTGTGTATTTGTTTTGTGAAAGGACAGTTATATGGCCTTCTAATTAAATATTTGCATTAATCAATTTAAAAAACTTGATAAAGACTTAAGACTAAAATGATAGTTTAAAGTCTTAATCGAGTATAATAGACATACTTCTGCAAATGTTTAAAATTTAAGTGTTTTAATTTTTCAAAGCACAACAGTGTGTGTAGCTCAGAGCATTCACGGGTGTTTTAGAAAGGTCTCTTATAGGGTATTTATTTATAAGGTAATTGAGTAATGCTTGGAACCAGTAAAGACTCAAGAGGCTAAGCTTTACTTGTGTAAATGCTAGAATGGTTTGGACAGTAACAAAAATTTCAAAGCCTAACTAGAATATATATAGAATAAATGCTAGTGCGCAGAAATGCAAGAAGTGTTACCATGGATAGTTTCTGGATCGAGGTGGGTGCAGAAACCATAAAGGCACAATGATGATTGGGCTACATAGGGCAATGCCATGGCAATTCAACATGTTGGCAGGACACTGAAGCAGTTACATGTGAAATCCTCAGGAGGTGGAGAACGGTTCTGGGTGTTCTGTAAAGGAAACATGGCATGTGGAGGGAGAACAGTAAGAAATATTTTACTGTACTCATGTATTGAAATGACTGCACTTTATCTGCAAATTTAAGCAGCGTAGGTGGATTGTATGGGAATCTCAAATGATCTGGTGAGTGTCTGTGGTATTTGAATGACCATAGCATAATGACATTCAAACAGTATGTAAATCATTTTTGTTAAGATTTCATTAAAGATGATGTGTTGCCAGGAAAAAGTGCTTAGGGCAGCTCAGGATCTTCTGTCACAGCAGAGAGAACATGAACAGGAAAGCTACTGACCTGTGGGGAACTCCTCTAGTGAACCTGTGGGGCTAACGATACTGAACCTCTCCATGCTACATGGGTGAAGATAAAGGGTTAAATTCTTTCCTGTTTACACTGAGCACTTCTCATACCCCTGACTGTGTGTGGAAAAGTGAGTTCACACCAGTTCTTTTCCATGGTCATCGTCATGTATTGCATGAAATCTTGCACAAAATGGCTGCAAGGTGGTAATAATTCTACTGAACTATAAAGCTTTGGAATAAACACTAAACCGTTGCACATTTTCACAGCTTTCCCATGAAACTGAAAACTGAATTTATCAGTCATGTCTGCATCATCTTTATCTTTGATATAAAGAAGCATATTGTAGTTCTCACTTTCTCACACTCTCGGTTGTATGTGAAAGATGCCAGTTGTGTGAAGGTATTTTTTCTGTGAATAAATGGATAAGATTTGATTATCGTTTGTCTGATCAATGTTGATAACCTGCCCAAGGAACACTGATTAAGTAATAGCTTAATTACTTAATTACAAAGCATTTCATCGCACAGTGCTTTAAATTTTCTTTGAAAGCATTCCACTGTCAAGAGTACAAATCACAGTTTGGTGCAACAATTATTCACTTTCAGAAACATTATTGTTCAAATGATGCAATGCTAATGTTTAGTGATGACTGAAAGTCTTGATTCAGAGCTGTTCTTTGAACCTTATATACTGTACTAGATAGTTTAAATTTTGAAAAAAAAAAATTTAGGTAATCCTGATCATCTTGTTTGTGTAACTAACAGAACCATTTTCTCTTCTGCTGCAATAGGACAAATGTGTTCCAGAATAATTTAGGCTTGACATGCCCCCTGTAAGTCTTAAAGAACCCATATAATCTGTGTAAGGACCCTGAAACACCTTTACTTTGTGTCTCATAATGTTGGCAATAGTTGAACATTGTCAGCACTGTTTGAACATGTTAAATGATGAACTGGTATTGGAGGCAGGCAATAAGTGAGTTCTCTGACTGGCTGCTGAGTCTAGCAAATCAGTGCAGGAGAAAGAAATGGAAGTAAGCAGAACAGGGAAACAATACTCTAGAAGACACACAGTGTATCTCATGTATCACCAACTCAGCTGCTATTGGCATTTACATTTATGGCATTTGGCAGGCATTCTTATCCAGAACAACTTACAGAAGTGCTTTGTGATCTCAATAAAAAAACACATCCTTGTGGTAGGTCAGGGATTAAGTTTACCATCTTAGTTCAAAGGAGACATGCATCAAAGCTCACCAACTGGGTTTTTACTATGAGAGCTAGTGGGCACAATCAAGCAGTACTAGAGGATATGAGGGTGCATGGAACGGTGCAGGGTTGTGATAAGGGCTTTAAGGTAGTTTGGTGTCGTATTTGGATTTGCAGGCAAGCATCAGTGCTTTAAATCGAATGCAGGCAACTAAGGGAAGCCACTGCAATGAGGTATTGTAGGAGAAATTGGAGAGGTTGAATTCCGCTGCATCCTGGATTAGTTGCAGATATCAGATGTTGTGCAGGGGTGTACCTGCCAACAGTGAGGAGAGGTAGTTCAGATCGGATGTAACAAAGCTGGTATCTTAAGCTGGTATCTTAAAGAAGTTTATGCTTCTTTTTTCAACATGTTAGTATGTTTTTACTTTTGTAAACAGTTTCCTACATAACTCAGTGTTGTCTAATTGCCTGCCCATGTAACTGTTCTAGTTTTACACTAACACCAATGCACCCCATTGTGCTTTTCATCTCATTGATCGCTAACTAGCCATTCTGGAACTCTGGATTTCTGAACTCTTAAACGCATCACAGAAAGTTCAGTATATACGTATGTGTTTTATTGTGTTTTACATGCAATACAGTGTATTGTATGTGGATGCCATTCCTCTAGTTTCTTTTCGACTTAAACTACAAAAGGTCATGAGGGAGCCTGGAGCTCATCCCAGAAAACACCCAAGAGGGGTTGTCAACCCATTGTTGGCTAATTGGCATCTCTAAATTATCTATAGTGTGTAAACAATGTCTGCAATTTCTGGGAGAGGAAACCTGAGTACCCAGAGGACACCCCCAAAGCACAGGAAAAACATGAAAACTCCACACTGGGCAGATTTGGAAATAAAACCGACAACATTGGAGGTTTTAGGCAAATGTGGTCAGTGGATTTATGCATCCTTGTGGACCCATCCATATCAGATGGTAAGCTTAAAGTAGAGCAATAAATATGAGCATTTCTTTTGACTTGGAAGCTCAACCTACTGTACATGAGTATTGACCCTCAGCATTTGTCACAGTGGTTCAGCTTTTCAGGGAAGTGAAACAACGGAAGGTGGTCATAAGTCAGTGTGTCAAGGCAATAAGTTCTCTCAAGTGTAGCATTTGTGAGTGTATCTGAGTCTGCTAATCGTATCACCCTGAGCAGCTGGTTAGCAGTCGTGACGTCCCCTGTAGGCAGCATTGTGTGATGCTGTCATAGCTAAATAGGGATTTGTGTTGGTATATGTGTCAGTTGGGATAGGGAGAGGGGGAAGGAGGTAAATGGGCTGGGGTGGCTTATTGTGTTGCGCAATGGGAGGTGTGTCACTGAAAAAAGGAGGACCGGTGTGTGTACTAAATGCTTTATTGTTGTGATATGGCGTCAAAGTGGAAGCAGATGGCAAGGAAGAGTGTGTGCATGCTTGTGTGTGTTGGTGTATGTGTGCGCGCACATTGGAGTAGCAGTGGGGGGATTTTTTGCACTGCACTACAAAATCAACATCAGATATGCAATAGTACTTGCTCTTTGTGTCGTGCACACAGCCTCCCCCTTGAGGTGCTCTCTGACCCCAGTGTCTGTACAGGGCAGGTGGGTGGGCATGTGGGAAAGAACGATTGACAGACGGCCTCTCTCAGCCCTTAATAGCTTTTTAATCAGCTGGCATAATAGACTAGCTGAGCCTCCTCCTGAGCTAACACATTCTCTGTTTATTTTCTAAGTAGAAAACTCTTTTTTTGTCTTAGCTTGTATTATTTTACAAAGCTTCTTAATTCTTCTGTTTACATACAGCTTAATATCCATTAATCTGGTGTTTCGGTTACAAGGAAAAAACCTTTCTTGTGCACACCTAAATCCTAAACAAATTATTTTCTATTTAATATTGAAATTATCTGTATTAGTTTTATTGCCTTTTGGAATTTAAATTTGAAATCAACAAAAATTCAGCTCCTCTGTAGCACTCGTTTACTGTGATCTGGCATTCATTGACAAATATGATCAAGTTCTGTTCCGTTTCAGAGATCTGTGTAATTCTTTTAATACACTTCTTCTTAGTGTTGGTTTATTTATTCTATTATGTTTAGCATACAAAAAGTTATTATATTTTAAAAAAATGCACTTTATAGTTACAGATTTTGATTTGAAGTGTTTGTAAATGTGTTGATATAAACATTCCAAAACCTGATTTTCTGCAGTCAAGTAATCTGGTAAAGAGGGAAAAAGGTTTTTTTTGTACTGAGTCACTGAGTAAGTGCAGGTCTCTAATGAGCATTGCTGCATGTTGTGAAGCTCTCAGCTTTACTGTATTTTCCTGTACTCTCCTGGTATTGTTGCCGCTCTTTAAATCAAGAAGCTTTATCTTATTTATTTCGTCTTCATAATGACTAAAATAAAAAAATAAAGCAGAAGCTTGTTTATGTTGTCTTTTAGCTTGCATGATTTATTTTGGATAGACGTTCACACACTCAACTTTTCAAAGTTATAAACCTTCTATATAGTCTTCTCTTAAAGTTTTAGAATGGGAAGAAGTCTTTTGTTTTTGCTTTACTCTGAACAATACATCAGTTGTTGTTTAATACTTTAAAACATAAATATCCATAAACTAAAGCTGAAATTCAGATCAATTGTTTCATATCTTTTGAGCACAATCCTAAATGTCTTCACTGTACAACAAAAAACAAACTTGAGGTTGAGGTTGATTTTCCATTACATTGGAGGGGTTTGTACACTCACTGTCCTCTTTAGCAGGGATGTATTATGTATTGATGTATTATCAAATCATGCATCTACACATCAAGTGCTTTAGTTAATGTTCATATCAAACTCGATAATGGAGAACAATTGTGATTGTTGTAACTTTAACCATGGCATGGTTGTTGGTATCAGATGGGTTGGTTTGAGTATGCTGATCTCCTGCGGTCTGTAATATTTACACACAATGGTAAATTTTTACTCATAGGAATATGGCCAAATGCTAAACTGTCAGAAACAATGTAGCAACTTGAATATTCACGCTTTACAATTGTGGTGGACAGAAAAACATCTTAGCATGCTCAAAACAATGAACCTTGAGGTGGATGAGCTATAACAGCAAAAGACTACATCAGGTTCCACTCCTGTCAGCCAAGAATAGGAATCTGAGGCGGTCATGGACATAGACTCATGCAAACTGAACAGTTGAAGATTAGTTTGTAAAAATCACTTTGTCTTTACCCAGCTGTCCAGCTGAATCTGTGCCCATGATAGCCTTCATCAGATTCAGCATCAGACCTGACGTAGTCTTTTGCTGTTGTAGCCCATCCACACCTCAAGGGTTGATGATTTTCTGTTAACTACAGCTATACAGAGAGATATAAGTTGTTTTAGACTTTGTCAGCTCAAACCAGTCTGGCCATTCTCCTCTGATCTCTCTTGTCAAAAAGGTGTATCAGCCTGCAGATCATTCACACACAGTGGTTTTAGTTTTTTTTACACCATTCAATGTAAACACACTAAAAAACGAAATAAAAAATGCCTGATCTCGCTATACATGTAACCACCTTAACATTCTTGATTTGAATGACTAGTAGCACTGTAATACAAACACTCACAGACTTTGAGTCTTACATTATTTTCAGAAACATTGTATTTTAAGTTACTTTTCTGTTTGTTTGTGTAGGTATGCAGCCAAGCTGGTGAGCTCTGGCACCCTGGTGTTGGTGTGTGTGGTACAGAAAGATGTCAGTGCTCAACTAACTGTCAACACAGAAAAGACGGTCATCGGCTCCATGCTACTCCACGAGCTTCAGATAGCTCTTGGTGCTGCGTAGAATACACCTTATTACCCACAAAACACACACACACACACATTTAACCTAGAATATAGAGGATGAATGAGTGAGTGACCAGCATAAAACAAGATGAACACATTAAGAACACATCTGAAAAAAGATGGACACATTATTTTTTTTCTGTTCTAATGTATGTAAAGGCTAAATTCACCTTTCCTCCAGTTTTGCAAAAATTATATTTGGATCAGAAATTTAAGCATTTCTTATTTACTTTTTGTCATATACTATTCCCTATGTGAACAACCACCTTCTTATATATAGTTCAGCCGCATCCTGATTCATGTACTTGTATGATCAATTAAAAATTGTAACGGTTACATGGAGGTTTTTTTGTTTGTTTTTTTTTTTGTTTTTTTATGCAAGTTTTGATTCTCAATAGCAAATTGTACCATGGATTTAACAAAAAGTAATTGCTTTAATTTAATTATCTTTGTTTAATTTATCTTTGTGCACAAAAGGAGTTGAAGAAATACTTCAGTTACTTACACAAATACTTCACTTTTTCATTGTTACTTTTACTTTTTTTTTTTTTTTTTAATCTTACACCGGTTTATATTTTACAATTACATTAAATAATTTGATAAATCGGCACAGTTTTTCTGCAAAAGTTTCTCAAATCAAAGGAATTTGTAAGAAAGGCCCTAATCTGTATAGTTATTATTTAAATAAAATGCGACTACGTTTTCAGAGGGACACATTTACATTACTAGTGTTGTGTGGGTCTGATGGCAGATTCCACAAAATTCAAATTCTGTCATTTCTGTCTTCTTAAACCATTACTGTTATGTAAAACTCTGCAGTTTTGAATTTCTTCAATAGTCCTGTATTGAATCCCTATGTGACAGAAAATGAACTGCCCTTAGATTACAATTATTAATTCATCATTAAAATGTAGAAACAGTTTCCCATTCTTTACTCTGTACAGAGAAACATGACAATTCTGTGGTAAACATCCCTATACTACAGATTGATGGAGATTGGGGGACTTTATTACATACTGCTCTTTATTCAGGATCAGAGCCCATGGGCTTCATGACTATAGCCATAAATCTTACATACATGCACTCTGTGCCATCATCAAAAAGGTCATACTGTTGACAGTTTTATGAGAATGTGAGTGCATCTCTCGCTATCGTGCCTAAGTGTAGGTTGTAAGGATGCCACAGAACCATTAGGATGCGGACAGACACAATTTTTGATCTAGTTGCTGGGTGTGTTGTGTTATGGCCCAGCTGGAAAAGTTACTGTATTGATGATTACAAAAAAAGATGAAATAAAGATACATTTTTGACATAAAAGTTGTCAACTCATTTTCCTTTACAGATATACCATTTGTTAAACATTTAGATGTTAACATGAATGCCTCTCTAAAGTAGTAACTGAAACAATAAGAGTTAAAAAGCACATTCCTAATTCTACCAATATAATGAAAATGGGCAATTACACCTTGTGTTGGTGGTACTGATGTTTCTATGTTGTGATTGAAACATGTTTTCTGTCTTGCTCCCAACTAAAGCAAGAAACCAAGAGTTGGAAGACATTTGAGTGATGACTATTTTTAAACTTGTAAACCTTTTGTAAATACACAACTGTCAAAGCTTTGCAATGACGTTGAAATTGTTTGTGTGTGTTATGACTGCATTGCCATGGCAACTGCTTATTTGAGGCAAATGCTCTACATGCGCTGTAACGGCAACCATTCTGTTAATTAGTAGCTGGCTGTAGGTGGCTCGCTCGTGCCTTAAATAAGACCCTGGGAATTAATTGCGACGATTGTGTGATCATGTGGTTCCATCTACGTGACTCATTTTTGTGCTTCAGTAAAATTGAACTGAAGTGGTATAATTTCAGTCACAACATGAAAAACATGAAGTCACAAAGAAAGTAGTGCTTAGCTTTTATATAATATATATAGCATTATAATATATAAAAGCTAAGCACTAATTTCTTTAAGATTTTATCATAGTTATTTCCCATAATTAGCCTGTTATCCATTCTCTGTTCTCCTCTGTGTATACATTTGGCTCAGATGCATGCACGATAATGTCTATAATGTCTGAGATACTCTCTCAGTAAACCTTGGACATGTCACACTTTATTAGCAAACACTCAGGATCTATAACCAACATACAGTATTGATTAACATACTTAGTCCTTACTCATCACCAACAGCAATCCTGATCCTACTACTTAGACTAACTACATACCACAATAGATGTGAGCACACAAATTAGCCATCTTAAATATTCCTACATGTTACATAAACTCACTTCTGTTGTACATTTCTACTGTTAAATTATCATTATTTCTAAATATAAACCTATTGTCACTACTTACTTCCATCCCTTTTTTTACTGCATGTTTTTTCTTTATACTAAAGCTTGGTAAATGTGATCCTATTGGTTGTTGTTGCACTCCCTCAGGATTCTCTCTTTGGGCCCAGTGATATATACTGTGTAACAGCAATCCAGCCATAAAATGTGGCCCTTAAATAAATGATAAATGTGTATAGAGTCTGTCTGAGTGAGACAACAAATGCTGAACAGGCACAAAGTGAAATAAGGGGAGAATAAGTGCTTTTTTGTTGTTAAAGTATGCAGTGTTAACAGTTTAGCTAATTTAACAGTTAAACGGTTGGCATCCTGTTGATCTCACAGGGCTGGAACAGTCTGAAAGCAAGAGTCAGGTTTTAGCTCTCCCTATATACTTTATTTTTCCCAAATAACTAGATTTTTATTAGAAAATACATAGAACATTCTTAGTTTAATGTTATATAAAGCAATTTTAGAATCATTTGGAATTTCCAAGAGCCCATGGACATTGTGTCAGTAAGGATGTAAAAGGTGATGCCAAATGTCTCTGAGGTACTCTAGTGGCTTGCTGCAGTACAAACTTTAATCCCTCATATTCCCATGATAGTCAGTGGGAAATTCCATTATGAATGGAGCTAAGGTTTGACAAGGTTGTAACTCTAGTGTCTTGGATAGAGCCTTGACCTCAACCCCACTGAACCCATTTGACCAACAAATTCCCTCAGACACTCCAAAATTTTGGAGTAAGTTGTCTCTGTATGTTTTGTCCCAGAAGATTGATGTTGCAGTTGTTGGATTTGTGTCATGGCTAGCTTGTCACCCTTATGTAAACCACTGAGGACCTGTGTGATACATTTGGTTGTGATCATACAGGATAAATAATCAAGAGGTCAGTGGTTTATTCTTTACCTATATGTAAGTAATCTCACTAACATTTTCTGCACATTATTATTAATCAAATTTTTCCCAAGTCAAGGACTCCAAGTTCTACACCAATATACAATAAAACAGTATCCTGGGCTCTGTATATGGATGGATATCAATCACTATACTGTAACATGCAGTTATGAATGCCATGGGCATCACACTCCAATATATAAGTAGAAGTCACACTTGCATTGAATTTCTGTTCTTTGGCTTTTATTGCTTCAGTTTTTTTTTTTTCAGTGGTAGTGACATTATGCTTATTTAATGCTTTAAAATTTTTATCCTTTATAGAGATGAACATTTTATTGCTAAAAGCGGCAATAAAATTCCACTTGATTACTGCAGTGCAATTTGTAATTGTTCACTAATAGGCTGACCAGAATGTATTCACATGATTAAGAGTGTTTTCTTTTCATGTTAAAACCTCCATTTAAGACCTAAAGTCCATCACTTGGTGCAAAGATTTAACTGCCATCATGGCAGGTGTTTTATGAGCACCTGTTTTTTTATTTATTTATTTATTTATTTATTTTACAGAAAAGCAGAAAGTGCTGTAATGGCAAAAGCTGTGAGTACACTATAGTGTCTTAATTAGTAGCTTTTTGTGCATTAAGGGGTCTGAATTGGTTCTATTGGAACCATAAAACATCTCAGTGTGTTTTTAGTCAGTGGAGAAAAGCTCTAGTTGGTTAATTAAAAGTAAACAGACAAATGCATATATAGGCCTTTGTGTGTGTGTGTGTGTGTGTGTGTGTGTGTGTGTGTGTGTGCGTGTGTGTGCACGAGTGTGTGCATGCATGCTAGTGTAAATTGAGAGCTACAAGGAGGAATCAAAGTGAGTTAATATGGATTAATGAACTGAAGGGCTTGAGCACCTAGAGTGGATTTGGGTGACATGCTTGACTGGTCTATTCAACCCTAATTTAGCCATGTAAAGGTCGCCCTCCTGGTACACACACACACACACACACACACACACACAGCTGTGCCTATGTCCAAGTTGAAAGCTAACAAAGATCTGCATTAGTGTTGCCTTCTTCAGGGCCACAATTTCTCCCCGAGAATGAAAAAAGCATGCCTCTTGCATTTAAAAATCCTATCTGCACTCCAGTCTCCATTCTGGCTTTTTACATTAAGGCTTCTTTCATAAACAATTAGGATGCCGTCACTGGCTTAATTTAAGTGGGTGCTTTAGAGAGGAGGCTTGTGAGAGGACATTTCAGAATGGATGGTGGATAAATAGAGCAGATTCAGATCAGGGAACATAGGATATATTATTAAAGCATTCTTCTTTTCTTTATTTGCAGTATATGGAAAATATATCCAGGATAACAATGTAATCAGCAATATTAGATATTAAAAACAAACAGTTTACAGTATCAGAACTGTTTCTCAAGAAATTTACTATACCACTAAATAATAATCTCTACCCTTTTTACAGAAATACATTCTAAACCAATTGACTGATTATTGTATTGTGCTCTCTTTATAAAAAAAAAAGCCATCTGGTTTTAGTCAAATGTGTTATGGGAATTACAAAAGAAAATACATAAAATACTGTTTATGCAAACATTTATAAGTAACAAAAACTGCATGCATCCCGAACTTTTTTTAAGGAGCGTGTCATCTTTTCTTTGATGGACTCTTTTATTCAGTGGCTCCCCAATGGCAATGTATGAGAGTATGAGCAAATTCAACACTGAGCTGCCAGGTTATTAAGAACCTCACTGGCAGTTTTATCAGACACACCTACCACTTTGTACAGCTAATGAATCTAGGCCGACTGGTACTCAGTGCAATGTGTAAGCCCACCACTACACTAGAGCTTCCATCATTAAATAGGAAACGCCACAGTACCACTGCTAAGCAGATATGATTTGGCTTATATGAAAAACGGGGTTCGTAATTTGAAGGGTCCTGCGAATATAAAGATATATTTTTTAAGGAATATAAAAATGTCATGTGAAAATTGTGACTTTTTATTTCCCTTAAAAAATTAACAGAAGAGCACGCGCGCAGGTGCGCATATAGTGGCCGGTACTGATAGGCGAATCTGGCTGAACAGCATGAGAGGAGTGCTGGCCAAAGTGAAAAACAAAAGCGAGCGCCATCTCCTCCTCGCAATATGGATTACAAATTGGCTATTTGTGTCGCGAAAGCAGAGAAAGGGGCCGAGAAAGCAGTAGGCGGACACACACACACACACACACACACACACACACACACACACACACATCCTGCCCTCAGGGGACTGACGGTCTATAAGGTAGCCTATTCTGCTTTTAAGCAAGAGACAAGGCTGGTTAGGGATGGGGCATAATGATGTCACGGGAACGCGCACGGCGTGTCATTAAATACCGCCTCCTCTCACACTTCCCTGTCTTTCCTTTTGCTCAGATTTCCCCACACGCTCTCATCAGCATGCTAATTTCTCCATTTAGAAACATTCACCCCCATGGTGAAATTACTTTTTCCACAGGATCAAAAAAAAAAGATGATCAGGCACGAGCGCAAGCCCTGAAATAATTAAGTGCGCACTAAGACGGGGCAGGTTTTGTCACGCGAGTTTAAATGCGCATCTCATTTTGCGAGAGTATGATTCAGGCCACTTTTAGTAAAGAAAATGGGAACGTTTTGCGCCCACCCTTTATTTTTTCTATCCAACATGTCCCTGTAGGCCTCGTGTGAGATTTAATAGACTGAGAGGCAGCTCACGAAATAGAAAAGCGCATTTAAATGTGGTCTCTTTGTTCAAATCGCGGTCCCGCGGGCGAACGCTTCAAATGGAGAGTGACTAGTCTCTAATTGCGCAGTTAAATGGAGAAAGTTGAACGGAGATTATGGGGGCCACTTCACGCTAATCCACTCCGTTTTAGAGCTTTAACTCAAACTCGGGATCTCTGCCCAGTGTGTGTGTTGGGGTGAAAGAGGGGTGTTAAATGGGGATAACATAAATGGGCTACACTTACCCAATTAACATTTGCGCGACTCTATTTAGCATCTAAATGTCGTCGTTTTGGGCCGATCTGGACGCTCCTTGGGTCGCATGTATAATGTCAGATTAGAAAATAATAGTCCTACATCCGTTATTCGCGGAAAAATTCTCATAGGACCGAGACGATTTTTGTTATAAATGTATTATATTTTGTTTTATTCTTGCACGTAAAGTACATGTAACTGTAAACAGTTTCTATGTAAATCTCGTATAGAATATGTAGAAGCCGGCACGCCACTATGTGTGTGTGTGTGTTTGTGTGTTTGTGTGTGTGTGTGTGTGTTTGTTTTACACCTAGTTTATGGAGTGCTATGGAGGTGTGTGTGTTAAAAGCTCGTATGGGGTGTGTGCGCGCGCGCGCGTGTGTAAATGGCTTCACTAATCACTGCGTTTGCGGAGCGATGATTTATGACGGCTTCTGAATGCGGTCCATGATTAGAGGGGCCGGCACTAAGTGCATTCTGGGGCGTCTCAGCGTGACGGCGGAGAAAATAGGCGCTTTATTTATCGTCCTTTTTGCCGGGCGAAAAAGTCCTCTCCAAATTGAAATATAGCGCGAGTTTACTCTCCTGATTAGGGCCCAAGGCTATCATCAAAACGGAGAGTTACACCTAATTGTAGCCGGATTAATGTGCTCCGAGTGACAGCAATAAACCTAGAGAACGACTGTAGGACTGCGCACACACACACACACACACACACACACACACACACACACACACACAGGCTTGGGAGTCAAAAAGCCATGGTTCCGCATTGGTCTAGAGTAATGAACGTTAATCTTTGCAGGTTTGCAGGTTACCTCGGCTAGTATTCTAATTCCAGAGTACCCCGGGAGGGCGGATTATAACAGTAAAAGTTTATGTTTATTCATTCTTGTAATATATTGTGACAGGACTGTGCTTCACGTGGTGATGTGCTGTCCAGGGTGCTACTTTTTACGAGGCCTTAGCTTTTGTGTGTTGTGTGCATACAAAATTATCTCTTAAATTGAAAACAACCAGTACTGAAATGACAGCACAGTAAAATAATATGCACACCATCTTCTAAGATCGGATACTTAGATTTATCATCATGAATAAATAACATTTCAAGCATGTAGCAAAATAAAATAAATGTGGCTGTCCATCTTTAATGCAAGCTTTTAGGTTAAAAGAAAGTTTTACCTTTATTTTATTAGTTCTCGTAGACATCATTTATAGTTTTACCAAAGTTTTATAGTTCCCATAGACACAAATGCAAATTATAGATTTTATTGTTATTATTCTTTTTTTGCCCCTAAAACCAATGGTGGAGACCAAACTGGAAGTCATAGCATTAAACTAGGTCAGTAGGTGTACTAGTCCCCCTGCCACTCAGACAAGCATTGATGGGTTGATTGTACTGTGGTTTCACTATAGCACAGTTTAATACTACGTTCGACTCATTTGCGCGCCTTTATCAATACTAATAATTTCTTGCATGTTCAAGATCTTCCACGTTTATGTTGATATTTTCTTCTGCCTGCCACAGGGGAAAAAATCCTCCTTCTTTTAAGATATACACGCCTCAAATACCACTATATGTATATGTATGTGCTTAAAAAGACAATATCACTCACTTGTGGGCGAAATTTTCTGCCAGGGATGTATTTGTTATTCCACTTTTAGAATAATAATTCTTCGAGGGGTCTTTGGTAAAGGTGATGATTTATTTTATAGAACAATTCAAAGAACTAATTTCAGTTTTTAAAATCACCCTTTATGTGTTAAGTTAAGTTAAGTCAGCTAAGGTATTATATTCTCTCTGGATTTTAGATTAAAAGTGAAGTATAACTTATTGTGAATAACAATTTGAGATTATTTTTTAATAGTGTGGTAGTAATGTTTTGTTTTTTACTTTTGTTAACCTTGTCTCAGAGTTGCAATGCAGCCATATTGTTCAAAGGGCTATTATATTCAATTAGTTATGTCAGTATATTGATCTAAAGCAGAGATTTAACGGAGTAGTGCATCGTGAAAGTGTTGCATATTTGGTTGTATTTTTTAAAGTGTTCACACACATGACTTATTGTGTTACTTATCTACTTATCTATTTAATGTTATACCAGATCGTGCTGTCTCACAAGCTCAGCAATACAAGTCAGAAACTGTATACAAGATAGTATAAAATAGAAATTATTTGCACTCCTTCCATTTTTTGCACATTATAGATTTCACTTAAAATTCACTTTCTGCACATTTATCTACAAACAGTAACCCATAATGTCAAAGCAAAACAAGATTTTGGACATATTTACAAGTCTATAAAAAATCAAAGCACTTTTTGCAGTCATTGCAGCTTTGAATTTTCTTGGATAGGTCTGTACATTAATCACCCATTTTTTTCACAAGTTCTTAGATTAAATGTGGAGTCTTTGCAAACTGCCATCTTAAGCTTTCTCTGGCCTCTCTGGGCCACTCAAGGACATTCAAAGACTTGTCCTGATGTCACTCTGACATTATTTAGCTGTACACTTTCGACTGCTGTTGTACTGAAACCTTCAACCCAGTCTTATATCGTGTACACTCTGAAGCAGGGTTTCTTCTGTGCATTTGGCTGCATTCATCCTTCCTTCAATTCTCTCAATTATTACAGTTGTTGAGCAGCACCTGGTTCTTGTCAGATTTTAAAACTCCAACTGGAGAATTTTCCCTCATGCTTACAGTGAAATATTCTTATTTATTGTGTGCAGACTGATGGCAAAAGTAAATATAATCTGATTTAAATTCAATTTATTACATAATAAAGTGTGCAAAACGTTATGGGTCTGAATACTTTCCAAACCCACTATAAATACTTTATTATTTAATTTGGAAGAATTTTTTGGCTGCCTATTATTGTGCAGCCAAAACAGCTCAATGGGGAAACATTTTGCCATTAGGGAATACCAGTGCCATGAGGCAGAGTACTTGGTCTGCCACAAGGTTTAGGTAGGTGGTGTATATCAAAGTAACATCCTGCCAGGACCCAATTTGCCAGAAGAACAATGTAAAAGGATCACACTGCCTCCACCAGCTTACATAAACATGGTCATCCACATGAGGTAAAAGAAAATGCGATTCTTCAGACCAGGCCACCTTCTGTTTCCACTGCTTCATGGTTTAGTTCTAATGCTCAAGTGCCCATTGCAGGTGCCTTTGGTAGTGGACATGGATCATCATGGGCACTCTGACCATTGAGTGAGTGACAGCTCTATGGATGGAAATGCCTTATTAATAACAGTGTTCGGAAATACATTGCCAGATTGACCTGACTGTCAGAAAAGATATAGTAACTCATATAATCATTCTTTACAAACATGGTGAAAAAAAAATCTCAAAATGCACAAAACAATTGACCCTTTAGGTAGATGGTCTACAACAGCAGAAGAACAAATAGGGTTCCACTCCTGACAGCCAAGAACAGGATTCTGAACCTAACATGGGCACCAATGGACATATCCAAACTGGACAGTTTTTTTAAAAAATCCAGTTTTCCAATCCTCAAGGCTGTTTAGTAAAGCAGTGTTATCCTCATCTAAGACTGATTTTCTTTATACTTTTTTGATTGAGGATTTTGATTAAAAAATTGGCCAGCCAATCCACATTCAAGCTTAGGGAACTCATTTGAAATACTAACACCTAATGGCCTTATACTGATATAAATTACTATATCTGCTGAATTAAGTTATTAACTTGATGAATTTTGGTAAGGTTGTTGTATCCAGCTAATTACATTGGCTAAAAGCTGTATAATAAGCTACATTGCTATTATGACAGTTAAATGGTCAGATAATTGTAATCATCTGAGTCTTCTAATAAGAAAATGTCAGAAGTGTAGAATAGAGTAATCCTTTATACTTTTCTAATTGCTGTGGACTAAGCCTATTAAAATTTATCTTTTTATTTAATCTCACTCTTCTTTTTCTCAAGATGGGGTTTGGCTGTTGTCTTTTCTGCTTTTCTTCTAGGTAGGCCTGCCGGACCCTGATGATTCCGAGGAATCCTGGACCAACATAAACTCCACTCACCATCAGGCAGTGTAAAACATGATTATTTTTTATTTTTCAAAGTTTTCCCCATTTTTCAAATTAAAAATCCACTCACATTAAGTCAGAGCTTAATTTACTCAAACATCTATGACAGGGTTATCAATAATCTATCAACACTGAATGTAGCCATTTTGTCCCAAATGGCTCTCACTATACGAAGGCACCATAATAAATCAATGTATGTTTTGGTTTATGTCTTTGTATATGGGATCAAGTAAAATATCAGCATTGTATCATATCAGCATTGTAAGCGCTGAATCCTCCTTACTTTTGGCTGATAGTTTTTTTTTTTGTTTTTTTTTTTGACATTTTAATTATTCTGAAATACTTATTTTGTAAAATTAATTTTAGGCCATTAATCTGATTTACATGTAAGTTTGTGTGTCACATGTAGAGAGTCTGCTGATAAAAATATTTTTTCATTACATTGATTGAACTATGGGGGCACGGTGGCTTAGTGGTTAGCACGTTCGCCTCACACCTCCAGGGTTGGGGGTTCGATTCCCGCCTCCGCCTTGTGTGTGTGGAGTTTGCATGTTCTCCCCGTGCCTCGGGGGTACTCCGGTTTCCTCCCCCGGTCCAAAGACATGCATGGTAGGTTGATTGGCATCTCTGGAAAATTGTCCGTAGTGTGTGATTGCGTGAGTGAATGAGAGTGTGTGTGTGCCCTGTGATGGGTTGGCACTCCATCCAGGGTGTATCCTGCCTTGATGCCCGATGACGCCTGAGATAGGCACAGGCTCCCCGTGACCCGAGGTAGTTCCGATAAGCGGTAGAAGATGAATGAATGAATGAATGAATGATTGAACTATTTGGTTGCTAAAGGTCAAAGAAATGTTAGCTTATTGCACTTATGTATGAAAAGACTGTATCTGCTGAATGCGAAGTGTCGAATATCTATGAACATTACAATATGTTGTCCATAGGATACTTCAAGGCCACATCCATATTTCGTATTTCAACAAATTTCATAAAAATCAGCCGATAGGTAAAACTAATAAATACATATACATATTTATCAGATATTTGACATTTGTAGTTTACTTTTATAGTTAATAAATTTAATAAACTTTGCCTTAATTTATTTCATTTCATCATTAATGTCATTAAAGTGTGCCATTTTTATAATTTTTTTTATTTATGTTCTCTTGATATCCTCATTGCGAGCTGGATTGAAAAAGATCACAGTAACAGCTTTGTTATGACAGTGACTTTACCACTTTTGCTTTATGTAAATGGCTTCTCTGACCTTACTGACCTTTTCTGCTGGACATCACAAATTATAGGGCATGGCATTTGTCACAGAATGCCATGATTGTTATTAATTTTAAATGCAATCATTAACACAATCAGTCACTTGACCCTAAAACTGCTGGAGACTAATGACAACCATGCGTGTGCCATCATGCACTTACTATCCTATAATTTGCTTTTGAATGAATTATTAAATAAGTGTCACAATAGGACAAAATCATACATATCTTAAGCACACACAGAGAGAAGCCAGGATATAAATATTATGCCAAGGCATGAGTAGCATTGCACTCACACTCCAGCTTCTGTATCCATTAGACTCATTTATTAAGTACAATTTGCCTTGTGTCATCATGATGAGTAAATGCTGGGGTGTTAAGAACAAACAGCAAGACACATGGAGCTGACTCACGGAAATTAAGAGCCAATTAAGGAAAGATGGTTCCTGGACAACTGGTTGGCACTTGCGGACAGGGTTATGTCAACTTAATTGCTATTATCTGATCGATCTTTAATGGCGCCATTCAACACACATCACGAACTACAGGTTCCTATGTGAGGAGGGGCAACTGTAAAATGTGTTTTTGCATAAAGATGTCATGAATGAATATATGCGATATTTATTAAAATAAATATCGCATATATTGGTAAACAACTTTAGAGTTCATATTTCTTATCGGGATTGATTGAATTTGTAACCAAATTGTTAGTCAATTAATTACTTGAATGAAACCAGTTGCCTTAATTCATTTACACTGTCTCTTTACTTTATTAGCAGAGCTTAATGTTGTAATAGATTGCTGCTTCACAGGCAATTAAGTCTCAATATAAGTCAAGGCAATTGATTTTCCTAAAGCAGCCTTTTTGAGTGAATTTAACAAATAGGATCTTAAGCCAATGCACTATTCCATTTTGTTTCATGTTGATTTACAATATAAAATATGTCAAATAAATACGTAAATTTGCTGCACACAAGAATAAGAAATATCTTCAAACAGATTAGGACTTGCAAATGTTAGCAAATGTGTTCAACTGTATTGAAGTTACACCAGGGTTCCTGTAGAAAGGAAATTTTCTTCAGGGGTTCTGGCTTCCTTTTTATACCACCCCGAGTTTTCAGTGCACATTTATAAAAATCAAACAAAAATTATATTATATATGTAGCAGCTTCCCAGAGATGCAGGTTGTATGGGTACTGCTGTGTCTCCAGTTTTTTATCTCTCTGGCTCACCAAGACACTGAAAGACAAACAAAACACATATAAATAACCTTGCAGTATTCACACACAAGTGAGATTCATCACACATTACCTGCAGGTTCAACCTGCCTCCTTTCAGCTGGTTGTGTCGCTTGACCATGTCCCCATTGCCACAGATCTTGTTGTTTTTTTATCTCTTGCAATTTATGGCTGGATGATTTTGAGGTTGAGAGTCATACAATTGATGCTATGCACATTTTGTTATTATTGCTGATGGGGATTTAAATTATAGGAACATAAATTTGGTTATAACAAATTAAATGCTATGTGGTCCTACTTCTTAAACCAAGGTCAAAGGTGGCTGGCATACAAAAATAGAATGTAGAAAAGTGAATTTACCTCCTCATAGAAGACCATCATTGACAAATTTCCAAGTGTGGTTGTGTGCAGCCTCCCCTACAGTTGTAGGATGTGCTCAAGGCTATGCTCTACATAAGAAGCAATTGAGAAATCCCAAAGTGATTGGAGCAGTAAAGTGGTCTTGGAGCCCAAGGTCGGTCTGTTTTTGTGTGGACAAAGCTACTTATTGTCTAAATTTGACTCACACCTGATGCCATACATACAAAGTGCTTGATCAGTTAGGCACAGCTCTATTTTATTGAAAAGTGGATTTAACCAAATGATATTAGCAGATACCATTAACTCCAATGTCTTGACTGCTAGTATCTGACCAAGCAGTACAAATCACATAACAAATCACGTGTTAAAATTAAACTTGAACTGTATTATGAATGTAACGCACTGTGAGCAGCATAGTGATTTATTCTGTAAATATTTGTTTATTAAATGGAAGAGGCACACAATGCAGTGCTTGCAGTGAAGAGAAAGGCCAGACAAATAAAAGGCAAACGAAAAAAGTCACATCTCTCCTGAGACCTCCCTTTTCCCACACACAAAGTTCTACATAGACCTTTAAGATTTACCTGGTTTATGATTTCTAGATTTGCACATTCTAGAGACTGTTGTTTATTTGAGATAAACACCGGGATATTTGCATGTATGCCCTGGAACAGACTGCTCTCTGTCTGTTAAATAAACCCTGCATATATCTTGAACTGTCAGAGTCTGCCTCATTGCACACAATGAGGTAAATATTTAGAAAATCACAGTGAAGAACAATTAGAGGTCTATAATATTAGCTGCATACATTGGATCAAAGACCATCTTATCACATTTTGTCTTCTTGAAGATCTGTGGACACTGTGCTCATAAATTTCTAATCTGTTTGACATTTTGTTTTATCTGAATTTTAAAGTCAATTCAAGCCATAGCCAAGCTGTTGGAAGAAGAGAAGGTGGCATGTCCAGATCATTACCCCAGTACAAATATGGAAACAAGCATGCCAAATAAAATTATCACATACAGAAACAAGCAGGCATCACAACTATTTACTGGAGACAGGAACAAACTCCGACAAAGACTGGGATCGAAGTAGATAAAGACACTGAAAGAAAACACTAAACAACAGGGCATATATAGAGGAACTAATCACAGTAAACAGGAAACAGGTGAGGGGAAAAGGTGGGAAGAGGGCAACACATCAAGTAGGGCAAGGAACATATGAATAAAGCACATAATAATGGGAAATGTAGACAATGACATAACCCAGTCCTGCCAGGACCTTTGGGCCTCTGGTGGTTAGGGAAATGTTCAAGTAGCCCCTGACACAATCTTATGCATGACAAATATGAAAATTCAAAGTTTAAATCAATGAGGCAGAAAAAAATAATTGATCATTTATCTCATGCTGTGTCCAAACATCAAGAATCATGTACATTTCAATTAGGAATTACACATTCCATTCTAGGTAATGCCGTTCTTTTCCTGATGTTATTTATCCTTATGGTTACTAAAGTTAAAGTAGCCAATCATCCATAGGCTGAACTCCAGGGTTGATAAAGGGGACATATCTGTCTCTTTCCTGGACAGAAAAAAACACATACTGTCTCACCTATTTGTCAATGTATCATTTCAGGGAGCTTGGCTTAATATACTGTAAAAGAACACAGGTCCTTTTATCTATCTAAAATAAAATTAATGATGTGTTCAATTAACTTAAGCAGCCAAACCCAGTCTGCTCAGCAGTCAGGACTGTTAATGTTAGCCATCTGTAGATCCATCATTTAAGCCGGTCTCATAAAGGATAACAAAATAGATCCAAAAGTATAACAACCAGAAAAAAAGAAAGATAATATAAGCTTTCTTTTCCATTACCAAATATTGTGCAGTCACATTAAACCAATTAAGTTACCTTTTAATCAAACGCTTATGGTTATATCAAAATGCATTTTTCTAGCCATGTATCTCCATTGTTTTGTTCCAGTTACCTCAATCATTTTGAATATACAGTATTTGCACTCCTAAACACACTCTCCTTCTATCATTTTCTTTTTTTCTCATCTCACATCTCACCTCTAGCACTACTCCATTGATCCCAGACTGGTCCCATGATCTGTTAGGGCAGGTAAGTTAGGTATGCATCAAGACCCTTCTGTTCTGGCACTTCATCAAGGCTGTTCTGGCACTTAGGTAGAGGAATTAACTTCCCATTGATGTCAGAACAGCTGAGTCTTCAAACAGTGGGTCCAGAACTAGCTCTTCCTGCAATACTTAAACTACATCTGATTTTTTTCTTGTTTGCTTAAAAAAAGGAAACAAAAACTTACATTACTACCCAACTGAGTTTTAGACTCATGGCATTTTTAGTTTGCAGCCTAGTGAACCAGTATTGATGTATTCATTCCCAGAGACGTCATAGCACTTATGTATGTCGCTCTGGATATGAGTATCTGCCAAATACCATAAATGTAAATGAAAATCTATATCTGGAGTGAAATAAACTCTACATGAGTGATCAGAAGATGGAAATTCTCTTTCTCTCTGTTGAGCTACATGTTACTTCTGAGATACCAGTGATCTGCACTCTGGACCTACCTGATTAATTTTCATGCATCCATTTTGATGCCATACTTGGAACCTTCTTTATCTTGAAAATCACTCACTGTTGCTGCGGGTGGCCAGCATTCATCACCACAAAATTGCTGTGGGTGTTTACACTCTAAAGATAGCCAAGGCTGTTCTTCCTTGGATAGCTTAAAGACTAGACTTGCTAAAAGGTGTTTACACTCAAGTCTCCATCATTGAACAGTAACTTCACTTGGATAGGATGGATGTAAAGGTGTAATGCAAATGAATTTAGAAATGATTTAGAAATTCAGATATGATGCACATATGCTAGCCTCTTTCAATACACTTAGCTCTGCTTGATAGTATACATCATACTTTCACTGTCACACAGATGAGGATGGGTTCCTTTTTTTAAATATGGTTTGTCTTAAAGTTTCTAACTTATTTCATCTCAAGGAGTTTATTCTCACCTCTGGCTTGCTCATTAGTTATACATTTAAAATTCATATCTGGATTTTTGAAAAGCTGTCAAATTAAATAGGTCAATTGTTGAGGTCAATATACTGTAAAGAAAATGTCAGGAAACCAGTGTTCCTTAGACTATTTACAGGTCTACTAATTATAAAGAAATTCTGAAAAACCCTCCTTTGTTTTATCATTGTATGGCATCAGTATCCAAACATGTTTGCAAAGAAGAAACTGTATTTTAGACAGTGCATAGAATGGAATGCATAGCATTAAGATCTTAAATATCTCATATAAATCTAATATAATAATACTATTTGATATGTAAACAGGAAGAAAATATTTATTTAATACTTCCCCATTATTAAAGTTACTGGAGAAAAGAACATTTTGACATGAAAGCATAATCAGACAAGTCCTTTCTAAATCATTTGAATTTTATGTATTTTTATTGTTTATTTATTATTTGACTCAACTTTACAAATGACAGAAGGTTTGATTAAACAAGTGTGTTTTCAGCCTGGACTTAAACACTGAACTAAACACTAATTAGAAGGCTGTTCCAGGGCTTTGTAAGAGAAAGCCCTGTTCTCTGCTGTAGACTTTATTACTTGAGGTACCAACAAATAGTCTGTACCATCTGATCAAAGGTTGCTTAATATCATTAAAACAAAAATCACCTTTTGTTCTGATCTGTCAGTGTACCTTTTCGATCACACCACTGTCAAAAGAAACACACATAATTTCACTTGTCTTTGTGCATAATACAGATATGAGGCAAGCTCCCCATGTCCTGGCCTAGTTGTCTGACTGCTATAAGTGATTAGATTTATTTATATCATATATTATTTTATTTTACTGTATATTTATTAGCTCTCTAATCAAGAAGAGGGGAGCATCCAGTTGCTTGAGATGGTTAATAGTTTTGGTGTAGAAAATCATAGGCAATTATATATACTCAATGTAGTAGTTATCCATGTAGGGGCTAATGATATACACTTTTGTCAGTGCCTAAATACCTAAAACAAACGGTAAATAAGTGCTAGTTTAAGTGTTTCAGGAAGGTGTAGGTCTTCAAGCTTCACCTGATGTTTGAAGATAGCCAGTGACTCAGCTGTCTGGACATCTAGGGGACGTTCCACCATCTTGTTGCCAGAACAGAAAACAGTCGAGATGTATACCTACCGTGAGAAATTGTGTGACTAGTAAAGCAGTGCTAGTAGCTCCGAGTCAGCATGGTATGGTGCAAGAGATTTGCCTTATTAGGGAGCTGGTCCATTTTTGGCTTTGTAGGCAAGCATCAGTGTTTTAAATCTGATGTGTGCAGCTACCATAAGCCAGAGGAGGGAGAGCAGCAGTGGACAAATTGTGTTCATAGGCAGTCCTTCCTGACAAGAGTCTAAAGCACCTGAGCAGCCTGTGTGGATAAAAGTGACAAAATCCTTCTGATGTTTTAGAAAAGAAACCAACATAAGCAACATGCAAAGAGAAGAACGGTTGACGGTCCATGGGGAGCAATAGTGAAGTGGAGATCAGTGAGTTGTGTAAGGATATCACAAGATCCTGACCTGGGGATGAATCACATGGGATGACCAGCAGTTCAGTTCTGTTTGAATTGAGTTTCAGATAGTGAACCGTCATGCATTATGATACAACAAATAAAACAAAAAAGGTTTGCTCAGTCATTTTAACTAATAATATTTGCAAACCATCAGTATCATATTCTGAATTTCTTACACCTGGTTGTTTCTGTAGTGCTTGAATTGGAGACTTTAATATTAATTTTGATATTCTGCAGGTCCTACAAATAACAGGGTTTGTGCCTATTCTAGATGCAGTGGTGATAAATTAAGAACATACACTCACTCATAATAGTGGAATACAGTTAAATGTTTTAGCAAAGCCAGATAAAAGATACCAACTTAATACATTTGAGGAATGTATAGACATAAACAAACTGCACCTCTATAACTTTGCTCTGTTGCACATGTTCTCACTGTATATTGGTGCCACATTAGTTGTTTTTTTTTTTGTTTGTTTGTTTAGTTTTGTTTCCACTAGTGCTATTAGTTTTATGGAATCAAATTTTGAGAATTTGCTTACCAATTACCAAATCAAGTAAGTGCATTTGAAAGTTTATAAAAATGAGATGATCAACAGTTTCACTTAATTCTTCCACATATTGCTTACTGTTTGTGTGAAATCAGGTAATATTTAAAACAAGTGAAACGTGGTGGAAGCTGAATAAATCTGCATAGTACTGTCACACTGTGCAGCACTATCAATTATGTTATTTTGAATATATGTAGGGGTTATTTGAAAGCAATTTTCAAGGCTGATTTTGTTGCCAGTCCACCCCTGGCTAAGATGGTGTGCAGATAGGTTAGTGGCACAACAGGAGCACTGAGATTACATAGAACACAACATTTTTGTAAGGGAGTAAGGGAAATGTGCATTGCTGATTGTAAAAGAAATTAACATTTTGAGGAGATTGAAAGCATTCCCTTCCTGGTTCTCATTCCCTGCCTCCCAACTCCATTAATGACTCTTCCTTTCTCTAAATGATATATATGTTTATTATAATAATATTCAGTTATCATACTAGAACAGAAATGGTAATTAAAAATGTATTAAAAATGTCTAGATCATTACTGATCCTTCTGGAACTCTCTGAAACACTTTCAGTACTGTGAACCACAATGTGCTTTTGTTCATCCTCACCAACCTCAAAATAAATTGCTCTGCATGGCAAGATATGCTTTGTGCAAATCTCTAGTTCCCTTTATGCCCACTTTATCAACGAGACAATACATTCTTGTCAATTTGTGCCAAAATGTGATGCTGAGGACATGCAACACATCTTCTCACCAAACATATCAGACATCTCAATATGGGGGGGGCAGTTTATCACATACGATTTCCCATTAAGACAAACATGATACGGAATAGAATTGACAATGACTTGATCTTATTATAACATTAAAACCTCCTTGATCACTTCTGAAAATACAGAAAAACCTAAATAGTTGGATGATTGGCATGAATGTATGAGTGAACAAGCCATTTCTCAGTCATGCCAGATATCTTGATTAGAATGTAGTGGTATTTATTTGTTTATTCATTAATCAATTACTAAATCAATTACTGTTTCCTGCAGTGTGTTAACTTGATTGATTAATTAGCCAAACCCAAAACACGGGAAAATAGGAACACAGGAACACAAACACAGACTCAAGACAACCGGTATAAATATTGGTGACAATCATAGAAACTCAAGAAACAGGTATACAGAGGCGGGAATGTACTTTATATTTGTCCAATGATTAAATTGGACTTTAGTTCACACTTACAAAGCTTCAATTATCTTTCAGTGTAAGTAAATATTTGTATATGCCAAAACCCATTTTGGAAATGCTGATTTTCTGCATATTCACATACATATGTTGATTAATGTCAGTTGCCCATAAATTACCAAGCACATGCAAGGCACAGCTGATTTGAATTTGGTGAAGCCCACAAAATTGCATAAAAGGCTAATCTTACAGCGCTAAAATGATTAGCGACAATGCATGTATGTGCACCTCCTTCACCCCTTTATTGCATGAATATTATCCTCACATCTTCTTTATGTGTATGTCCACTTAATATATGTGTATGCCCACTTAATTTTCAGAATTCTGATATACTGGCCAACCTAATTGATAAATCCAGCTTAGTATGACCATCTGCCAAAACACTGACCTAACTGGTCAAATTTGTAGACCATCCAGCAACAGCTCATGACCATATGTTTTGGCAGGAACAGACATTAACAATGCCAAAGCTTCAAACTAAATGAAATATCGAGGCTGTCACATTTGACTTATGGTATAGACTACTATCTTGTGAATTTTAAAGTAACCCCATAATATGCAGATATGAGTCTAAAAGACAGTCATAGAGCATACAATTTTAATTGTTTTTGAAATTGCTTTGTTTAACTGTGTGCTATACAGCAGGTGCCAAACTATTAATATCAAACAGTTTTCAGCAAAATCTCCAACTGCCATACAGTCAATATAAAAGTATACACACCCCTGTTTAAACTGCAGGATATAAAAAATATTCTGATGTAAAATAAATTAAACAGAATTGCTGTAAATCAAGTTGGATCAAAATCTAATAAGATGACAGACTATTATCCAGAAATTTGCTGTATTACAAGCAAAATATACTTTAACAAATAATTGTTAAGGGGTGTACACACTTATCTAATCAGGTGCCTTTAAGTTATTTTGTAAAGTTATTTTTCCTTTTGTTTTTGATTCTAAAATTTTTTATTCTAAAATTTTGATTTTAAAAATTTTCATTTAAATTTTGTTGGTTGCTTTATCATATTAATATATGATAATATATGATTTAATTTTTTATACAACTGAGCAATTGATGGCTAAGGGCCTTGCTCAGGGGCCCAGCAGGGGCAGCTTGGTGGTCCTGGGATTTGAACTCACAACCTTTCAACTGGTAGT
Source organism: Tachysurus vachellii (assembly GCF_030014155.1). Lineage (NCBI taxonomy): Eukaryota > Metazoa > Chordata > Actinopteri > Siluriformes > Bagridae > Tachysurus > Tachysurus vachellii. The sequence continues at coordinate 8,458,303 of NC_083476.1, read as the reverse complement.
CCGACACCTTAACCACTGAACTTCCACACCCTCATTATAGCAATTGTATTTCTCAAAAACCACACAAAAGGAAACACATTTTCCTTTTTTTCAGCCATTTCATCAGAAACAAAATAACTGCAGTACACTAATTTCTAATGAAAACTGGTGCAAAAACTAATAATGTACAGTAAGCAGAAATGAAGGAAACAACTTGTTTATAAGAGTGAAGAATGCCCAGAGCAGTTCAGAAGACGGAAAGTTAAAGATATCGCAAATAATCTCTTTTTACTAAAATAAAATTAGCTCTCATGATCAGTGAAGATGCCTAACTTTGAGCAAATTATGTAAAACCGCAGAAGATTCCAAGAACATGAATCTGAAGCTAGAGTGGGCTTTGTCTCAAAAAACTAGGGAATTGAAATGGGAAAATGTTGGACAATGTATTTCCAGCATTTTTAAACTATCCTAGATCATATAAAAGATGATTATGAAAACCCTATTGTTAAATGTCTTCTCTGCTGCTCCTCCTGCACTGAAAAGGTTCATAGCAAAAGGATTGGACACTGAGATTTCTGCATTGATTTGTTCTAATTCCATTTGCTGCAGTTCCAATATTTGGTAAGAAGGAACAAAAATAACTCTTTCAATAAATGCTTTATCCTGGTCAGGGTCACTGTGTATCTTGAGCATCTCTGGGCAACACTGGATGTGAGATAAGAAATACTCTGTGGTTGGGCCACCATTCCAGGACACAATCTGAAAACATTTACACACTCATTCGTGGGCATGGAACATCAATGTTTATCTGTCAAGTAGCAGCATTTTAACATCACTGATCACTCAAAAGAAGTAATTAGTATTTTGACAGAATTGAAAGTTATGAATTAGGACTTAATGAGTATAAACCTTTGTTTGATGGCTTATATGCAGTATTCTGTATGATCAGGCCCCACCTGCCTCAACATGGCGTATGTCATGACATTATTTGGTTTCTCTTTAACTGGCATAAAATGGATTTGCTTAACATTTGGAAATGTAATGGCACATAAGAGGTTAAGTCTAACTGTGCTTATAGACATGGCAAAAAGAAAACAAGGGCACAAACACTGGGAATATAAGACACATTCATTATTTACAGAAGCGATAGTCCAGCTTGATGGCACATAAGTACATGTTGGCGCAATAAGGTTTGGTGTGTCTCCCAGTTTCTCACAGTTTCAAGAGCATGGAGGATATACCAGGAGACGAGCCATTACAAGAGGAGCACTGGACATGCTTGTAGAAGGGCAACAACCTAGCATCAGGACCAGTATACACCCCTTTGTGCAAGTAGTAACGGAAGGAGCAGTAGTGCCTCTGGCAGGCTACTAGCAGGCATGTTTCCAAACAAACTGTCAGAAAAAGCCCTATGAGGGTGGCAAAAGGCATCCTCTTCTGGAACCTATGCTCACAGCCCAGTGCACCTTAATTGAACAGGAATTGGCAGGTCTGTCATTGGCACCACATTTTCCTCATCGATGAAATCAGATTCACAGTGAGCACATGTGACCAATGTGAAAGAGTCTGGAGATACTGTGGGGAACATTATGCTGCCTGACCGGTTTGGGTCAGTGGTGGGTTAGTGATGGTCTAAGAATATCCTTAGAGGGCTCAGACCTCCACATGCTAGCCAGTGGTACCCTTACTGCTGTTAGGTACCAGGATGAAAACTTCAAAGCCATTATTAGACCTTACATTGGTGCCAGGGGCTCTGGGTTCCTCCTGTTGCATGATAATGCCTAGCCTCATGTGGCCAGAGTGAGTAGTAGTTTCTGGATGATGAATGAATTGATTCCAAATGAGAACCTCTAGGACGGAACATCCGAAGCCATCAAGGAACACCACAGTAGCACTCATAAATAAATAATAAGCATTTTGTTTTATTTGTTTGGTTCTTTTTTGTTGTTAGAAAAATACCTACATTTAGTACAACACAACGGCTCACCATCTAATCATCATCTTGTGAATGTACTAAAGTATTCAAATCTTATTTTATTTTATTTAACTGATACGATTATGTACTGTTAAAATTAAGTAGCATCACATTTGATGTAAAAAGTAACTCTTATTCCTTTTGAAAATCTACTAAAACTAGATATTAAACTAAATATTAGATAGATACCTAACTGAAATTAGATTTTTACAGTTGAGAACAGTAAAGAAAACAATTAAGGAAACAATAAAGGAAACATGAAAATAAAAATTATATTTTGTCAGAAGTTAAATAACTCATAATTAATCAATAAGTAACAATAGCTGGAATTTGTTTTGCTGCTCAGTTAATTGCATTTGCCCATTCTACTTTCCTTAAAAATATAAAAAAGAAATTCCCACTGAAGAAATGATGAGACTTGAACATTAACAGGAAAGGGATCCACATGGGTGCATCCACAACAGCAAAACGTGGTTCACAAGTATAGAAGGAAACCTAGAGTGGCTATACTCTTAAGAAGAAATAATAATAATAAAAAAAGCTTTTCATTTAGAAAAAAATTCCACCATTGAACAGATAAATCTGCAATATACAACCCTGCTCAGTATTATAACATTGCTGTGGCACAGTAAAGTGAGCACCAATCTGCATCTACAAGCCCCCTTGACTGCCTTGTTAATAAGAAATTTAGAATAAGTGTCGTTAATAAAGAAATGTGTTATGAGATGTCCAAAATAGTGGCATGTTAGTGTCATTATACCAAATAAGCACTCAGTCTTCTAATGAAAATATAAAGCCAAACACTGCATTATACAGCTGGGATTGATGTTCCTGAGCCTGCAGCAAATGTCCTTGTGTTAGTTGGTTGAGAATGAGTGGAGCTTTGCTCTCCGGTATGGAACAAATTGAGTTTCATTTTAACATTGTGAATATATGCCCTGGGACCTGCACCCATATACTGTAATAGTTCAAACAAAGAGAAGCCACCGAGGCTTGATGGATCACTTGTACCACACAAGTGTTTAAGAGAATACCAGTCATTGTCATGCACAATCATCTTTTTAAGCATTTGATTAAATAATTTGACCAGTATGTATTTATCTAATCCAATTCTGTTAAAATGGCCTAAGAAGGTCCATGCCAATTCTTTTTAAAAGCCTCCTTGATTACCAGAAGAGACTACAATAGTGCTTTTGGGATAGCCAGAGGACAACTGGCCCGCTTACCAACTGACATTCCTGGGGTCATGTACACCACCTTTCAGCGCATTCTCCTACACTTCCCGTCTCACGACACTCACTTCCAGTGTCAGTCATCTTGAATTTTCAGCAACCATGCACTATATAAACACACTGTCAACACATGGTTCTTTGTCAGATAGTCTTTTTAGTCTGCCTTGCGCTTCCATTTAGTTATCCTATCATTGTTCCTGTTCTGCCTGGTTTTGTCTCTGGGTGTTCCCGGACCCAGTTTCTGCCTGCCCTGCAATATTTCTCCCTGGTTTGACGGTGCCTGTTTTTCTAGTTTTGGATTTTTGGACTATTTATTAACCTTTTTTCTGCCTGCTCTGTGTTGCACTGTTGCCTGTTACTTAGATAATGTTTATGTTTATGACTATTGGACTGTCTGTTATATTGAACTGGGCCCCCCTGTTTCAAGCCTGCTTGCATTAAAGACTCTGGTCTTGTGTGTATTTTGCATTTGTGTCCTCGCCTGCCATCCCTGACAACACCTGCATACATCACTGTGAATGTCCAATAGGAACAGATCACGAGACAGTTAAGAGTCATATCCTGCTCATGTAAATTCTGTACATAAAAAAATATTATGCACATGGGAAAGCATTTCTTTGTGGCACTTGGGCACCAAAAACAGTGCATTCATCTGAATGTCTTGCATCACTTGATAAACATATACTTACTTACCAAAAACTATGAGTTGGTTTGTGTGACTTCCAGCTGTAAAAAAACAACAACTCAGAGGCTCTTCCCCTCTCAGAGCAGCCACGGACTGCCACTCTAATATATTATTATGTCTTGATTTACAAGCATTCCCTTTCACAATGATTGAGACTTGTGAAATCTCTTAGATGGATAATGGTAGAACTCTCCTCTGTTTGAACACTATGCTTTTGGCCCAAAAATTTATAGTGATTGGCACCAGTGAATATATTCCTGAATGTCCTTGTGTACACACCTCAGCTTTACTTAGCATACCCATCTTGAATCGGGTATTGTTGGATTGAGATTTGTTTATGATATCACAGGAACCTCAAGATACTGTACACTCATGTTTGTAAATCGGTTGCAAGCCTTATGGTCTATGATAGAATTATTATCTTCTGCATACTCAAGAGAGATTTCCACCATTCTATAACTTTTATGATTTTATGCTGCTTTGGCTCCATCCATTGATTGTAATGGGAATTCTTTTTTTTTTTTTGCATTTTATCTGTGCTTATGCTCTTTCATTCCTTGTTGAAATAATAATCTAGTATTGAACTTGAAGTAAGTTGCAACAAGTACAGGGGTTTTCCCTGTGACAATCTGCCTGTAACTTAAATACATTTACATAACACCTTAAAATTTGGTGCAAGTAGATGTGTAATCTGCCCCACATTTGTTCAGCCTTTTATGAGATTAATCTAAATTAATCAAGCTGTTAATTGTGGCAATGGCTTATACGAATCCTCTGATTGCTCCTCTCCACCTTTATGCTCAGAGCGATAGTAGGATATTAGGCTGAAGTGATGGAAAATCTGTTCAAACAACACCTTAGCCATCTAAAAAGCCCAAATTTAAAATATGGGAATTTCACATACTTCAGAAACATACCTCTGATATAGAGATTTTGTGATCAAATTATACCCTTTAGATAGTGGAAGATAGTCAAACAAAGTTGTTTTTATTTACATAGTGGCCTACAGGAGGTGAATAAGGAGGCTTGTTTGTTGAATGTGTTGAATGATTTGACATAATAATGTCTTATGTGAGTGTGGGGCACCAGTCATATTGTTGTAATAGCTGAGTGAGGCGTGAAATACCTGTGTGGTTTAAGCAACAGCAGTATGTGACAATATCAACAGTTGATCTTGTACTTGTTACAGGGTGTACACCTCCAATTCAATTAATTTTATTGCTTTTATCTCAAAGCAGATTTACAGAAGTATTGAAACAGAATAAAAAAAAAAATCAGGTTACTATACATGTTTAACATCTATCCCTAATAAGCAAACCAGAGGCAATGGTGGCAAGGAAAAACTCCCTGAGATGATATGAGAAACGTTGAGAGGAACCAGACTCAGAAGGGAACCCATCCTCATTTTGGGTGAAATGTAATTTATGTCATTTCTACAACAGCTCATAATTGTGCAACCTAGAGCTCCTTCTTTCCATGGTAGCAGGAGTTGCATCTGCATAATACCTAACGATTCTTCAAGATAAATGGTCACTATGCACAAATCTGGACTGATGATGACGATCACTGCTGGGTTGCTGAGCAAAGTCCTTAAACCTCAATTGCGCAGTTGAAGAAGAGCCATTTATTTGCTTTTACAAACATTAGCAGAATGTTGGAGGTGGTCTGGTTGTCTCTTTCTAGGATGTGGATTAGAATGTGGTCTGCCTTTCAACAGCCATACTGTACACCATATCAATACAACCCCAGCCTTTTGGCAAATCTTTTTTGACAAACTCATTTTCAAAAATAGGCAGTGTAGGTCAACCAATGCAATATAAAAGGTGACAGTGTCTAAAAAAACTTAGACAATATGAGAAAGAAAGCTTAACAGGATCCAGACTAAAAAGAGAAGTCTTACCCTATTGGTTGATACCAGATTATAAATCATTACATAACTAGACGGTCATGAAGAGAAAAAGCAAACCATTCTGTATGCTCAAAGGAGAATACAAAAGCTACTTTACTGTCACAAAAACTGCCTGATTTTAAAATAAGTCTGCTAATTTTTAAATAAATAAATAAATGTATTTCTTAAATACTTAATGGATCAAATTGCCATAGCATTTAACCATAAATTATTTCTCTAATGGCATTGAGTTCTCACCTCATATGGATACAGGAAGTTATCTATCTGTAACAGTTTCACAAAGTGCAGCAGTAAATTATCACCAAGCATTTAACTGTAGTGTCTGCATGCGAAAACAAAATTTGCATAAATGGTGGGCGCATGACAAATTAAAATACACACACAGAATAAGTATGGGTGCCCATCTATAATGCAGGCATAGATGGGAAATGAAGTGTCTCAATAACAGTGATTTTGTGTAAGCACTTTTGGTAGTGCTTGTAAACACTGACAGATTTGCAATGTTTTGGTTTATAGTTGTTGCTTTTACCTTCAAGAAAAATATTTCTCAGTGCATTTAAGATACACACCTAACTCGCAACTCGTCATAACATCTCTTCATGCCTCTTCATCATTGCTAAAGCATAAGGAATGCATTCGTCATTGTTTTATTTTGTCGTCTGGCAAAGTGCACTGAGTAGCAGTGCTTGATCTACAATCACAAATATTTTGTTTCAAATAACATTTTGTGAGTGTTATTGTGAGCTCTTTTTTCTTGCGGTAAGCAGATTTTGATCCAAACATTTCACATGCAAGATGAGGCTGGAGGGATAAGAAGAAAAGGCTCATTGAGAACAACAACAAGAAGAAAACTTGGACATGGACTCTCTTGTAACAAGAACGTCTGTATGAATGTGGATTGTGATCTGATTTTATCTGAAAAGCAAATAAAACCACAAAAGCAAATATCCCAATGATCATAAACCCACAATAAAGTCTTTACTTCTACTGTCATACATCATAGTGTCACTAGCCACAGTATTCTGTTTACAGAGGATCTGATATGAAACTAATCATGCTAAACACTGAGGCTGTCAGAGCCAGATTTCAGTTGATTTTAGCAGATGATAAAATTCTAAAATCATATATGTTGATTATATTAACATATTTACTGCTGAACAGTCCCATTGGTCTGTTCATATGCTAATACACTAGGGTATTGATCAATCAGTGAGAGAGAGAGAGAGAGAGAGAGAGAGAGAGAGAGAGAGAGAGAGAGAGAGAGAGAGAGAGAGAGAGAGAGAGATACAGAGAGAGAGAGAGCGCTTCCATAAAAACAAGTGCCACCCCTAAAGAGAATCTCTAATTGTTATCATGCTGAACAGTTTTTTACCCTAGCCAGGGTGTGTGTGTATGTGTGTGTGTGTTTCTGTGTCTGTATGTTTGTTCAGGCAGCTGGCTTGTTGTAGTAATAAAGAAAGAGAATCAATAGGGCATGCAGTGGAGTCGAGGGCTACTATTCATCATTGCTTCTACCCGACTCCCATCATTCATCAAGCTCAATGAGGCAGCAAATAGGAAAATGACTATTTGTATCAAACACATCTGCACTCATCCACCCAGGTATTTTATTTCCATTAGTTCTTGCACTAAAATATGCACAGCATGGGTGTGTGTTTGTGAGATCGCACAGGATGCTTATAGAGAATTATCTGAAGAGAATTGGAAGAATAAGTGTGTATTTGGAAAACATATTTATGAGTGGACACACTTTCAGACATGCCCATCCTCCCCTGTTCTGTACTCACCCCATAATCTTTTATTGGCTGTCATTTGAGGATTTTAGTGGATGTCTTTATCTAACTATTCCTGTTCTTCCTCTCTTCACTCTTTTATCTCTTTGTTTTTGCTATATTCCTCCATTCTTTCTTTGTTCTCTCTCTCTTACTTTTTGTATCTCCCTTTTCACATTCTTTAAGTTTATTTTCTATTTTGCTGTTAAGGTCTCCTTTATTTCTCCTCCCTTTGTCTTTCTCTTTTCTTCTCTATCCCTGTTATCTGTGTCACCTTTTTTGTCTCCTCTGTCTATCTTTATTTTGCATTCTCTACATTCTGCACTCTTCTTTCTTTGGCCTTTGTCTCTTTTTCTCCCTCTCTATATACCCCTTCCACCCTTTCCTACATTTGTACCATTTACTTTAATAGTTACATCCTCTCTGCATCTGTCCTTTTCCTCCCTATTTCTAATTATTCTCCTTTCCATTATTTTTTCTTATTCTAAAGATGGAATTTATATGAATTTTCTACATATATTGCATGTGTGTTAAGCGTCATACATAGATGTTCATTTAGGTATCTGGCAACATGCTTGCATTTAATATGAAGGTCTACTAGTGCAGGAGTGTTAGATTCTGTCCAGGCCAATTCAGACCATAAACTAAACAGACCATAAACAGACCATAAACTATGTACATTTATTCCATATTGATTGTTGTTTTTTTTTTTTTTTTAAAAAAAAAGATGGGCTAACACACAAACTGTAGTGTATACAAAATATGTATATACAGTATACTTGCCAGATATTTCAGAAGATCCATAAATGTTGCTGTAGGTCTCTCTGCAGCCTCCCTGATAAGTTTCTTTTTAGTTTTTTTTTAACAATCCTTGAGTTACAAATTGTTCTTGGTAACATTACTGTGCTGTCCCTTTCCTCCAACTGGACATTATGGCATGGTGCTCCATGATACAGCTAATGATTTTGGAAGTTCTTTTGTACACCACTTCTGTTCAATAACATTCAACTGGACAAAAACCCATCCAAACTATATAGTAAAAGAGTAGAAAAAAGATCTCCAGAGACTGTTGTATATGAAATTCCCAGAAGATCAGCAGTTTCTGAAAACTCAAACCAGCCATTCTCCATTCCACAATTAACCTCTCAAAGGACTAGATTGCATTACAAGTAGGGTCCCAGCAACAGTGTTCACCGAAATATTTAATCTCTCCTTGTTAGTTATCCCTACATAATGCAAGTAGTCTATTATTATTCCTGTCCTGAAGAAACCTCAATGACTCTCTCCCAGCAGCCCTGACCTCAGTTGTGATGAAGTCTCTTACCAGTCTTTCAAATCACTTCATCACTTCTTCACTTCAAGTCACCCTGGACCCATTACAATTAACATATTGTCCCAATCACACTAAAAAGGATGCCATCACATACCTCCTTCATACATCCCTGAGCCACCCTGTGCGACAAAAAAGGAATTATGTCATCAAAATGTGGTTTGTTGACTACAGTGCAACATTTATGTAACACCATAATGCTCTCCATACTTACTACCAGGTTGGAGATCCTGGGACCTGATCCTGTCCCTATGACAATGGATCTCCAACTTGCACTGACAGACAGACCAGATGCAGTATGGCGGGCCCTCTGTCATCCTCAGGAAGGCCCTTCATTCTTTTTACCACCATAGAAGATTAAAAGATTTTAAAAATGCCCTCTAAGATACTAAGGAACTTTTAGACCTGCACCATTGAGAGCATCCTGGGTGTGCCTGCCTGTTTTGGGAACCGGACCAAGCAGGATAGATAGGTTCTCCACCAATGCAATCAGCTGAGGTGGTGCAATCTGCTGATCATTTCATCCTCCCTGATCTTCAATCAATTTACAGCAAGCAGTGATGGAACATGGAAGGAACATAGTGAAGGACCCCAGCCATTCAACAAAATTCTCCGTGCGGTCAGAAAAGCTCTTCCATTCGTAGAAGGCCATCACAGAAACAAGGAGGATAAACTTCATTCAGGCCATCAGACAGGACAACAAACAAGACTAGAGCTTGGGTTTTTTCTGGACTTTTCAACAACACAGATGCCTCAGTCACCCACCATGGATTTATTTCATTGGGTTTATTTTTGCAGGAAAGTATGCATCCCCGATATTTGGCACCGGACTGAGTCTAATTCTCCATACTTTGGTAATTTGGGTCCAGTATGCATATAACGTTGTTGTCTAAACATACAGATCTTTTATGATGATGCACAATACTGGTCCACGCTCAATACTGGGCCCCAGCACTGCCAAGCTGCCACTGTTGGGCCCTTGAGCAAGGCCCTCAACCCTCCCTGCTCCAGGGGCGCTGTATCATAGCTGCCCCTGCACTCAGACCCCAACCTCCTCAGTTGGGATATGCGAAGAAAAGAATTCCACTGTGCTGTATGTGGCGATAATAAATGCTTCTATGCCCCCTTTCCTTATATCATGTAAAGGTTTCTCACCAACCGGAAACACACATCATCCTAGCCTCCTATGTAATCCGCATGACTTTCCGAAGAAAAACTGGTTGTGTATATATCGATTTACATCCAGGACACAATGGCAATAATTGATGGAGTACAATGCAGGAACAGCAAAAAACCCAGAGGTGCCTGCACATGCTTGCGTGTGTGTGCTGCACAGTAGCGCGCCATGAGAACGGGTCTCGCGAGAGGCACTTGGGACAGGGGGCTGTCTGAGCTCTATTTGTATGAACAATCAGAAATCACGCACCCACACAAAAATGCCTCCCGTGTTTACTCACCGATTCCTCTCGAGTAGACAGGCCCATTGACTGCGATGACTGATGCTAGATTTTACAACAGATCGCGCAACACGCTCCCCTTCACCTAATCTTCCGGTAAAATGTTTATCGCCATCAATCCGTCCATGTTCCCTGTGACATTAGAATAATTCGGTGTGTATAACCTTTAGCGACGGCTATTGATCGGGGTCCACCACACCGGTGCCCACATAGACAACAAAAATAAATGATTGCGTACGCCTGGAATAAAAAAGTGGCCCTATTTTTTTTTCGCTTTTATGTGGCCCTATTTAAGAAACACCGAACTCCTCAGTCTATCATGGCGCAGGACACCCTAAAACCTTTCTATTAGACATTTATTATGGTGAAATAAATGGACATCGGGTGATTTGTATACTATGTTTATTTGACATCATCTAAGGAGCATCAGCACCAGACAGGAAGTTGACCCCCAGGAATTTTGGGGTAGAAAAATAACATGCTTTGGATAGTTTTAGATGTTTTTTTAATGTAGTTTTAAATTTTAGATGTTATTTTTTTTAATCCTGTTATACTGAAACCACAAGAAATTAATTTTGAGATTTTACTTTCTTCATACGCAGTCAACACCTTGAGGATTTCAGAAATGTACCATTTGCTGTATTATTTGTTGTGTTTTTATTAAACTATGTAAAGGTGGGGAGAGAGAGAGAGAGAGAGAGAGAGAGAGAGAGAGAGAGAGAGAGAGAGAGAGAGAGAGAGAGAGCAGAAGGTTTGAGATAAAACAGCAAATTCAATAGCGAGGCTGAGGATAAGAGCATTTAAATTTACACTCTTTTTGAAGACAGAGTACAAATAATAAAGATGATGTACAGTAAATGGACAAACCGTTATTAGGGTAGAAGCATTTGAACGTTATTAAACATTTCCCTGAATATGAGGATCAGGTCCTTGAGAGACGTCACCTACACGTGAGACGTCACCTACACGTCAGACGTCACCTGCACCTTTACACAACCTGGCGCGTCACGTTCCAAATTCCAAAGTCATCCAATTTTGCTCCAATCACGACAATTAGTCCTAAATTATCACCGGGGTCTGACAGACGTTCCTTGTAACCGTCTCTTTCTTTTTCTCTGCACCCGGCGCTAATCAGCCACACTCATTACTGACGCTGATTAAACTGCTAATTAGCCAGCGGCGGCCCTCGCGCTCTTCGCTCAATATCAATTAAGGCGAGCAGCTTGCGCGCGCTCTCGGGAATGCTGTCCAAATGCTTGATAGTGCCACTTATTAGTTTGGAAAAACTAGGAAAATACCAATAATCAACGGTCCGGGGAATAAAAAAAGTCAAAGTGGGTGAATTTTCTGGGGAGCAGCCGATGGTTTTTTTCCTTAGTTAAAAGAAAAAACCTAAACTTTTTAAATCTGAGCGCGTGCAGAAGATGGACGACGGTAGTCTAATAATAATAATAATAATAATAATAATAATAATAATAATAATGGCCCTCATATCACATAAGAATGTCTTCTGTAAGTCAGCTGTTATTTGTCGTGTCAGAGTAAGACATTGCATTATCTTTGGCTTTTTAAACGTACTATTGGCTTTAATGAATCGTATTAAGCCGTGACAAATCTGAAATCCTACATCATTAGGTCGTTCCGGTTAGCGATGAGAATGAACATTTTTCTTCCTCTCTGTAACCTCTTTAGTCTTGAAGTTAATGGCGAATGATTTTATATATTTATTTAATTAGAGGGCACTTCGCTACGAATCCAACGGTTTGTCTGCCACGTCCTAGATTTGAAGTGATCCAGCAATAATACATGTGAGAAGCCTAAAACATGTCCGCCTCAAAAGTCACGTTAATATCCAGATTAAGTGTTTAATCAGAATCAAAGGCTTTTTTTTTTCAGTGACAACATCCAGGACACATGGATTGTAGCCTATGTGAATTTGTTTCCATTTTCTGAGAGACAGAGTGTCTAGAAAACAGTATTTGCACAATTATGGTACTGAATATTAGAAGACAAAACATCATAAAATCTTTTTTTTATTCAGATTACATGTCCTAGTTTATTTCTGGTGTTCTATAAGACAAATTGTAGCTTTTGACTTATTTCCTGGAGTTATTTTTGTGGTCTAATATACTCACATGATGTATTGTCAACATTCTAAATGAATGGTCTCCATGCTTAACACCTGTATATGATTCCCAAGCAACAGCATGACTGCAAACTGGGCCTGCATTGGAATTTGGAACAGTCTCTTTATTCTGGTCAGGATTGCAATGGATCAGGAGTCTGTCCCAGTAACACTAAGTGCAAGGTGGGAACATTCACCACGTGTAAGATTGTGTACTACACTTCGCAAGCGTGTTCAAAATTCAAGATTCTTAAAAAAACATTTTTTGTTGCTGTTCACAATGCATACAAATTTTAAAAATGTAATAATTTTGTTATCTTATAGTAATAATGTAGTCAATGTTGTTTTAGCTATAGATAGCTATGTCATTCAGAAGCTACAAGAGCCACATCATCTAAACCATTCTAATATTAGATGACTAATTTATCCATCTTAGTTAAGCATGTTTTAACGCTTGTTAATAATACTAGTGTGACTTGTCAGTATGCGGTTGTGTAGGCATACATTAGCTTCAGATAAGCTCCAGTGTACTGAATAACATTTACATTTACAGCATTTAGAAGATGCCCCTATCCAGAGCGACGTACAAGAGTGCTTTTAAGTCTCTATTGATGAACACATTTTCACTGGTTCACTAGGTTAGAGACTTAGGATACCATTAACCTAAAACTTAATATACACTTACAACAAACACTAATGGAAATGTGGTAGTTCAAGCCTTTCAGGAAGAGGTAGGTCTTCACTAGTGGTTTAAAGAATGCCAGTGATTCAGCTGACATCTAGGAGAAGTTTATTCCACCATCTCGGGTGCCAAAACAAAAAAGTGTGTTGTGGTATACCTCTTACCCTGAGTGATGGTGGGACCAGTCGAGCAGTGGTAGATCTGAGGGAGCGAGAATAATTATCTGAACGTGCAATATTGAAGTATGCTCAAGTTCATTTAGATTTTAAGTATCTGTATCAGATCGGTCAGCATGCAAGCAAATAATTTGTTAAATTTAGAGCACTGATTATGCATGATGCTTTTGAGGAGTAAAATTTAAGCCACTCATCACTACTAACTTGCTGGCTTATTGTGGCTAAAAGAAAAACACATAGACATCCTTGTGTTGTTTTTTTTCACTTCCTGTATCAAATGTTCCGTGTTTGAAAATGACCTATTTCTGACCAAGGTAAGTAAATGCGGCAAATAATGTAATTCAAATGCATATGGCTTACCTCGGAAGTGGGAAGTCAGAGCTTTTGACATGCTCCAAGGTACACCGTGGGGAAAATATGAACAGGTTATTAGCAATAAACAGTAAATGCAGCAATACTTTATACAGCTCTTCCATCTTTCAAAAGTTTCTATTGTATTTCATTTCAAGTCATTTTACGGAATATGCCTGTCTGCAGGAATATGCTACTAAGGTGTACCAAAGAATTAAACAAGAAAGATTTTAACAAAATTGTTCAGATAATGTTTTAGTAGTAATAAATTTGTGCCATTAAATTACCTTAAAGCATGACAGCTATATTTAATTGCGAGAGTTTGCATAAACAACAGTGCAGTGCCTCTGAAATTACAGTAATGCACTGGAAGTAATAAACTGTGAGTATCAAGCAAGTACATTTAATTTAAAATAACTTACTGTGACTTAAAATTACAAGCAACTGTAAATTTGCAGTTCTGTACTGGTGTATGTGCTGCCAGCAATTTACAATAAACATTACTTATTGTACATTTTGTACATAGGGTGCTCATAAGTCCTTATAAAGTGTTTATTATGCATTAACAAGTACTACATTGTCTCAGATTTGAAGTGTCATTTATAATGATGTTTAATGAAAGCCTTCATTAAATTGCAAAGACAAAACCACTGTATGTTCACATGGATTAATGGGTGAATAATCAAGTGTGAACACACTATTAAAGGTGGCAGTTCATGTACCATTCTATGGCTTAGGACCTACTTCAGCACTTCAAAGTAAGTTTCTTTTTTTTTTTTATTTCTACAAAATTGAAAACAGGTGAAAATGTTAAAGTATTATGGTATTTTTTTCAGTCAGTGAAAGTATATGCATTGATAAATATTTTTAAATTACATTTTTGCTGCTTCTCCAACTTTGTTTTAAAATAATTTTTTTTTACTATTGCTCAAGCTGACCTGTTATTGGAAGTGTACTTAAAGAATATTTTCTGATGTACATTCATTTTCAATCATAGGTCTATGTTCATATAACATTTGATGTCAAAAATATGCTGTTTGTCTACAAGGATGGACCCAATGTAAACAGAAGGTTGCTAGATTTTCTTTAGAAATAGTGGGGTGTAGATTTTATAGTAGTTTATTTTTCACTGTACAATAAATATAAGAGAAAAAAATATATTTTTACTTACTGCTAACGTAAGTTCCCCACGATGTCCTAGCAACTGATTTGCTGCATCTTTGCATGGTAAATGTCTAGTGGGTTGATGAGGGAAATGTGTGGTTTTATTTAAGCAAATAAAAAAAAAATCATAATGAGGATCAGAAGAGAACAGGAGTATTTTTAATGGCAATAGAGATTGTGATAGTAGCAGAACTACATTACTATCAGCATGCATATCACATGGTCTTGTCAGATGTTTCTTAATCATTTGTATCTTAGTAGCACCAATATTTAAATTCTTGATTTAAATTTCGTGTCTCATTATTGGGGCAACCTCCCTTGTGCTGCTGAAGATGTTGTGCCACCTTCTTTCTCTGCTGAGAACATCATTCTTCCACTTTGTGTTGTAGATGGATGTATGTCCCTTCCCACTCTAGCTTCTTGGAGGACAATGTTCACACCAACCCCTTAGCTATGCTTAGGAAACCTCTTCATCTTGCTGTTCTGCACAGGACATCAAACCTCCTTCCTACTCTGCTAATGGTAGTGCTCCCTATGAACCTCATTGACCTAAGGGCACCCATCAGCAAAGAGACATCTCACCTGGTTGTCTAAGACCCCTTTGACTGTATTTCATGGTTCAGGAGCCTCGTGTTATGGGTATTCTGTCATGGTAGCTGAAAGGCACAGAATTACCTTAACCTATCGGCCTGCATGTGACATATAACTTAATCACTCTTACTCTTACCTGTGTCTCATATGCACCATTATTTATGTATTATTTACCATTATTCTTTTTTTTTGTCTCACTGTAAAGAGAGTTTTTTGTTGTGGTTTTTGTGAGTGAGCTATAGCTTATAGTCTATGCTTCTTGCCTTTATCCATAGTTGATAATTCAGGTTCTTGTGTTCACCCTTTGTTTTGTTTGTACTTTGCACAAAATAATCTGCACTTGCATGTGCCTAAGCCAGTAAATCCTGACACACATGCTGACTTTTGTTCTGATTATGTAGAGGAAAGAGGATCATTTAAATGCTGTTATTGCACGTATTTACAATTTAATCTGCACCCATAAAAATATGCATAAAAATTAACTATTCTCACCAGTACTGTGAGGGGCAACTGGACTAAAATTTACCACTAGCTGAAGGATCATGTTGTATGTCATTATGGTGCACCAGTGCCAAAGTAACTAGGGCTGAGTTTAAATCTATTTACTGATATGCCTTGTCTTGTCCCCTTGGAGCAATTCCCTGTCACAAATTACACCTGTATGACACTAGATGTGTAAACAGAAGCATTGCATGCATATTGTGCTTTCACACTGGCAGCGATTGTATCGTGCACCTTATCTGTGACTTAAAAGTTCAGTTTAATGCCATGTTTATAATGTTAAAGTTAATAGATCTAGGTAAGAAACCTCTGCAAGGGGCTTATTTTCACACTAGATTTAGTGTTTTCATATTTCATAGAAGAAACATGTTTTATCTGTTGCTAAGAAGAGTGAAACATGGACTTAGGGTTGTCTTCCTTAGTCAGGTGATTTGTTTATAAAAGCCAGCATTTTCTGAGGTGATATGATACTGTTCCTGTAACAAACTGGCAAATCGGCAGACCAAATCGGCAGACAGAAAATCTGGAGTAAACAGGCAAGGAGTTCATAAACCGTGATAGCAATTAAAACAGCTAACAAATCCAAAACATAATCCAAACTCATAAATAATGTAGAATATCACCAAAATCCAAAACATGTGAAAGGAAGCAAGAGAAAAATGAATGGTTCAGAATCGCAGTAAGACCGGGCCAATTTTAAGTCAGTGTGCATGTGGCTTAAATGTCTGTAACCTGGAAGTGCTCCATGTGAACTGGATGTCTCAGTATCCTGGTGATGGCTCCATCTGGAAGATTGGAGAGGGAATTGCATAGAATGCTGTTACAGAATCCCTATAGGTGGGATCTGGCTCTGACCCAAGATCGTTTCTCCAGAATTTTTTGGAGCTGGATGGCCCTTTGTAGTCATGTGTATGCCATCGCCTTTATTGCCTTACTGTATTAGTAAAAGCTGTTTACTTCTGGGACATCTGAGGGCTCACCCAAACCCTGGAAACAAGGGTGGCATATACAGTACACTGGAGTCTTGCCAGTGGATGACTGCATAAAGGAATTTTGCACATATTCTGCCCACAAGAGAAACTCGCTACACTGGTGTTAATCTTGGGAACAGTGAGCTTTCAGATAATGACAAATTTCCTGGTTTATTCACTCCACTTGGCTGTTGGACTGCGAGTGGCATCAGGTAAAGCTGAGGTTGATCCCCAGGCTTTTGCAAAAGTCTTTCCAAACTCTTGAGGTGAATTGGGGCCCTCTGTCAGATACAATGTCCTTCGGGATGGAATAGGCTCAAAACGCATGGTCGAACAAGGCTAGGACTGTTTCCATGGCTGTTGGGAGGCCTTTCAGCTGTATTATTTTTGCAGGCATTAGAGAATCTGGCTACTGCTAATAACAACACAGTGTTGCTGTAGAAACTGTGCAGATCAGTGCTAAAGATGACTGCTAAGAGTGACCATGGGCAGAGAGGCAGTGTGCAACTCCAGGAGGCCGGGTGCATACAGGCGCATAAGGTGCAGACCCTGACAAACTCCTTGTTGTCTGCTGCCAAGGAAGGCCAATAGAAAATGCTGTGGTTCTGTTGAAAACAGGATGGCTGGAGCTTCGAGCTGCATGCACCCACTGAATTGTGTTCTGTCAGGGAGTGGTGGGTAAATTCAGTTGTGATGGAGTACATTCCAGGGGTTGTGCTTTGTTAGCATAGGCATGCTAATTTCCTCTAGTACTGTATGTCCCAACATATGGGGGCTATGATGTGTGACTGGGTCTGGGTCTTTGGTCACAGGGTCATATTGTTGGGAGAAAACATCAGCCTTGCCATTCTTTGTTCTGGGTCATTATGTTACATTAAATTGAATAGGGTGAAGAACAGAGGTTTAGGTGCTTCGCTTTCTTGATACATTCAATGTCTTTTATGATTTTTAAAGGGTGATAGACAATGACAGTGCCTGCTCTCATCAAGGGCCAATTTGATAGAAATCAGTTCTCAGTTGCCCACATCATAGTTTGCCTCATCTGAGGACAGTTTCTGGGAATAGAAATCATTAGGGAACAGCTTGCTAGGTGAGCCATGGCTTTGAGAAAACACAGCTCCAAGGTTGTGGTGTTTTTGTGGTCTGGCCAACAAACACCTGGCAACATTGTGTTTTCAGGTATTTCCTTAATATATATTTTTTTCACACTTGTGAAAGTCACTGTGTGAAACTTAGTAGATGTCAGCATAATGCTTTTATTGTGAAATCTCTCATTTTTCATGTCAAGCCATGTTTATTTCAACCAGAAACAATGTACTGTCACTTTTCCTTTAAATTTGATTTGTTTCAAACACAGTTATGTTGCAAACTACTCCATCTAATCCACACTCAATCCCAGCAAACATGCCAGACCTAAAGATTACATCTGAATTACAACAGTTATTGCAACTTTGTTGGATTGTAAAACCTACTGCCAAGGCCAAATATGTACCAGTTTTAAAACCCGCTATTTGTTGTATCCTCCTATTGGGGGCTCCTATTTATCAAGTAGTCACGTTATGTGTTTCATTGTGTGGCAAGGACAAGTTATAAAGAGTATTGATGAAGCCAGAGGCCAACACAGCGCTGCAGACTGTTCAGTTCATTGCCATGAATTGTGTGCCATGAAATCCTCCTTTGATTGCCATTGTATGGGTTCTGTCATGAGTATCAGTTTTGTTTGGTACAACAGAATTTTGTATACCTGATTCCTGTTTGTGAAACAATTGCTTTCTATGCTTGTACTTGAAGCATGTATGATTCTAAGCAACATAAATGGTTTGTTTTTACTGTTGCATGTTTGAGTGCATGTACAAAACCTTTTTGACCCATTTTCGTAGCCATACCTACTGTATCTATAGAGCGCCAACACGAGACATTCGCCCAATTAGCAACGCGCATTTTTATTACGCTTTGGTCAGAGGACGCAGCTGGGGGTGCGACGGTTCGCGTTTGCGCATGCGCTGTCCGGCATTTTGGAAGTCAGAATTCTTCAGATTCAGAATTTGAATCAGTAAATACAAGGAATTTGTTTTTTGGTGCTTAACGTGCTCCTGGTACACAAACACACACACACACACACACACACACACACATACATACATACATACATACATACATACATACATATCTGGCTTATTTACGTCTCTTTGCTTACGGTTCTTTTAAGAAGCCACCATCATTATGGCGGATCCAAGAATACGGCAGATAAAAATAAAGGCTGGTGTCGTAAAACGGTAAGTGTACAAAATAACAATCTTATTTAGTGTGTAGCATAGCTGCTAATTCTCCAGAGCTAGTTTCTGCTGTAGCTAGAAACTGTGACGCACAACTAGCGGGCTAGCAGTTTATTTTCCACAGAAAGTGACATGTTGTACCTAGCATGCTAAACCTATAATACATACTTTGTATACATACTTATTACTACATAACACAGTGTTGGAGCTGTTTTTGGAGTATAAAAGCCTTACTACATTCCTGACAACAACAATAATAATAATAATAATAATAATAATACAATTTTAATAATTGTCATTTTCTGTAGTGAGGTTGATATTCTTTAAAATGCCCATGAAGGCTGAACGCAAAAATGTAAATAAAAGCTCTGAGAAGTTAGAGTTTGAGCTGTGTCATTTACTTGTGATGAAATTTTGGTCCTTTTCCAAAACTGAAATGAAGCTCAGCACGATTCTGGTGGTGTCCAGCTGTTAAGGTTCATATATAGACTTTGGAAGAAAAATGTATATACTCGATTATACTGTAATTTAAACCAATAGTATTCCATTTATTTGCCATTTATACAGTACAGTGCCTATGTCAGGCTGACATTAGTACAGTGCATTATGCTAGAACCAGTTTGAACAACATGAAACACAGCTATGGCAAAGAAGATGGCTAGATATCTTGCTGTTTTTATAACCCATGACCTTAAACACCTTCATAAATGGTCTTTGGAATGCTAATCCTATAATAAACCAGTACTCAAATCTCATAACTCATCTCTGTTGATAAACCTTTCACTATTATATCTCCCTCTTAAGGCTGGGCGATATGGTCGAAAACTGTATCACGATATCAGGGTTTCATATCGGTCGATATCGATAATTGTTGAACTTTTTTATGGCCCATTTAAAATAAGGACAAGGAGAAAATATATTACAATTAAACATTTTTATTTTTAATTAAACCTTCCTCTTATCGCAATCCCTTCAGTTATTAAGACAGAAACGTCAACAACCAGGAAAACTCAAATAATTAAAGTCACAATGAACACTTTACAATTATCTCTTAACATTTAAGGTGCAAAATGAAAGAAAATGTAAGAAATGCTTAATAAAGTGTAATAAAATAGTGCAAAGTGTTAAATATAAAGATAGAGAAACCTGAGAATTTAGTGCAAGTTTAGTGCTACCAAGTTCACTAGCTGTTCACCTTCTGGTGAATAAAGTGTTTTAAAATATGTGCAGTGTTTTTTAAACATAAATAGAACTGAGGTAGGCTGAGATACATCTGTAATATAAAAAACAAACCTGATACACTACAGTAACATTCGAAATATAAAACCTGCAGAAATATGAAAAAGTATCTCAAGTTATTCTTACTCTAATCGAAGTTGAACTATTCAAGTATATTTTCAGACTTATAATTAGGGCTGTAGCTATTGAATATTTTAGTAATCGAGTATTCTACCAAAAATTTCACAGATTAACCGATTAATCTGATAAAATGTATTTTTGCTTAATTAAAGAGCAATATTAAATATACAAGAGAAAATAAGACGGGTCTCTTAAAATGAACAACTAATTTGGTTTCCTTTTTTAGAAAAATGAACTTTTATTTTTTAAATGCATACAACAATATTTTCTATCAAAAATAAACATTTTTTTTGTAAATTATTTTCAAATTACTTTTTTAAAGTATCAAAACTAAGGCATACATTAAAATAGATAGTAATAATAATACAAAAATACTGCCTTTAAGTCATGCAACGTAACTTTCAGAAGTAAAAGATTAAAAATCTACAGCTCAGGCATAACATAAGCCTTTACTGTCTAAAGCACTATTCGGACGGGACTAGTTTTACAGGGGGTCGTTAGAGAAATTTCAGTTTCACAGACGTACTTTGTGATTTTAATCCCGTCCGAATCTGCCATGTCTGTCTTTTTCTCACACGACCTGTGTAAAAATTCCAGCGCAAATTACCTACTGTTTTTCAGCAAAATCGGTGCTTCTCTGAGAAATCTAATCCCGTCCAAATGCGAATGTCTGTGATTGCCGAAAATGTTTTTTCCAAAACGCGTTTTCTTGTCTGTTTTGGTCAACGTGAACTACCGTATTAACCCTAGCGCACCGGTATTCAAGTTTCTGCTTTCTGCACACCAATAATGGATGTAAATGTGTTTGCTACCTTGCGAAGAAATATAAAAAATTAAATCAACAAGAAGAGCCAAATCACGTAAATTGTTAAGACTGGCTACTGTAATATCAGTCTCATGTAAGAGTACTTTCCTTTCTATAGTCAATTACATAACGTGAAAATTATATAAAAACGTATTTATTCCAGTGGGTTTATAAGAAGTTCTATATAAAACCATGTGATGACCATACGCAATCCACGCATCCTGGACATGTGGTCTTGTGCAACGCCCACATGTAAAACACAGACACTCCTATCTCCGTAATAAACACAGAGATGTTAGTCCCGTCCGAATCCATACATGAAATGACAGACGTCGGCTGAAAAAAATTCTAACTCTAACGTCGTTTGGAAAACTAGTCCCGTCCGAATAGTTATTAAGAAAAGTAAGAGAAAGAGAAGTAAGAGAAAATTTCTTGAAGCGAAGGTCCGGAAGATCATAATGTCTAAGTAGTTAGTGTGATTATATATTTATGTAGCCTAGTAGTTGTATCAGCATCTGCAAGCAATCAATACCTGACTGTCAAATCAAATAAATTCAGTACAATTCAGAAACTTTTTGACAATATTTATTGTTACGTAACATAGAACCGAACATATGTATGATTGTAGATATGTATAACGTTCTCTCATTAAATAAAGTAGGGCTACATTTCAAAATAAGAGAAAATAAATAAAATGTGAAAATAGTGTATTTTTAAATAAAGTGCTTAACTTGCCCTTTCTTCCATGTGTAACTTTACTCTAATTCTCTCATATCTGTCTTGCACTGTTGAGTCGCAGTGTTTACTTCAGGAATGCACAGACTTGAATGGCTGAGTGGTATCACATGGGATGGCTTAACTCGCATGTAATTGGTCTTTGCATTTCCAAAAGATTGCAAAAGCTGCGCCTAGTAAAAGAGAAGCGTCCCGTCAAGTTTTAAAGCATAACCTTTTGTTTTGGCCGTAGGTCCGGGTCCGTATTGGACAGCTTCTGGGTCCAGACCCGGACCACGGTCCGCCTGTTAGTGACCTCTGACATACATGTACATATTTATAACCAGGTAAATCATTTAGTGAGGTTCACTTTGCAGTATACTTTGCACTTTCCTTTATAACACAACACTGTGATTTAATGTGTACATCAGTCAATGTCTGATTTACTATTTTTTTGCAGTTTAGCCAATACATAGCAACATGGCTAAAACTAGTTGGAAATCACAAATGTCTTCTCTATATGGGCTGTCTGGGTGGCTAGAATTTTGGAAGAATATTTCAACACTCAGTTTAAATATGTCCATGACATCTCTTTTGCCTTTTTTAGGCTGGCTAAGGAAGAGGTCTTGTACATAAAGGAGGCAAAAGAGCAGGAAGAGAGAATTGAGCGTCTGAAAGCTGAGGCAAAGGATGAGTATCTGATCAAGAAACAGGTAAATACAAAAGACAACAGAATTTAACAAAGAACTTGTTTATGTAGAGCACATATAACTTGGTCCTTGGTTGTGAGCAAGTAATGAATTACAATAAATTTGTCTGGAAGAATGAGAGAGAAATTATTCTGACAAGTTTATTGATGGCTACCTTTGATTCAAGCATTCTAGTTTCTAAAATTTCAAAAGTTAAAGTTCATTATTTGCCAGTAGACCCCTGAAAATGCTGTTTGTATAAGTATCAAAAATAAATGCAGACTAGTCATTTTTAGAACTACCTATTGCTGCAATTTAGATCTATTTGGGTAAGTTCCTACCAGCTTTGCAAAATGTTTGTAATTGATTTTCACTCTTGGAATCTGTCTCTCAGTCGTCCGCACATAGAGACTTTTGTATTTTGTCCACCATGGAGGTAAGCTAATTTTGAGGAAAATTGGGTTGTAGCTGCCTCTCTACATTACAACACTAGAAAAGAGGTGTTATTTGTGTAGTAACAGCGTTTAGCTCAGGAGATATTGACTCGGGAAACTCGAATCTGTGAATATGTGGCCAACTTTACTTAAGTCCCTCAGCGTCCCATCGCAGTCCTTCCCGCTCCTTCAGTTCTCTCCAGCGCTGGAAAGCTGATCCTATATTAACAGGGGTACTACTTCTTGCCTTATCGTAAGCCTTTGGCTTTCTTTGTTTTTATTCGCCATGTCAATGTTTCAATCGCTTTCTGCTAATGTCACACATGCGCACTGAACACTCTCTCCGCCCATATTGACAAGAGACGCCTTTTTCTGCTCATTGGCTTTTTTTTTGTATTTATTATTCATTATTCAGGGGATGAATACTTCCAATACTTTCTAATCCACTCTATGAATTGCAAGTCAGAAATGTGTGCTACTGTTGACATTTATCCCCAGAAATGAAAGTGAAGAAGTAGTATAATGCATCTATCTTTGCTATGGCTAAAACTTTTTGGGCCAGTTTCAAGTCTTTTTGTTTGGTTGTAAGAGATGAAGTTTAGGTGGAAACTTTGCTGAAACCTGAAATCAGTGGCAGAGATGGGGAGACTAGACAGAATTGCTGGAATACAGGGTTTGTCATCGAGTGGCAGAGTTGCCAAAGTGCAGACTTCAACCCCATAGACCATCTGTCAAGATACCTGAAGTTGGGCTTTGGTTCCATGTTCGGTTGGGTTCTGATATGGTGACTGGGATGGCCCCTGGAAAAACAATGAATTCATTGTCATATAAGCAGTTTGAGATGACCTTTGCAGGTGGTCAACAACAATACTTAATAAGGCTGTGGTATTCCTTGTGGCCCCACCACTTGGCCCCACCACTTTCTTCTTCTACTTTTGGCTTTTCCCGTTAAGGGTCACCACAGCGAATAATCTGTTAGCACCTAACTCTATTTTTGGCATCCTCTACTCTCCCACCAATTACCTTTATGTTCTCTTTCAACACATACATATATCTCCTCTTTAGGCTTAATCCTGGTCTCTTACCTGGCAGCTCTATCTCCAACATCCTCCCCATATAACCATCTCTCTCCTCTGCACATGTTAAACCATCTCAATCTAGCCTTTCTGACCTTGTCCCCAAAACCTGAGCCAACCTGAGCTGTCCCTCTTTATGTGCTTGTTCCTAATCCTGTCCATCCTCATCACTCGTAAAGAGAACCTCAACATCCTCATCTCTGCTACCTCCATCTCTGCCTTATGTCTTTTCCTCATTGCTACAGTTTCTAACCCATACAGCATAGCTGGTCTTGTACACCTTTTCTTTGATTCTCTACTGAAATGATAACACAAACTCACCTGTGACAAGAGGTTATAATAACCAAATGTTTCATTATTCATCAGAAGAGATCTCAGAACATTCATCATGCTTTGATGCAAATGGGTTTCCACCAGCCATAAAAATGCACATTTTATTGTGGTATGAATCTGCATAGGCTAATAGGCTAGGACACCACCAAGTTTTGAAATGAGTAAAAATATTGGCTTTGGTTTTAGACACATGTTTTCACTTGTCTTTTCTTTATCCTTTTTTTGTTGTGTGACCAAGAGTGAGAGTGATTGCAAGCAACTGAGAGACGGACTGAGAGCAAGCGCGATCTCACTCACATCTGAAGTAGAAGCAGAGAAAGCTTTGCTTTGATAAGTGTGTCTGATGATAACCAAGGTGTTTGCGTGTGTAACAGGTGGAGGTGTTGCAGGAGTCGAGAATGATGATTCCAGACTGTCACCGCCGTTTAGCAATGGCTCATGCTGATCTGCAGCAGCTGTTGGTGAGCTGAAAAAACACCCCTACCTCTATTTGATGACCAAATCAGTCATCTGTGTGAATTTTTCAAATCACACTGAATAGTATTTGTGAAATCTTGTGTATCTTTGTGTGTATGTAATATTCTAATGTTGCATACATCTGACTAGTGTCAAGACTAGATTTAAAATAAATGTTTCACCTTTAGCCAGTTATTGTTTTCTTTCATTAAACATAGTCTGCCTTTTTAGTAATTCTCTGACTACTAATGAAGTCATTTGTTGTGTTTTTTAGTCACTGAGCAATGCTTGTTAAGACATTATATAACTAAACATTATAAAGGGAGACCAATTAATGTCATACCAGCACTGAGCTTTTACTTTATTAGGAATAAAGTGAGATGTTAAATGGCAATGCCTTATACTAGTGTGTACATATTGTATAGTGAAATACAGTTAGGTAAATTACATTTCAGGAAAATTGCATTATTAACCAATTTTAAATATATTTGAGAAGGCATTGAAGTCTTATTCCAATTTTACTTTTTTTCTACCTGTCAGCTACCTACTGTATCAGGCACATCAGTGCAGGGCTAACTGAGAAAATGTGGATTCAGTAGTGATTTATGTCAGTTGTTTGGCATTATTTTGTATTCCAGGAAATGGTGGTGGATCTGGAGGAATTGGAGGAATTCAAGGAGGCCAGAAGTGTTTTAGACTCTGTCAAACTAGAGGGATGATGTAAACACACCTGCGCAACACATGTCCATTCCATTAGTCAGGACTTCTTAATGTTGATTCACACACAAGTCTGATCATTGTTTTGTATTTATTTTGTATTTATTGTTAACACAATGAATATACCATGCCGCTGTTGATTTTTCAAAGTTGCAAAATGGAATAAACTATACATGTACTATATGTGTTCTTACTATATAACATTTTGCATTTATTTCCAGCTGTATCCTCGAAACAAATCTAAAAATCGTTAGTGCTGGAAGCTTAAAAAAAAGGGTGTGGACTTGATGGAGGGTCATCAACTTGTGTGCCACGTCCAGAGTGTAATCAAGGTTGGGCTAAAAGTTTATAAATAAAAGATAAAATACATTCATACATGTGTTGGAGCCCTATACTTTGTTTAGGGTGAGTTACCTTTCTCCTTACACTAATATAATAAAACAAGGGCCTGGAAGCCTGCTGTATTTGTTAGGAATTCTAAGCACTCAAACATGACAATGGAATTGTTAAGATTTTATATTTGTAGATTCAGGCCATGTCAACACTAATACGTTTTCGTTTGAAAACATATATTTTTCTCTCCGTTTTGGCCTTTCGTCCACACTGAGACAGCGTTTTAAGTCAACGAAAATGTAGCTGTTGGAAGATGGTCTCCAAAGCAGATAAATTTGAAAACGCTGTCTTCGCGTCTTAGTGTAGATGCGAAGACGGCGTTTTCAAATTTATCGAAAACGAAAACGTATTAGTGTATAATAATATGAAACATTTTTAGTCATGTGATGCAGTCGAAAGTAAATAAACACCTAGCGGAAATGATGCAGGTTGAAGCTTTACTCATGCGCAGTAGGGAAATGTAAGCGTTTTCATACATTTCAGTGTGAATGAGCAACTTTTGGAAAACGTTTGAAAATGATAATGTGGACGCGGAGCGTTTTTAGACGTAAACTCCGTTTTCAAATATATCCGGATTAGTGTGGACATGGCCTCAGAAGTGCAAATATCTACTATTTTTCAATTGATCAACAAAACCTTATTACCCAAGGTCAAAGATGATGATGATGATGATGATGATGATGATGATGATAACGGCCACCACTGGAATTAATGCTCTTCGTGGAATTTATACATCGAAATTGTACATTGACAGGCCTGCCACTGGTGTATTTAGAAACACAATGCTGAAAAGCCTTGCACACAATATTAGAATGAAAAAATTAAAAGGAAATTTAAACTAGAAACTGTTATTAAAATGTTTTTAATGCCACTGGAAATATGCCTCATCCTTATACCTACATCTGCAGGTGTCCTAAGAAATCTTGGCAAAGTGGCCAGGTAGTACTAATGCTTTATTTGCTCCAATTACAGTCTGCTATTAAAGAATATGGACTTTTTAAGTGGTTGGCATTTGAAGTGGCTGATTCAATACTTTTGGTAGCTCACATAGCCATCAGCCATTTCTCCTCAGATTAGATTCTAGTCAGAAGGCATTAAGGGAACTCCATAAACAAACCTTAATAATTTGGAAGGCCAGGAGGGTATGAACATAGTATAGGAAGAGCTGTAGGATATACCAGGCTACTGGATGAACACACCTGAGGCTTGTACTTGTGTTCTCATTCATGTAATTATCATAGCAGCTGGAACATGCACAAAATCAACCAATAACAGGTCGAAAACTTGTTTGTGCAAAAAAAAAAAAAACATCCAGTAAGTGGCAGTTCTGTGGACAGAAATTGGATGTTGGTGAGAGAGGTCAAAGAGGAATTGGCAGACTGGTCCAGTCACAAAATACAGATCATGTCAAACTGGTCCAATGAACCTGTCAGTGAGTTCATTGTGACCTACACAGTCACAAAATCTGAATCTAATAAAGCCCCTTGGAATGTTGTCAATGTTTGTAAAATAAATGGCAATTCTGCAGCAATAGTGTGATGCAATCATGTAAACAGCAACAGAAATCTGTAAATTATACAGAAAACACAACAGATGAGATTTTGAGGTGGATGAGGTACAAAACAAAAAACCCACATTGGGTTCCTCTCCAGTCACCTAAGAACAGAATTCTGAGACTAAAGTTTGCACAGGCTCACCAAAATTGGTAAAGATCTGTTGCAGATTTGCCAAAAACGAATGCTCTTTTCCCATTTTATTAAAGTAGCCAGTAACCTCCCTCTTCTCAACCAGCCACCTCCTCTGCACCATCCTACTCTGTGCCAACCACTGGGTCTCCAACTCCGACCTCTGGACCAGCCAGGTTCTTTCCTCTCTTTTATGGCCAAAGCCAAAAATCTCCACTGCCATAGCTTCATCAACTACCTCTGCAAATATGTTAAAAAGGAGGAGTTCTGAGGACTCAAAGCCCAGTCAAAAAAGAAAGAAAAAATAGATCACTGCAAGCTTCAGCTTAACAGTTTTTGGAGCACTTTAATGTTGATGGGTTCAAGTTTGTTAATTGAATGGAACAGTGTATTTTCTATTTTGTATTTATTTCCCATTATTATCCACCCCCACAACCCCCAAAAAAAGAGATGGTAGAGAAAATGATCCATGTCCCTTCTTCACTATGGTGATGATGTGACATGACTACGAGAGGTCCTGCATTATGAGGACACCTAGATACCGGAAACTGTCTATTCTGACCACTGGGCTCATGCTGCTCATGAATAGCTTTGTCTTGTTGACATTCAGAAGAAGATTATTCCCCTGGCATCAAGTCTCCAGGTTTTTTATCTTCTCGAGGTAGACCCTCTCATCGCTGTTGGCACCAATATCACAATATCCAATATAAATGGATATCCCTGGCAAATTATAACTGCTTGAAATTGCTATTCAGTTGCTTTCAAATGGCACGTATGTGATCTATAATGGCAAAAAAGTAAAAGCCACAAGTCATGTATTTTTACTCTAATTCTAGCTAAAATGACACCTCCAGGACTGCTACAATGCTCATTGTGTCTCCAAGGCATAGACACAGTTTATTGATCTATGGCTTTAGACCAGCCTTTGTAGAAAAAAGCATCTTTGTTGTCCACACTGAGATGGTAAGAAACACTCTCATGCCATTAACAGACTATTAAACTTTTTTCTTGTTTCTTATTCTTAATATTTTCTAATTGTCAAAGTAATGTCTGCATAGTGTTGTACATTTGCTGTATGATTTGACATCAGCTAAATAAAAAGACTAAATAAACCATATTACAGTCATCAAAAACATAAAGGGCATAAACAGTGCTGATGTCTGATGCGAATATTATCTGAAGCTCTTGACCTGTATATGCACACTTATCAAGAAGGCCTCAACAGATGATCTGGAGGCCTTCCTGGAACATTTTGAGCATGCAGCAGCTGAGTTGGAATAAACAGAGGAGGAAGGAACCCTGTCATTCCTACCCTTGATATTAGAGGAAGCCTAGCTGGGAGCCCAGCAGCTGCCTCCACAGACACAGCTGCAGTATTCCAGCATACAGTGGGTGGTGCTGCAGAGCCTTGACTACATACCTGAGAAGCATCACTGACACTTCAGGTGATGGCAGAGAAGCAGGACATGGAACTGGCCCACCTAACTGGACAAACCTGTATGGCTGGAAAAGGATCCTTTAACAGCGTCCCTGTTCCAGACATCACTTATCATCTTTTTCTCTCAACCTTGGTCATCCCTTTCTTTACATCCTTTATGCACTGCATGCTTCACAAACTGTACAAATTATTGGGGATTAAACTGATTTCTCACTAGTGTTTGACAACAACAATGGGCAGGTCTAACAGTTTAATTGAACACTTAAAAATATGATTCAAAGTTTGCTCAAAAAGATGCTCAGAATTGGATAAGAAGCTGGAAGCTTTGTTATATGAAGAATAAAAAGTCTCACAAGCCTGGGGTTTTCCCCATTTGAGTTATTGTATCCATGCAAGCATTGTGGTGTTTTATATGTTATTATGGAAAATATCAAACAGCATAAGACTCTGGACATGACTATGAGGTCAGATGAATGAATAGTTGATGCATGTCTAGTGTGGTTTAAGTAATGAATAACTACCAAATCATGCATATCATGCATCAAATCAAATCATTTTTCACTTCATCGTAACCACAAGTGAACAGGTGATGAAAATATTGTGTGCATTGTCCATATCTGTGCAGTATAACATACAAGTATGCAAAAATATACAATCTAAAAAAAAATATGACAACAAACACAGTATACAAGTAGGACTCAATTCATGGTATACATATACACAATAGTGATATACTATGTGTAAGTGCATTATTCAGTAGTGTAAATGGAATAGTCAGTGAAATTCAGAATATTGTGAGCACAGTCAAAATTGCTAGAATGTATTCCTGTGCTGCGGAGTGCATGAGGCACATTGTAGCACTCAGTAGAGTCTGATTATGAGATCTTCTGTCAGTGAGAAGCCAGCATAAATGTAAATGATAAAGTGCAGTGCATAGAGGGTGTAGTGTGCTATGCTTCTGGTGGTGCCATTAGGTACAACAATCTGATGGCCTGTGAAAAGAAGCTGGCCTATAGCCTGCGGTAGTAGCAGTAAGTCTAATCCATGTCTCAGGTGGCTGGAGTATCTGATTATCTATTGTGCTTTCCTCTCAGATATGCAAGAGGGCTGTCTGTATCACTAGCTGTGGGTGTTGAGTGCATATATAATGCAGCCAGTTAAGCTGGTCTCCATGGTGCAGGTGTAGAATGAATTGAGGATGTTTAGGCTCATACCAAACTTCTTCAGCCATCTGAGAAAGAAAAGGCACTGCTGAGCTTTCTTCACCATTGCCTCAGATTGAATGAACCATGTGAGGTCACCAAACAAGTGATATGAACAAAGGAAGTTACAGCTGTTGATCTGTTCTAATGGTGTCTCATTGATGGTGAAGGAAGCAAAGTGGAGGAAAATAGAGTCACAGTCGCATGGTGGCTCTAGGAGCCTGTGGCAGGGACTAAGGAACATTACGGACTATAGAACACCTGCTTCTAGAATGGGGAATGTGGACGCTTCTCTGGCAGATGAGATATTCAACCTCTCACTGGCACAGTCTATTGTCCCCTCATGCTTCAAACAGTCCACCATTGTTCCTGTCCCAAAGAAACCCCAGCCCGCCTGCCTCAACGACTACCGCCCTGTGGCTCTGACCTCAGTAGTGATGAAGTGCTTCGAGAGACTTGTCAGAGACTTCATCACCTCATCACTACCAGACACACTGGATGTACTACAGTTCGTGTACCGCCAGAACCGCTCTACTGAGGACGCCATTGCTCATCTTCTCCACACCACGATGAGCCACCTGGACTGCAGAAGAGGGAGTTATGCAAAAATGCTGTTTGTGGACTACAGTTCAGTGTTTAACACCATAATTCCCTCCACGTTCACCTCTAAGTTGGAGGTCCTGGGACTCAGCCTGCCGCTGTGCCAATGGATTTCCAACTTCCTGACAGACAGACCACAAGCCGTATAGGTGGGCAAACACACCTCATCCACCCTCACCCTCAGCACTCGAGCTTCCCAGGGTTGTGTTCTGAGCCCCCTGCTGTACTCACTGTACACGTATGACTGTGTGGCCACTTCTAACTCCACCACCATCATCAAGTTTGCTGATGACACTGTTGTGGTGGGCCTGATCTCCAACAACGACAAGACAGCCTACCTACAGGAGACTAAAAACCTGGAGTGATGGTGCCAGAAGAACAGTCTTCTCCTGAACATCAGCAAGACTACGGAGTTGATAGTGGACTTCACGAAGCAGGAGTGGTCATACCAACCGATAAACATCAACGGGCCCCAGTGGAGAGAGTGGACAGTTTCCGGTACCTAGGTGTTCACATCACACAGGACCTGTCTTGGTCCTGTCACATCAACACCCTGGTGAAGAAGGCCTGGCAGCGATTGTACCACCTGAAATGCTTAAGGGACTTCAAACTACCCTCTCAGGTGCTAAAGACTTTCTACACCTGCGCCATTGAAAGCGTCCTGACGGGTAGAATCACTTCCTGGTTCAGGAACAGCACCATGCAGGACAGGCGAGCCCTCCAGAGAGTGGTGCGATCAGCTGAATGTACCATCTGCACTGAGCTCCATGACATGCAGGACATCTACAGCATGCGGTGCTGGACCAGAGCCAGGAAGATTCTAAAGGATCTCAGTTGCGTTCATCTTTCTGCTTGTTGCGTTCAGGGAAACACTTCCGCTCCCTGAAAGCAAACACAGAGAGAATGAGGAGAAGCTTCTTCCTGCAGGCCATTCGGAGTCTAAATCAGGAAACACCCAGGATCTAGTACTAGACCTCTCTCTCCATCTTCACTGTTATTATGCATACCTTTTTTGCACTGACACTTTATCTCTGGACTGTCACTGTCACTTTAACTCTGGACTTGCACAGCACAATGCCACTTTATACACTATTTACACACCATACTGCACCTGGACACTTTAAGGACAATCTTTAAAAAACATACATATTTATGTATATGTATAAACATTATATTTCCACTTATATTTTCATATTTTATATAGTTTTTTATATAGTTTATATTTTTTATTTATCTATCTCCTTTTGGTTTTGGTTTGTTATTTATCCTAAATTGCATTCCTTTTTTTTATGCTTATATACCGGACAGATGCAAAAAAGCATTTCACTGCATGTCGTACCCTGTATGTATGTGTATGTGACAAATAAAATTTGATTTGATTTGATTTGATTTGATGGTGATGGGTGTGCTCCATGTCCTGTCTCCTAAAGTCCACTTCAATCGCATTGATCTTGGTGTTGAGCAAGAGGTTGTCTTCAGACTGTCTCATTATTGTTGATCTGCCGAACCACCATGGTTTCATCCACATATTTGATGAGTGGAGCTGTTTCTGGCCACAGTTATTGATGTATAAGAAGTATAGAAGAGGGCTGAGGACACAGGCAGCAGAAAGATGTTGCTGCAAATTCTGAAAATGTGTCTGTCCCAGACAGAGGCTGATGAATTTCAGCATGCAAAACGAAAATTGGTAAACCAAACAAAAAAAAATGCAAAACCTGAAATACAATTTTCTTATATTTTTTTACACCTGAAAAGGTGTAATGTCAAAAAGGTTATTATTATAAATAGCATGGAGTATAGCGGTTTAAGGTTCCTACATTTTTTCCACGTGTGTGTAGTTTGATTTTTATATACAGCAGAGATGTTACCAAATTTTGCCTGACAAAAAATGAAATGTAACTTATAAACAGCATCTTTAACAGCAAAAAATAATATGTTTATAGCCTTCATGAAAATAGATGTATATTTTAAAGGTTCGGTAGAAAGTATATTATAATACGTTTGTTTAAGCAAACAGAACTGATTTATAGATTACAGTTAGGTAACTGGTAAAAGTGATATTTAACACTTAATAAGGAGGCTGTCTTAAAGACAGTGACAGAGGGAAAGGTTCTGTGTTAACATAAGATTTAAAGGTTTGTTTTGGATATAAGTGCCTTTTGATGCGAGTGAGACAGAAGGAGTGATGAAAATGCACCTTTGATGTAAAATGTTCCTGAAGAGCTTCACAACTCTGACCAATAACTGTTCATAATATATATCGATAGATCAAATCAAGAGTGAACAGAACCAAACAGTCGAGTGTGAACCACAGAGGTGGGAGTAAGTCACACATGTGCAAGTCACAATTAAGTCTCAAGTCTTAACCTTCAAGTCTCAAGCAAGTCCGAGTCATTTTTTGTGAGGGTCAAGTCAAGTCAAGTCAAGTCACTGCTTTACAGTATGTCAAGCAAGTCAAGTCAAGTTGTACCTTGAGTCAAGCAAGTCATTGGCAAGTCATACAGATGTTTGATGATTTAACTAAATGTATATATTAAACAAAGTTAAATCTACAGTATTTATGGACTATGAGTTTTATTTGCAACAAAAATGATTATATGCATTTATTTTTAAAAGGATAAGATGTAAATGTAACTGAAATAAGACCAACATAAAAGCATGAAAAGTTTCAATATGCCTCAAACATGGCAGAAGACCATGGAAAAGTATATATACTGTATAAAAAAGTACAATGGTTTTTATGCAACCAAATGGCATTTTTTGAACAGGCATTCCCTTTTAATGGGACATGAACACATCCTTAAATTAGATCCTTTCTTTTTAACAACAGAATAACAACAACAATCAATCACGTCAATCAAAAAATGTAAATTATTGAATCCCACAAACCTTGAAGTGAATTAACTATTGGGGGAGAGAGAGAGAGAGAGAGAGAGAGAGAGAGAGAGAGAGAGAGAGAGAGAGAGAGAGAGAGAGAGATGATTGGAGTGAGTGTAATTTATTAATTAAAGGGATAGTTCACCTAAAAATGAAAATTCTGTTATATTTTTCTCATACTCGTGATGTTACAAACCTGTATAAATTTCTTTGTTTTGATGAACACACATGTAGATATTTTGAGGACTGTTTGTAACCAAACCATTTATGAGCCCCATTCACTTCCATAGTGGGAAAAAAAGAATACTATGGAAGTGAATGAGGCTCATGAATGGTTTGGATAAAAGATTTTTTTTATTTTTGGGTGAACTATTCCTTTAAATTGAATGTGTGTGCGTGTGCATGCGAGACAAAAATATGACTGTGCTTGCAACTCTGAAGTTTTTTATTTTTATATTTATATTTATGTTATATATATATATATATTTATATTTATTTATATATATATATTTATATATATATATATATATATGTGTGTGTGTGTGTGTGTGTGTGTGTGTGTGTGTGTGTGTGTGTGTGTGTGTGTGTGTCCCTATAAACGATCCATACGCTTTTCACTCAAAGCCTAACACTGAAGACCAATTATAAGTGCTATTGCAAAAAAGCTGACATTTCCACATAAACAGTGACCAACCATTTACACTACATTGCGCTTGCAAAAAATTTAATTTGATAGAACTTTGTCACTCAATTGTGAGCGATGTGGTCGCATACTGCTGTTCTTCTCTTCTCATCTTGCACAAAATCCCGGTACCCGAACTTTGTGCGCGCTCCCTCTGATTGCCTGCTGCATCACGTGGTTAGATTACGCTCTTGCGTGCGTTTAAAAACAGATTTAAAAACAAAATAGACAAGAAAAATAAAACAAAAACGAAAAACAAGTTATTTCGAGTCATTTAACTCAAGTCCGAGT
Organism: Tachysurus vachellii; assembly: GCF_030014155.1. Lineage (NCBI taxonomy): Eukaryota > Metazoa > Chordata > Actinopteri > Siluriformes > Bagridae > Tachysurus > Tachysurus vachellii. Next base: position 8,423,376 of record NC_083476.1, on the reverse strand, counting down.
CAAGTCTCAAGTCATGAATGTCAAGTCAAAGTCAAGTCGAGTCTTTTTTTAATATTTGTCAAGCAAGTCTCAAGTCTCAAATTTGCGACTTAAGTCCGACTCGAGTCAAGTCATATGACTCGAGTCCCCCATCTCTGGTGAACCATGACAATTTTCCTTACCTGAGCGTTATATTTACAGCACAAAAACCTCTGACATGAATAAAAATGAATCCGTATCAAAAGTAATGTGAACTAATGTTGAATTACTTTGCATAACAAGCTGTCTAAAACCAAGCAGATAAAATCTATGGGCATAGCTTCTAGAGTCATCTCCAGGTTTTGTTAAACTAATGGGGATTTGCTGACTAAGAGAAAAAAATGATTATGCTCGATTACAGATTTGTCATTTTGTTTAGTAATTAACAGAGCCTTAGGCCTGATTAGCTTTAGGACATAATTATAAACCTCATTTAAAAAATATGGGAATTTGCCAATAACAAATTACAGCTAAACATGTGACTTGCAACCCCAAACTATGTACCTTGCATGTTACCAAAAAGGCTGATGACTACCAATGTAGATATGAACATTCCGACAACAAGAGCCATCGATCTGTCTAAAGGTTATAAAACGTAAAGGGTCATTTGAAAATATGGTCAAAAACTGTTGACTGCAAAGATTGTGGTGTGAGAACACCAGAATACTTCACCACCAGTGAATCCAGTGGACCTAGCACAGCTCCAAGCCTTAATCGCTCATCAGGGAGAAGAGCTACCGGCCAACCAGGAGCATCTCATCGTGTTATAAAACACCAACACACACCTTGTCCGAGCTCTGCGCAATCCTCACATGCCCAGTTCAGACTCATTACGCATGTCTTCGCTGGAAAAAAATTGATGATTCAACTGATCGGAGTTTCCGGAGCCCATGCAGATTGGCCGAACTGTAGTGTCAAAGTAAAAACGCCAGCGCCAAGCTCCAAACATCTGCCTTTTTTCCAGGAAATTGAACACAGCCAAAGCCAACTATGATGTGGGAAATCAGGAGTTGCCCAATGCCCATTCCAAGTCCTCACAGACCATAAGAACCTGAAGTACATAAAAAGTGCTAAATGCCTAAACCCTCACTAAGACAGATGTGCACTATTCTTCAGCAGATTTCAGTTTACAGTTACCTGCCGGCCCGTTTCCAAGAACAGTAAATCAAATGCTCTGTCATGCCTACACGATCTGGTACACCAAAGCCAGAAACCTGAACCCACCCTGCCCACCCCCTGGTTATTGCACCCATACATCACTACAGTGAGATGCCATGGAGGAGGTATGGCGAGCACAACGTGACAAACCACCCAACCTGCAGTATGTACCCAACCTGCAGTATGTACCCACGCATATTCAAATGAGTTTACTCCTTCCTGAGCTCAGGACACCCAGGTATTTAAAGAACAGCAGTGCCTTTATCAATTAATCCGCATAGCCTTTTGGTGGCCATGACTGATACGTCAAGATTCATGTGGAAACCTGTTCTACATGTGTTTAAACCCACACATCACAGCAATTGCCCACAGGGCTCGTTGAACCACTCTCAATGCCTCAACAATGAGGTCGCACATCTCAGTGGAATTTGCCACCAACCTCCCAAGCTCACAAGGCTTTATGACAGTCCTCGTAGCCGTAGACCGATTCTCCAAAGCATGCCAATTAATTCTCTCAAGGAACTTATCTACCAACATGGAAATGGGCAAATCCCGTATCCACGTATTCTGGAACTATGGCATCCCAGAGGACATTGTTTCAGACAGGTGAGTACAATTTACTTTGCGAGTCTGGACAGCCTTCTGCAAAATGCTTGGGATCAACATAAGCTTATCCTCAATGTACCACCACCAATCTAAATGACAATCTGAGCGAACTTACTGCATCTACGATCAACAAAACTGGAGCAAACTCCTCTCATGGGCGGAATATTCCCATAACAGTCTCACCCTATTTCAATGTATCCTAGGACAACTACCCCTGTTTCCATGGTTGGGGGAACCATTAGAGGTCCCTGACTTTAATGACTTTTTCCATTGCAGCCCGGAAGTCTAGGAAACTGCCCATGTGCACCTACAGTATAGAGAGCAGTCCATAATCAGCACTCCCATTTAAAGCATAAGAGACGGCCTCACCCGCAGTACCATCCAGGTCAGAAAAGGTTGTAGCACAGCAGTTATGCTTATACCTAAATAAGAATAATATTCATGAAGTATCAGTCAGGATTTAGGCCTCATCATAGCACAGAGACAGTACTGGATAAAGTTAAATAAATGACCTCTGGTTCAGTAAATGACTTGGACTCTGGATTAGGGTTGTGTCTTCTTGCTTTTTTTATTCAATCTTAGTGCAGCTTTTGATACCATTGGCCATGCTATTTTACTTGATAGGCAAGAACATGTTGTTGGTGTTAAAGGGACAGCACTCTCCTGGCTCAGGTCTTATTTGACTGACCGCTATCAGTTCAAGTATCAGTACTCTAATCATACTAAAGTAATGTTCTGTGTTCCAAAAAGTTCTGTTTTGGGTGTATTGTTTTTCTCCCTATATATGCTGCCCCTTGGTTGAATTATTTGTAAACATGGTACTGTATTAGCTTCCACAGTTATGCTGATGACACACAGTTATATGTTTCAGCCAAGTCAGATTGACTTTTACTAGGACCACAAGCAGCCAGAAGTAAGCTTTCTGATTACAGAGGAACTCTAGATGGCCTTTCTATTTCAACATGTGCAGCAGTAAAAGACCTTGATTTTTGATCTTTGACTCCAGTCTCTCATTTGAAGCTTACATAAATAATATCTAATAAGAATAGTGTCATTTCATCTAAGAAATATTGCTAAGATAAGAATATGATGTTACTATATAATGCAGAAACGCTAGTTAATGCATTTGTTACCTCTAGGCTTAATTACTGTAATGCTTTACTGTCTGGATGGTCCAGTAGGGGTATAAACAAGCTCCAATTAGTCCCGAATGCAGCTGCTAGACTACTAACTAGAACCAAAAGATATGAACACATCACCTGTCTTATCCACACTGCATTGGCTTTCAGGCAAATTTCACATTGATTATAAAATAATATTACTAAAGCACTTAATGTTCTTGCACCACATTACCTGAACGATTTTTTTTTTTTAATTATTCCTCATGCCTTTGCTGAAAATTTGCAATTTGGTAGTACATTAAGTACTAAAGGTGTTTGGTGTACTGGAATGTTCTGGATGCTGTTTCCTTACCAGAGTCAGAAGTCGTTCAGTTTTGCTGACTGTGGAAGTGCCCCAGGAAGCCCTCATGTCTCTGTCACCTTCTGGCTCTCCCTTTTAATTATGCTGTCATAGCTAGTCTTGCCAGAGTCCCTGTCTGCACTTTGCACATAATTACATTGTCCATCACATGATTACAATCATACCTAACACCCCCCCCTCTCTCTGTCGAGCTATACATGCCACTCCTGGGTCTCATCGCCCGATGTGCACTCAGCAAGGGATTTATCTGCATGGTCAGCCAGTGATTCATGGGATTGCTGTGGATGGGTTCGCCTGAAGATTGTCACGCCTTTTTTGTAACACTGTTGCATTAGTCAGCTTTATGGTCGGGTCTTCATCGGTGATCATTTGAAGACTTTCCTGTTTGTGAAACAATTGTTTTCTATGCTTGTACTTGAAGCATGTATGAGTTAAAGAAACATAAATGGTTTGTGTTTACTGTCAAACAGGAACTTGTAGAACCTTTTGATTTAAATGATATTTATGTGTAGATTTTATGCACATGTAAATCTATTTTTGTAAAAGGTTTCACATATTTGTCTTATACATTTTTACCTTCCACTTTATATACGTAATAAAATACAAATATTCGAAAACAACTGCATGTTTCAGTGCACGTACGAAGCTTTTTTGACCCATTTTCGTAGCCAAACCTATCTATAGTGCGCCAACACGAGACATTCGCCCAATGAGCAACGCGCATTTTTATTACGCTTTGGTCAGAGGACGCGGGGTGCGACGGCTCACGTTTGCGCATTGCGCATGCGCGGCATTTTGGAAGTCTGGACGACGTTTTAATACGGTTGCCTTCAGAATCTGAATCAGTAAACACAACGAGTTTGGTTTTGGTTATTAACGTGCTCCTTGTACATACATATCTGGCTTATTTACGTCTCTTTGCTTACGGTTCTTTTAAGAAGCCACCATCATTATGGCGGATCCAAGAATACGGCAGATAAAAATAAAGGCTGGTGTCGTAAAACGGTAAGTGTACAAAATAACAATCTTATTTAGTGTGTAGCATAGCTGCTAATTCTCCAGAGCTAGTTTCTGCTGTAGCTAGAAACTGTGACGCACAACTAGCGGGCTAGCAGTTTATTTTCCACAGAAAGTGACATGTTGTACCTAGCATGCTAAACCTATAATACATACTTTGTATACATACTTATTACTACATAACACAGTGTTGGAGCTGTTTTTGGAGTATAAAAGCCTTACTACATTCCGGACAATTGAAAATAATAATAATAATTTAATAATTGTCATTTTCTGTAGTGAGGTTAATATTCTTTAAAATGCCCATGAAGGCTGAACGCAAAAATGTAAATAAAAGCTCTGAGAAGTTAGAGTTAAAGTTTATGGTTTGCTGCGCCATTTACTTGTGATGACATTTTGGTTGTTTTCCAAAACTGAAATGAAGCTAACATTGTGACCATGGACAGTGAGGGCTCTCAGGTTTTGAAGACAGGCAAGAGTGACATATTTTAAATATGTCTAGCACGCACCCCCCAAAAAAAAAAGAAAAGAAAATAAAGAAAGAAACTTTGACATAAAATATTCCAAAACTTAAAGATGGGGTGTACGATGTTTGAGAAATGCTTCAGAAAGCTGAGTCGGCCGACAAACAAAACAAACATGTAGCCAATGAGAAGAAAGGGGCGTGTCTTGTCAATATGCAGCAGAGAGAGTGTTCAGTGCGCATGTGTGACATTAGCCGAAAGCGGTTGAAACATTGACATGGCGGATAAAAACGAAAAGCGAAAAAAGGCTTATGATCCGTGTTAATATAGGAACAGCTTTTCCAGTGCTGGAGAGAACTGAAGGAGTGGGAAGTTAGGCACATATTCACAGATTTAAGTTTCAGAACCCAATTTTTCTCAAAAAAAATATTTGGGGAAATGTGTTTTACTTTTGGGGGAATTATTTTCATTTCATTACATTCCAAGTTTTTATGGTCTTTTATGAACTTTAAAGGGTGATAGACAATGCCAGTGCCTCCTCCCATCAAGGGCCAATTTGATAGAAATAAGTTCTCAGTTGCACACGTCATAGTTTGCCTCATTTGAGGACAGTTTCTGGGAATAGAAATCATTAGGGAACAGCTTGCTAGGTGAGCCATGGCATTGTGAAACCACAGCTCCAAGGCTGTGGTGCTTTGTGTGGTTTGGGACCAGAGGATCTTCTTTGGCTTCCTTCACAGCAACGTAATTCCAGATAAACCGCCAGAATTTGGCAATTCTGTGGAAACATTCTTGGCCAACATGCACCTGGCAACGTTGCGTTTTCAGGTATTTTCTTTATATATATTTTTTTCACACTTTTTGTGTGAAACATAAGACATCAGCAAAATGCTTTTATTGTGAAATCCCTCATTTTTCATGTCAAGCCATGTTTATTTCGACCAGAAACAATGTATCACTTTTCCTTTTATTATATCATATTTTCAATGATATAATAAAATATTTATTAGAAGGTATAGTTTATATTTCAAAACTTTAAATTTGATTTGTCCCCATATTCCCATTATAGTTCCCATTTACTGTTTGATACCCCAGAACAGAAGGAAACCTTACAATGATTCAAAGAAAATAAAGTTTGCATAAAATTTCTAATCCGTGAAGCCTAGCATGTAGCCTTTAAATCAAAACACCAATTGTCACACTAATTAGTGCATGCAGACAGGTTGCCATCTTCAGAAAGTTTGTCTACAAAGTGTAGCAAAGCTCTATGTCTATCAGCCTGTAAAATGTCTTTTTACTATTACTATTATTTAGCTATACTATATTTTTGGCACTTCATTTTAACTTTGTGCTCATGTAATCTCTGACCCAGTTATCTCTTGTCAAAGTTGCTCATATTCTTAAACTTGGCCATTTTTCCAACCTATCAACTTCCAGAACTATTTTTACTTGCTGCCAAATATATTCCACCCTTTAACAGGTGCTACTATAACAATATACTTAATGTTATTCACCTGGTTTTAATGTTAGTGGTGTGTGATAGTGGTGTACATGTGTACATAAAACTGAAATATGCTTCCCTTTCACATGCATGTCAGGATGTTGTAGTTAAAACAGAGAACATCACAATTATGAATTTGTAATCTAATCTATTTATAGAAACACTTGCTAAGGAACTGTTCACCAACACTTAGATCATCAGTATAAACTTTGTCATCTGTAGTAAGAGTTACTTTTGCATTTAAGCCTCCTCTTTTATCTCTTGCCTGGAATAATCACTGTTCCTGCTAACATTGTGATATTGTTCTGTTAAATTTATCATTAAATAATTGTTTAATTATCAACGTTAAAAGTTAAAATATTATACAATTATTTTCTAACTATAGTTTACAACTAATACCCCTGAAACCATACAGCCCTCCTGAGTGACTTCAGCTGTAGCAAGCCCATCTTTCCCCCACTGCCACACAAAAATACTATCTTGGACTAGAAGTTTTTTCCTTTGGACAGCAGCTTACTACCTGACCCTTTGCTGATACAATGAAAGATCGTGTGGGTGTCAGATGCCTCATAGGGGTCATCAGTAGGCACCCCATTGTTAAATGTTTTATTGATTTAAGCCCACTACATCTCCAGAGGGCATCCTGGGGCATCTTCTCTGCACCTGACCATGCACTGGTCATTTTGGGATCCAAATTAGTTCACCCATAACTGTGTCCTTGGCCTAATTCCCAGTGCCTTTGGTGGTCTTATTTGTGGACTAGGTCTGCATTTGATCTTTAACCAGGTGCTTGGCATCTGTTTTCAGGTAATCTGTGTGTAGAGCAGGACAGTTTATTCCTATAATATTATATGTTTATTATAATTCATTCATTCATTCATTCATCTTCTACCGCTTATCTGAACTACCTCGGGTCACGGGGAGCCTGTGCCTATCTCAGGCGTCATCAGGCATCAAGGCACACACTCTCATTCACTCACGCAATCACACACTACGGACAATTTTCCAGAGATGCCAATCAACCTACCATGCATGTCTTTGGACCGGGGGAGGAAACCGGAGTACCCGGAGGAAACACCCGAGGCACGGGGAGAACATGCAAACTCCACACACACAAGGCGGAGGTGGGAATCGAACCCCCAACCCTGGAGGTGTGAGGCAAACGTGCTAACCACTAAGCCACCGTGCCCCCTGTTTATTATAATATATATTTATATATTATGGTTATGAATAAGACTTCCTTTCATTTCCTGGAGCATGTAGATTAATTTAGGTGCTTTCTTATCATAAGTATTGTCTCAGTTGAACTGGATTATTTTAAATGGTTACCACTTTAAATGAGTGAGTCGTTTACACAAGATATTTTTATTTATAAAAATCCATAAGTCCAGTCATTCAATTACGAATATCAAGGTATAAATAGAGGCCGTGCTTTAACAGCTAAGAGTGTGAGCCATGTTCTCTTAATGCTGTGCAACATTTAATAAGCACTAAATGACCCGTTTAATATATTTCAAGCTGCATCGTGCCATCTACTCCCAAGTGTGGTGCGTGATTTCCTGTGAGATATAAACAATTAACACTGAAGGTTCTATTCATTTACTGTCAATTGTGGAAAAAATGACTGATATAGAGGCTATGCTGATGTAACCATGGTTGTCAAATCTACCCAATGGTCACATACATTTATACAGTAAAATACAGTGTTAATGTTAAATATAGAACCAAGAGGAGCGCAACAGATGTGTTCATTATGACTGGAATCTTACAGGACTCAACATACATATTATAGGTTTGATATGTTTTTTGTTTTGTTTTTTGTTTTTCAACTCACATGCAGGCAGATGAGATTCTTGTGGGACAAATAAAGGTAGCGTTATTAATACTTGTGTGTTAAATTATACATTGCGTATTTGTTTCTTGTGCCCATTCATTCGTATTTAGTAAATACTTCTCCTGGTCAAGGTTTCTGTGTTCCCTTTCTTATTTGTTTATAATTTGTACTTTGGGGAAACTTGATTCATGAGTACAAATCAGACAGGCACAACATGACGCAGTGGGATTAAGCCCTATTCGGACGGGACTAGTTTTACAGGGGGTCGATAGAGAAATTTCAGTTTCACAGACGTACTTTGTGATTTTAATCCCGTCCAAATCTGCCATGTCTGTCTTTTTCTCACATGGACCTGTGTAAAAATTCCTGGGCAAATTACCTATTGTTTTTCAGCAAAATCGGCGCTCCTCTGAGAAATCTAATCCCGTCCAGAGGTGGGTAGAGTAGCCAAAAATTGTACTCAAGTAAAAGTACTGTTACTTCAGAATAATATGACTCAAGTAAAAGTAAAATTAGACATCCAAATAATTACTTGAATAAGAGTAAAAAAGTACTTGGTGAAAAAACTACTCAAGTACTGAGTAACTGTTGAGTAACGTCTGATTTATTTTTTAACACGACAACAATCAGACAGACAAAAATACAAAATAATCTTTAGGCAAATTATGTCTCATCCAATCAATAAAATAAATTAAAATTGATTAATTACAAAATAGCTTAAATTAAAATAATTCAGGTAAAATCAAGTACTTAATAAATAAAATAATAATAAATAAAAAATAAATATGCACAAGTAACACAAATTTCCAAACCTTTATACTTTTTTACCAGGCAGAACTAGAATGAGGCAGCCCATAAATTCTCATAAACACACATTTCATTTCTTTTGTGTTGTGATTGTTGCACATTTGATGCCTTGATGAAAGGGCAATAATAATGAAATACATCTCTACTCCTTTAATTAATTTCAGGAAGCCTCTAGTACTTTCCTTAGTTTCAGGTAAGCTAAAGCTTCTGGTTGCAAAGCTGTTTTTGTTTCTCAAAATATCTTCCTTCATGTTCATCAGAAAAAAAGAAATTTATGCAGGTTTGTAACAACATGAGAGTGAGTAAATGATGACAGAATTTTCATTTTGAGTGAACTATCCCTTTAAATATGTGTGTTCGGCGCTGCAAGAAGCGACACGTCTGATGTCATCTGTTTGTCGGCTCTTGCGGCGCTGAGTAAAATTGAGCACATAAAAAAAACTCGAAACAGCTGAACTCGACAAAACTGCTGTGTTGCTAACTAACCCGTCCCGCCGCTGAGATTGAGTATGGTAACGTGACGAGACTGCACAACTACGTTTGATTGGTGAAACAGTCAGGTGGTAGAGCCTTAGCGGAAGTTTCTCTATCTGTCAAAATAAAACATTAAAATTGATGCGTAGAATACCAAAGAGGTAAAAAGAAAAGTAACGACCTCATTGTAGCCTAATGTAGCGGAGTAAGAGTAGAGTTTCTTCTTCACAAATCTACTCAAGTAAAAGTAAAAAGTATAGTGATTTAAAACTACTCCTAGAAGTATAATTTTTTCAAAAACTTACTCAAGTAAATGTAACGGAGTAAATGTAACTCGTTACTACCCACCTCTGATCCCGTCTGAATGCGAATGTCTGTGATTGCCAAAAATGTTTTTTCCAAAACGCGTTTTCTTGTCTGTTTTGGTCAACGTGAACTACCGTATTAACCCTAGCGCACCGGTATTCAAGTTTCTGCTTTCTGCTCACCAATAATGGATGTAAATGTGTTTGCTACCCTGCAAAGAAATAAAATAATGAAATCAACAAGAAGAGCCAAATCACATAAATTGTTAAGACTAATAATAAGACTAGTAATATCAGTTTCAGGTAAGAGTACTTTCATTTCTATAGTCAATTACATAACTTGAAAATTATATAAAAACGTATTTATTCCAGTTGGTTTATAAGAAGTTCTATATAAAACCATATGATGTTAAACATTTTAAAAAAATTTTTTTATTATTTTTAATATTATTATAACGTGTATAACATTTTTAAACACTTAACAAGTTAGGATGTTTACATTTTAAAGAGCTTAAATGTAAATTTACTTAATTTCAAAATACATTTGATCACGCATTCCACGCATCCTGGAAATGTGGTCTTGTGCAACGCCCACATGTAAAACACAGACACTCCTATCTCCATAATAAACACAGAGATGTTAGTCCCGTCCGAATTCATACATGAAATGACAGACATCGGCTGAAAAAAATTCTAACTCAAACATCGTTTGGAAAACTAGTCCCGTCCGAATAGGGCTTTAGTCAGACTTTCTTAAGGAGCAGGCAGAATTGAATAAAATAAAAATACATGCTCTTGGTCTTTTAATAATATAATAAGGCTTACAATAAAACATTTAAACAAACTACTACTAATAAAAAGCTGTATAACCTTTAAATTGATATTATTATTATTATTATTTTTATTATTTGCTTACTGAAACCAAAGTTTTGTTTTTACAGTTTAAGAAACAGACAAAAATGGTGCTGCCTCTGCTAATGCCCCATTTATCCTTTTTGTTGATGCTATTTCTTTCTTATCTTGAAACTTAAATAAGTCTTGTTTATTTATTGTGTGTGTGGTGGTGGGGTGTATTGTTGCAATCCAGCTGCTCATTTCTGGGCCTAGTTCAGTAGCTGGAGCTTAATAAAATGACAACAGTAATTTGCTGTTTGTCAGCAGGCACTGGCACCTCAAAACTACAGTATTAAAGGCAATAGAATGTGTGTCGCCTCTGATTCCTTTTTTCCCTTGATTTTCCAGCCCTTTCCGTTTTTCTATTACAGTGGAGAAAAATTGCACTGGCAGTGCCATTTTAAAGACTTTCAGTTCCACCATGAAAAATTAACATGAGTACGCCACTTCCATTAGCTTGTCCTTCAGTTTTCTGGGATTTATTCAGCACCTTAACCCTGTATGTCTCACATTTCTCCACATTTCTGTGTTTTCTTTATGCTCACTGCACAAAGTACTGGAACTTTCACAGAAAACTGGAAGAGTGCATTCTTTGTGTAAAGGTTTCATTGGGTTGAAATGATCATCACAGTTCAATTGTTGACTGAGTTTACATGCAGCGTGAGACAATGTACTGCGTCGGCTCAGGAAAAAACTGCATGCCTCTTACCTTTTCAAACGAACAGTGTCATTGATGCTGGCTTTAATGGTAATTCTGCCAATTGACTGTCACAGTGACTGGAAACACACACCAAATTATCTGTGCATATGTTAATTGATGTAAAATAAGTGTTAGATTATATAAGTGATTTATAAGAAAATATAAGTGACTAAAAACCGCTAAGCCACACCATTCCAGACAAGTGGCATCATTGGTCAGACGGAAAAAGCCCATTAGCTGGAATCATTATCAGTAGTGATATTTTCAAACTCCATTAGCGCTACTGCCTGCTTGAATTTATTTGCCGATTTTCGTTCATTTGTCTGAAATTGCTAAATAATTAAAATGTATCAATGATCCTAATTCCTGTTTTCAGTAACAATCAAGGAAAAGTGGTCAATTTGCCACTATGTGTGTGTGTGTGTGTGTGTGTGTGTGTGTGTGTGTGTGTGTGTGTGTTGGGCCAATGAACAATTTTTTAATGACAAAAGTTTGAAGGTCTTTAGGTGGTGTTGGATGCCTACTGCTGTTAGGCAAGTTAATTAGGAACTAAACACAAATTAAGTTAACCCTTACATTCACATTAAAAAGCAGTGTTGGATGCAAATTTAAAATGTACATGGAATTTATTTTTTTTTTTTTTTAAATAAACTATGCCTCCTCTCATATGAAAACCTAGAAGAAAGGCAGAAAATAAACTGGTAGGGCATTTTGGTTTTCCTTTTTTCATTTTTTTTGGGCTTTGAAATTATGTAATGTTGGGAACTTTACATAGTAAAAAATGAAAATGTACATTTTGACTTTCCCTTATTAAAACTGTGAATTTTAGCAGGATGCAAGTTTATACAGCAAATATGAGGAACAAATTAACAAATTATTTCATAATAAAATAAAACAAAAAAAAATTAGTGTTTCAGATCTATAATGCTTTACTGGCTTTTTTGTTTCTTTCATATACCAAACATGGCAAACAGAAAAGCTTAAACTCTTGCATTCAGATAAAAATGAGATTTAGGTTCTTTTATGTGTGATTTTGTGTAAATTGTACATTGATTAGACAATGTTTTTGTCTGTAAAATCATTCTGGGGATAAAGAATGAAAGAGTAAATTATTATTTCTTTTTGTTCATTACACCCACAACTGAGACTGTAACACTGCTCCTGACAAATGTGTCTCAATCAATCTCTGATCATTTTGCTTTATGACTGACAATCTCATATGGATGCTATAAATTGAATATGATTGAAAACAATTATTTAAAATACATTGCGTTTAGCCTAACTAGCACATTTAAATCAGCTTTCACTTTGCCCAAGCATAACAATTGTTAGAAAGTAATCTTGAGCCAAAAAAGTGCCAAAATAATCCTTAGTATTAGCAAAGAATTAGCTGGTCATGGAATAGATTCAGTCCAAATAATGTTGACTGACAGATTACAATATTATGAAATAGTCACAATATGAAATGAAAAAGGACATTGTAGGAAAAAAGCCATTTTAAAATAAAACCAGATCGCAATATATTGTGTTCTTCTGTATTTATTACATTTGACATTAGTACTCATTTCATTAATTACAAAGTAATCATCTTTATTTAATTTTGACTAAAACAATATTCTACAAATGTCACCTTCACTGGTACCTTTAAATCTGTGATTTAAAGTAATCCAGCATAATTAAAGTTTTGGCCGTGTTTTTTAAATCAAGGAGTGGTGTGTTCAAAATGTTAATATTTCAATAACATACACGTACATATTTATAACCAGGTAAATATAACACAACACTGTGATTTAATGTGTACATACATGTGTACATAGCAACCTGGATAAACCCAGGTCCATGACATCTCTTTTGCCTTTTTTAGGCTGGCTAAGGAAGAGGTCTTCTACATAAAGGAGGCAAACGAGCAGGAAGAGAGAGTCGAGCGTCTGAAAGCTGAGGCAAAGGATGAGTATCTGATCAAGAAACAGGTAAATGCAAAATACAAAAGATAACAGGATTTAATAAAGAACTTGTTTATGTAGAGCACATATAACTTGGTCTTTGGTTGTGAGCAAGTAATGAATTACAATAAATTTGTCTGGAAGAATGAGAGAAATTATTCTGACAAGTTTGTTGAAGGCGACCTTTGATTCAAGCATTCTAGTTTCTAACATTTCAAAAGTTAAAGTTCATTATTTAATAGTAATTAATAGCAGTTCATTATTTAATAGTAATATAATATTTTACTAATATTTTATATATAATTTTTTATTTCCTATAGCGCCTTTAAAATTACATCTCAAAGCACTTTACAAAAGCAAATAAAACAACAAAAATACACACAATATAAAGATTAAAATTAAAGCAACAAGAATAGACTATAAAATAAGCACAATGTAAAATTACAATTAGCCAATTAAAAGCTATTCTAAAAAAAATGAGTTTTAAGCTGAGATTTAAAAATGGCAAGAGATTTTCCTTGCCTTATCTCAGTTGGTAAATAAATTTGCCAGTAGACCCCTGAAAATGCTGTTTGTATAAGTATCAAAAATAAATGCAGACTAGTCATTTTTAGAACTACCTATTGCTGCAATTTAGATCAATTGGGTTTAGATCAAGTTCCTACCAGCTTTGCAAAGGTGATTTTCATTCATTCATCCTGACAAATCTCCAGTTTCTTTAGGTCATGTTTGTTTACTGGAATTTTCCAACAGTGCCACATATTCTCTACAGGATACAGACTTGACCTAGCCACTATGAAACGGTCACTTTATTTTAACCACTCCCTTCAATTTGGTCATCACCTTCAGAGTATGTCGTTGAGTGGAAGAGTTGCCAAAGTGCAGACTTCAACCCCATAGACCATCTGTCAAGATACCTGAAGTCAATCAAGAAATCTCCTATCCAATCTGATTCGAGCTTAAGAGGATCTGCTAGAAAGAACTGGAGAAACTGTTCAAATAAATTTTACAATCTTTTTTGCAAAGATTGTAGACACTTACCAAAGAAGACTTGAGGATGTAATTGCTGTCAAAGGTGCTTTAACAAAGTATAACACCTGAATATATCATTTCAATACTTACCTAAGATATGCAAAAATTACAAAAAATTGTTTTTGCTTTGTGTGTAATAACCAGAAAAATAACTCTAATCCATTTTAAATGAAATCTTTAACATAACAGCCTCAATTCCTCATGGCATGGATTCCAAAAGAAAATGGAAACATTTCTTTGAGTAAATTTCTTTTACTTAATTCATGCAGATTTCAAGTATTTAAAATGCTTTTTCAACTTTGCTTTGGGCTTTGGTTCCATGTTCAGTTGGGTTCTGATATGGTGACTGGGATGGCCCCTGGAAAAACAATGAATTCATCGTCATATAAACAGTTTGAGATGACTTTTGCAGGTGGTCAACAACAATACTTAATAAGGCTGTGGTATTCCTTGTGGCCCCACCACTTGGCCCCACCACTTTCTTCTTCTACTTTTGGCTTTTCCCGTTGAGGGTCACCACAGCGAATCATCTGTTTCCACCTAACTCTATTTTTGGCATCCTCTACTCTCCCACCAATTACCTTTATGTTCTCTTTCAACACATACATATATCTCCTCTTTAGGTTTAATCCTGGTCTCTTACCTGGCAGCTCTATCTCCAACATCCTCCCCATATAACCATCTCTCTCCTCTGCACATGTAAAACCATCTCATTCTAGCCTTTCTGACCTTGTCCCCAAAACCTGAGCCAACCTGAGCTGTCCCTCTTTATGTGCTTGTTCCTAATCCTGTCCATCCTCATCACTCGTAAAGAGAACCTCAACATCCTCATCTCTGCTACCTCCATCTCTGCCTTATGTCTTTTCCTCATTGCTACAGTTTCTAACCCATACAGCATAGCTGGTCTTGTACACCTTTTCTTTGATTCTCTACTGAAATGATAACACAAACTCACCTGTGACGAGAGGTTATAATAACCAAATGTTTCATTATTCATCAGAAGAGATCTCAGAACATTCATCATGCTTTGATGCAAATGGGTTTCCAACAGCCATAAAAATGCACATTTTATTGTGGTATGAATCTGCATAGGCTAATAGGCTAGGACACCACCAAGTTTTGAAATGAGTAAAAATATTGGCTTTGGTTTTAGACACATGTTTTCACTTGTCTTTTCTTTATCCTTTTTTTGTTGTGTGACCAAGAGTGAGAGTGATTGCAAGCAACCGAGAGACGGACTGAGAGCAAGCGCGATCTCACTCACATCTGAAGTAGAAGCAGAGAAAGCTTTGCTTTGATAAGTGTGTCTGATGATAACCAAGGTGTTTGCGTGTGTAACAGGTGGAGGTGTTGCAGGAGTCGAGAATGATGATTCCAGACTGTCACCGCCGTTTAGCAATGGCTCATGCTGATCTGCAGCAGCTGTTGGTGAGCTGAAAAAACACCCCTACCTCTATTTGATGACCAAATCAGTCATCTGTGTGAATTTTTCAAATCACACTGAATAGTATTTGTGAAATCTTGTGTATCTTTGTGTGTATGTAATATTCTAATGTTGCATACATCTGACTAGTGTCAAGACTAGATTTAAAATAAATGTTTCATTTTTAGCCAATTAGCCCAATGCCATGTGCAGAATGACAGTTATTGTTTTCTTTCATTAAACATAGTCTGCCTTTTTAGTAATTCTCTGACTACTAATGAAGTCATTTGTTGTGTTTTTTAGTCACTGAGCAATGCTTGTTAAGACATTATATAACTAAACATTATAAAGGGAGACCAATTAATGTCATACCAGCACTGAGCTTTTACTTTATTAGGAATAAAGTGAGATGTTAAATGGCAATGCCTTATACTAGTGTGTACATATTGTATAGTGAAATACAGTTAGGTAAATTACATTTCAGGAAAATTTTAAATTGCATTATTAGCCAATTTTAAATATATTTGAGAAGGCATTGAAGTCTAATTCTAATTTTACTTTATTTTTCTACCTGTCAGCTACCTACTGTATCAGGCACATCAGTGCAGGGCTAACTGAGAAAATGTGGATTCAGTAGTGATTTATGTCAGTTGATTGGCATTATTTTGTATTCCAGGAAATGGTGGTGGATCTGGAGGAATTGGAGGAATTCAAGGAGGCCAGAAGTGTTTTAGACTCTGTCAAACTAGAGGGATGATGTAAACACACCTGCGCAACACATGTCCATTCCATTAGTCAGGACTTCTTAATGTTGATTCACACACAAGTCTGATCATTGTTTTGTATTTATTTTGTATTTATTGTTAACACAATGAATATACCATGCCGCTGTTGATTTTTCAAAGTTGCAAAATGGAATAAACTATACATGTACTATATGTGTTATTACTATACAACATTTTGCATTTATTTCCAGCTGTATCCTCGAAACAAATCTAAAAATCGTTAGTGCTGGAAGCTTAAAAAAAGGGTGTGGACTTGATGGAGGGTCATCAACTTGTGTGCCACGTCCAGAGTGTAATCAAGGTTGGGCTAAAAGTTTATAAATAAAAGATAAAATACATTCATACATGTGTTGGAGCCCTATACTTTTGTTAGGGTGAGTTACCTTTCTCCTTACACTAATATAATAAAACAAGGGCCTGGAAGCCTGCTGTATTTGTTAGGAATTCTAGGCACTCAAACATGACAATGGAATTGTTAAGATTTTATTTTTGTTGATTCAGAAGTGCAAATATCTACTATTTTTCAATTGCTCAACAAAACCTCATTACCCAAGGTCAAAGATGATGATGATGATGATGATGATGATGATGATAACGGCCACCATTGGAATTAATGCTCTTCGTGGAATTTATACATCGAAATTGTACATTGACAGGCCTGCCACTGGTGTATTTAGAAACACAATGCTGAAAAGCCTTGCACACAATATTAGAATGAAAAAAATAAAAGGAAATTTAAACTAGAAACTGTTATTAAAATGTTTTTAATGCCACTGGAAATATGCCTCATCCTTATACCTACATCTGCAGGTGTCCTAAGAAATCTTGGCAAAGTGGCCAGGTAGTACTAATGCTTTATTTGCTCCAATTACAGTCTGCTATTAAAGAATATGGACTTTTTAAATGGTTGGCATTTGAAGTGGCTGATTCAATACTTTTGGTAGCTCACATAGCCATCAGCCATTTCTCCTCAGATTAGATTCTAGTCAGAAGGCATTAAGGGAACTCCATAAACAAACCTTAATAATTTGGAAGGCCAGGAGGGTATGAACATAGTATAGGAAGAGCTGTAGGATATACCAGGCTACTGGATGAACACACCTGAGGCTTGTACTTGTGTTCTCATTCATGTAATTATCATAGCAGCTGGAACATGCACAAAATCAACCAATAACAGGTCGAAAACTTGTTTGTGCAAAAAAAAAAAAAAAAACATCCAGTAAGTGGCAGTTCTGTAGACAGAAATTGGATGTTGGTGAGAGAGGTCAAAGAGGAATTGGCAGACTGGTCCAGTCAAAATACAGATCATGTCAAACTGGTCCAATGAACATGTCAGTGAGTTCATTGTACTTCAGTGACCTACACAGTCACAAAATCTGAATCTAGTAAAGCCCCTTGGAATGTGGTCAAACAGGAGATTTGTAAAATAAATGGGCAGCTGACAATTCTGCCGCAATAGTGTGATGCAATCATGTAAACAGCAACAGAAATCTGTAAATTATATAGAAAAAAAACAGGTGAAATTTTGCTATTTTTGGAGATTGTTCCCCTGGCACCAAGTCTCCAGGATTTTAATCTTCTTGAGGTAGACCCTCTCATCACTGTTGGAGATAAGGCTGTGCTCAAAGTGGTATGACGGTAGCCAATATCACTGATGCCGTCTTATAAATGGATATCCCTGGCGAAT
The DNA here is from genome assembly GCF_030014155.1 of Tachysurus vachellii. Lineage (NCBI taxonomy): Eukaryota > Metazoa > Chordata > Actinopteri > Siluriformes > Bagridae > Tachysurus > Tachysurus vachellii. Next base: position 8,405,246 of record NC_083476.1, on the reverse strand, counting down.
TATAACTGCTTGAAATTGCTATTCAGTTTCTTTCAAATGGCACCTATGTGATCTATAATGGCAAAAAAGTAACACCACAAGTCATGTATTTTTACTCTAATTGTAGCTAAAATGACACCCTCAGGTCTGCATGCACAATCCACTGCTGTTCACCTTGCTGACTCATCAAGTTCACCGATGGCACGACTAGTGGGTCTCATCAGCAAGAACAACGAGTCAGCATACAGGGAGGAGGTGCAACATCTAACCACCTGGTGTAGAGCCAACAACCTGTCTCTGAATGTTGATAAAACTAAAGAGATGGTTGTTGATTTCAGAAGAGCACAGAGCGACCACTCTCCGCTGAACATCAACGGATCATCGGTAGAGATCGTCAAGAGCACCAAATTTCTTGGTGTTCATCTAGCGTAGAACCCCACCTGGTCGCTCAACACCAGCTCCATCACCAAGAGAGCCCAGCAGCGTCTCTACTTCCTACGAAGACTGAGAAAGGCACATCTCCCTCTCCCCATCCTGACCATGTTCTACAGAGGAACCATTGAGAGCATCCTGAGCAGATGCATCACTGTCTGGTTTGGGAACTGTACCATGTTTGATCGCCTGACCCTGCAGCGGATAGTGAGGACAGCTGAGAAGATCATTGGACTCTCTCTTCCTTCTATCATGGACACTTGCACCACACGCTGCATCCGCAAAGCCAACAGCATTGTGGATGACCCCACACACCCCTCACATACACTCCTCACCCTCCTGCCGTCTGGAAAAAGTTACCGAAGCATTTGGGCCCACACGACCAGACTGTGTAACAGTTTCTTCCCACAAGCCATCAGTAATTCTCAATAACTGAACTGAACTGTACTGACCACAACATACACACGCTCATCATCTCTATGGACTGCACAGACCTACACCAAATACACACACTTCCAATATACATTCATCAAACTGTTTACATGCTGTCTTGCACACTTTTTTACTTTTTTGCTCTTTGCACACACTGTCTAATCATTTCTGTCGTTTTGCACATACTGTACAATATTTGTTTGCTGTTTTTGCACAAATCCTATACATTATCTCAGGGACCTGCTGCTAAGAAACTGTGTTCATTCTAGTATTACTGCACGCAATATTGTCTGAACATACAGTATTTACACTGGTCGGCGCTGTTTCTGTTTATTGTCTTTTGTGTATTGTCTTTTTTGTATTTTTCTTATTGTTTTGTAACTTTTCGTCTGCACTGTCTTTTGTTCTGCACTGTCCTGTCTGTCCTGTTTGTCTTGTCCTGCACTGTTTGCACCAGTTGGCATGGTTGCACTGTATATGGCTTTATTTATTTGTTTTATGTAGCACCACAATCCTGGAGAAACGTTGTCTCATTTCACTATGTACTGCAACAGCTATATATGGTTGAAATGACAATAAAGCTTCTTGACTTGACTTGACTGTTGACCTCCAGGACTGCTACAATGCTCATTATGTCTCCAAGGCATAGACACAATTTATTGATCTATGGCTTTAGACCAGCCTTTGTAGAAAACAGCATCTTTGTTGTCCACAATGAGATGGTAAGAAACACTCTCATGCCATTAGACTATTAAACTTTTTTCTTGTTTCTTATTCTTAATATTTTCTAATTGTCAAAGTAATGTCTGCATAGTGTTGTACATTTGCTGTATGATTTGACATCAGCTAAATAAAAAGAGTAAATAAACCATATTACCGTCATCAAAAACATACAGGGCATAAACAGTGCTGATGTCTAATGTGAATACTTATCAAGAAGGCCTCAACAGATGATCTGGAGGCCTTCCTGGACCATTTTGAGCATGCAGCAGCTGAGTTGGAATAAACAGAGGAGGAAGGAACCCTGTCATTCCTACCCTTGATATTAGAGGAAGCCTAGCTGGGAGCCCAGCAGCTGCCTCCACAGACACAGCTGCAGTATTCCAGCATACAGTGGGTGGTGCTGCAGAGCCTTGATTACATACCTGAGAAGCATCACTGACACTTCAGGTGATGGCAGAGAAGCAGGACATGGAACTGGCCCACCTAACTGGACAAACCTGTATGGCTGGAAAAGGATCATTTAACAGCGTCCCTGTTCCGGACATACCTTTCTCTCTCTCATCCTTGGTCATCCCTTTCCTTACATCCTTTATGCACTGCATGCTTCACAAACTGTACAAATTATTAGGGATTAAACTGATTTCTCACTAGTGTTTGCCATTGACAACAACAATGGGCAGGTCTAACAGTTTAATTGAACACTTAAAAATATGATTCAAAGTTTGCTCAAAAAAGATGCTCAGAATTGGATAAGAAGCTGGAATCTTTGTTATATGAAGAATAAAAAGTCTCACAAGCCTGGGGTTTTCCCCATTTGAGTCATTGTATTGATGCAAGGATTGTGGTGTTTTATATGTTATTATGGAAAATTTCAAACAACATAAGACTCTGGATATGAGGGCAAAGCACCTTAGTCTTGAGAAGTTGACTATGAGGTCAGATGAATGAATAGTTGATGCATGTCTAGTGTGGTTTAAGTAGAGAATAACTACCAAATCATGCATATCATGCATCAAATCAAATCATTTTTCACTTCATCGTAACCACAAGTGAACAGGTGGTGAAAATATTGTGTGCATTGTCCATATCTGTGCAGTATAACATACAAGTATGCAAATCACGATATACACAATAACACCTGTAGAGCATGTACAATATTTACATCGGAAAATATAAAATCTAAAAAAAATAATATGACAACAAACACAGTATACAAGTAGGACTCAATTCATGGTATACATATACACAATAGTGATATACTATGTGTAAGTGCATTATTCAGTAGTGTAAATGGAATAGTAAGTGAAATTCAGAATATTGTTGTGAGCACAGTCAAAATTACTGGAATGTATTCCTGTGCTGCGAAGTGCATGAGGCACATTGTAGCACTTAGTAGAGTCTGATTATGAGATCTTCTGTCAGTGAGAAGCCAGCATAAATGTAAATGATAAAGTGCAGTGCATAGAGGGTGTAGTGTGCTATGCTTGTGGTGGTGCCATTAGGTACAACAATCTGATGGCCTGTGAAAAGAAGCTGGCCTATAGCCTGCGGTATGCAATACTGTGATACTATCTGCCTGGTAGTAGCAGTAAGAGCAATCCATGTCTCAGGTGGCTGGAGTCTCTGATGATCTATTGTGCTTTCCTCTCAGATATGTAAGAGGGCTGTCTGTATCACTAGCTGTGGGTGTTGAGTGCATATATAATGCAGCCAGTTAAGCTGGTCTCCATGGTGCAGGTGTAGAATGAATTGAGGATGCTTAGGCTCATACCAAACTTCTTCAGCCATCTGAGAAAGAAAAGGCACTGATGAGCTTTCTTCACCATTGCCTCAGATTTAATGAACCATGTGAGGTCACCAACCTAGTGATATGAACAAAGAGGAAGATACAGCTGTTGACCTGTTCTAATGGTGTCTCATACAGTAGATAGTGATGGGTGTGCACCAAGTCTTGTCTCCTAAAGTCCACTTCAATCTCATTGATCTTGGTGTTGAGCAAGAGGTTGTTTCATCATTGTTGATCTGACCAACCACCATGGTTTCATCCACATATTTGATAAGTGGAGCTGTGTCTGGACACAGTTATTGATGTATAAGAAGTATAGAAGAGGGCTGAGGACACAGACAGCAGAAAGATGTTGCTGCAAATTCTGAAAATGTGTCTATCCCAGACAGAGGCTGATGACTTTCAGCATGCAAAACAAAAATTGCAGATAAACCAAACAAAAACTGCAAAACCTGAAATACAATTTTCTTAACATTTTTTACACCTGAAAAGGTGTAATGTCAAAAAGGTTGTTATTATAAATAGCATGGAGTATAGCGGTTTAAGGTTCCTACATTTTTTGAACTAATGTTGAATTACTTTGCGTAACAAGCTATCTTGTTATCTATAAACAAATCTATGGGCATAGCTTCTAGAGTCATCTCCAGATTTTGATAAACTAATGGGTATTTGCTGACTAAGAGAAAAAATGATTATGCTCGATTACAGATTTGTCATTTTGTTATTTATTAACAGAGCCTTAGGCCTGATTAGCTTTATGACATAATTATAAACCTCATTTAAAAAATATAGTAATTTGCCAATCACAAATTACAGCTAAACATGTGACTTGCAACCCCAAACCATGTACCTTGCATGTTACCAAAAAGGCTGATGACCAGCAATGTAGATATGAACATTCCGACAACAAGAGCCATCGATCTGTCTAAAGGTTATAAAACGTAAAGGGACATTTGAAAATGTGCTCAAAAACTGTTGACTGCAAAGAGTCTGGTGTGAGAACACCAGAATACTTCACCACCAGTGAATCCAGTGGACGCTGGCCATCTGCCTGGACAACTTAATCAGGAACAACTTAATCAACTGCTGCCTGATCCTCCCTGTGAGGAGTTTCCGGGGCCCATGTAGATTGGCCGAACTGGAGTGTCAATGTAGGAATGCCAGCTCCATTCCTCAGGAACGTTTCTAATTATGCTTCTATTGTAGACATGCTAGCCGTCACTGCACAATCTGCCCAGCCCACCCTCCAAACAGAACCCAACCCCAACTTTCCAAAAAAAAAAAAAACACTAAGGTGAGCACTAACTACTTAAAACTTACTCTGCAAATACCAGTACTTATTCGCCATTGTCAGGACAGGCTGTTGGTAACATATGGTAACAGTAACGGAGTTACTTTATTTAAAAAGTAATGCATTAGAGTATTAGTTACTGTCAAAAGTAACTGCATTACTAGTAACGTTACTGCCCAACATTGGTGACATCACTCCGCATTTGTTCCGGTGAGGGACGCCGCTCTGCTTCCAGTTGCCCACGGAGGACGCCGCCTCACTTCTTGCCAGCGGAGGATGCCACCAACCCAGTTTTTTTTTTCGGTGCCCTACGACATCGCCCTGCACCTGTTCCAGTGGGGGACGTCACTGCACTTCCTGGTTTTCCATGGAGGATGCCGCCTCACGTCCTGTCTGCAGGTGGTGTTGCAGGTCTGTATTTTGCCCCATGGATATTTTTGTTTATTTTTTCTCCGTGGCGGAGGATCTTTCCTGCCCTCCCTCCCATTTTGTTTTTTTGGACATGGGTCTGATGTTGTGCTCGGCCCTTCTGCTCAGCTGTGGTTGTGCTCTCAAGATTTCT